>NC_067487.1:50108020-50464520 GCF_947179515.1 Apodemus sylvaticus
TCCTTCCTTCCCTCTTTCTTTCTTACTTTCTTTCCTTTCTCTTTCCTTTTTGTGTTTGTTTGGTTTATTTGTTTTAAAATTTTTATTTTTGCGGACTCTCAGAAACAATTTTGCAGCCTGTATTCTTTCCTTCTTTCATATCCACATGGCTTCTCAGACAATCAATAAGGATAATGGTGAAACAGATACAAACAGGTAGACAATGGAATACTTCTCTATCAACTCTCCATGGAGTCTAGGGTGTGACAGTCACTGCCAATCATAATTATCATGACAAACTGATCAGGAATAAATTGAGTTGACAAATTCAACTGGGGAAAAATACACAGTCATTACTCATGCATGGCCTCTGAATCCACACCCTCAAGACATCTCTCCAATCCCACCCATCTCTTAATGCCACAGCCCAGAGAAACCTTGGACTTGACTTTGAGACGCATCTCTTCAAGCTTGATACACACTATTATGAACTCCTGAAAAGCAGGTTATTTGTCTTCTTCATTTTTATATCCCAACTCTAGATATCTCACAATAGTAAATAAATAGAACTTGTTAACTTAAACTAAGAGCGCTGGCTTAAAGGTATGGGAGAAGAAGCTTCTTTTCACAAGAGCATTATTTTGTGAGCATAGATCATGGATTAAACTGATAAAACCATAATGGATGTGTGAAGAATTTTATCATTATTTTCATTTCCTAAGAAAATTGGAGCTCAGAGTTTCTCAGGGATTACTCAAGCATAAAACAAAAATAGAAGAAACAAAATACAAATTCTATCTGATACTGTTCACGGACAAGGAGAAAATAAGGATTTAGCGATGATTACTTGAGGGTTTAAGCCCATGTAATCCCTTCTAAAACTGACTCTGGCTGCAGGAATGCATTGTCTTTTGAACCACTATTTCATAACCCAAACCTTACTGCCCCATCTGCAAATGCCACAGCATCAACTAGATCATGAATACTACCCCATTGTCAGTATTGGAACAATATTGGAAGCAACATTGGAAACTCCCACATAGCATCCTTTCGAAAAGCTCCTGTGGCCTGTCATGCTTGGCTTGGATGCTGTGGGTGACCTATTCCTTCATCTGTAATGATGTATCTTATGTAGGCTATCACGAGAGCACCCATACCGGTTGAGCTTGTCTGCATGTGATCATGGGATGGGCTTCCAACTTCTCCTTTGCAGAGCTGTGAGATGGACCAATGCCTTTCCAGATAGAAACTCAGCCAGGCTTGCATGAACAGGATGCATTGATGTCTGAGGCAAGTCTGTTAAATTCCACTGTGACCTCTTGGGGAAACATCTCTCATCTGGAGAAGCATTCTGAGTCTCTGTCCCTTCTGGCTTCTTCACTCATGTAATTTTGTTGGTAAAGTTTTAGTCTCTTAGCCATTTTATAGCTCCCATTTGATGACATTTTGCAGAGTCTCTTACCTAGCTTTTACATGAGAAGAAAGAAGCCCATTTTAGTTATATGTGTGCTGGGAAATAACAGAGCACATGTATTAGCCATATACTAATAAATAAAACTAGAAAGTATGAAAATTAAGTTCTAAATTAAACAAGTCTCCTAATCTGGTGTTATCAGCAAGCTATCCAAATTTTGACTTTCTTCTCCCCTCATCTGAAGTTTGCAGTTAAATGCACAATGCTAAAGAGAAATGGAAGACTTTAGTTTAAAATAAGGACCTTTAAAATAGCAAAGTTTATACCATTTTCTGAATTTAGAATCAGTTAACCATTAGATAATCATGTCCTGAGAGCAGTGAAAGTCATCACAGGAAAAAAATCTAAGGTGATGGCCATTAATGGCATAGGAAATAGAAAGAAAACTCAAATTTCCTGCTCCCCTGCCAAGCACAGGTGACTCTCTAGTACACTAGTTCTCAACCTCCTTAATGCTGTGACCCTTTAGTACAGTTTCTCATGTTGTGGTGGCTCCCAGCCACAAAGGTCACTTTATAACTGTAATTTTGCAACTGTTATGAAACACAATGTAAAATTATTTTGTTTTTTCAATGGTCTCAGACAATTTCCTGTGATAGGGTCATTCAGCCCTGAAGGGGTTGCAAGTCACAGGTTGACACCCATTGCTCTAGAAGCCCAAGGGCTCAGAAGCTGATCTGAGCATCAAAGTTCCCTCTCCTGTCAACCAAGACTGAGCCTGAGCTAGCAGTGATGCCATTTGGATTCAAGATTCTCATTACCATTTTTCTCCTTGGCTTTAACTAAGTGTCCTATGGTATAGTTAACTCTGTTGGCAAAACTGGAAGTGGAGAAGACAGTCTTTAGGTATGTTGCAGTGACAATTCATTGGCAAATCACAAAAGAGTCACGTGGGAGAAGCATCTGATGAGTTTCTCATCCAGACAAAAAGAGATAGCTCCAGTAAGGAGGTCCCACAAAAGTTTCTTTACACCTCCATCTCTGAGGACATTTAATGCCTAAATCTCACATGAAGCATTTGAGTGCTTGTGAGTGCATCTTGATAAGACTCTTTGTGCCCATTTAGTTATGAGTGAATTATACGTTTAATTTTGAAAGCATCAATTCAGCATGGCCTCATTTCTGCTTGACTCTAAACTCCCTCCAGTCCTCCATAGAGATATTTTTCCCCCTGCATGGTCTACACTGTCTTCAACAACAAGCTCAGTCCTCCCTCTCCATGGAGCTCACCATAAGATTGCCAACAAATACTGATTTGGCTCCTTGTGAAAGTTTGCTTCGTTTTTATTTCCACTTTAGGATTGAGGATATTGGCTGCCACTCTCTTGATTTTACCTAGATGTGTCCATTCTTTAGTTACATTTGCATTCCAAACACAGGGTGATACTACAAACACTCATGAGAGCAAGAAGATGAAGAGGAGGACTTTGATGCCAAAGAGAATACACATGGACACACACACTCACACACGCGCGCACACACACACTCATGCCCACCCAGCAGTCTCTGAAACAACTCACTAGCTGAAATGTGCTTTTTCCTAAGATAGGGAAAGATTAGGTAGGAGTTAGAACCAGATACCAGGGACCCTTATATCCCACAGTAGCTGCTTTCTGTTTCTTACTGCCTGAGCTATTTCAGCACTTGTTATGGGAGCAAGCTTAAATTCCACACTGATAGATGTCATAACATTGCTTAAAGATATAATTGTCTTTTAAATAGGTGGCTACTTTTTTTTTTTAAGTTGGCTCCTCTTAAAATATCTAGGTAATGCAAGGAGCAGAGAGTGATGTTCTGGTGTTGACTCTGTTGCATGATAGAAGCTCATAAGAAATAGCAATCTGTCTCCTTGACCTCATTGTCCCTGAGCTGTCCTGTCTAGCAGGTGTGACCGCCCCCTCAGTGACAGACAAGGAGCTTACAATAGTTCTCCAGTAATAGTTCTGTTGTCATAATCACAGAAAGAAGATTGGAGTCAAGCTGCCTAAATATCACTGTAAGTTTGTAAACCACACAGGTACTCACCAGGTGGAGGTGCTTCTGCAGAATCCAGCATGCCGGCTCTGCAAACTGGAAGGAAGCCAAAGACACAACTTGTAAAAATTAAGTGTGCGGTAGACCCCTTAAAGACAATGAGAACATGCTGAGGTTCTAAGTCGGGACAGGGACAAGAGGATGATTCTGGGTAGATTTTTCCATCCTCCTGATTAATCAGATCACCAGGCCCAGTCATATCCGAGATAATATCCTATATAATATCCTTATTTGCATTTCACAGCTGTTGACTTTTAACACAGTTTTAAAACATATTGGGCTACCTTATAGAAACAGATACCGACTCCTTCTATGGCTGAATTTCTCAGAAATACATGCATGCAACTCTTTGAAGACATCCATGTGCAAAACCTATCAAAGCATGAATAAAAAGGCTGCTTTCGTCCTGTGGTTACTTTGTTATGATAAGACTTCTTACATTTGGCTACTTAGGAGATTTAATTTTTGGTGCAAAACTACCAAACCACTAAATGAACATATTTGCTTGATTTCTAGCTAATATTTGGCCAACGTTGTAGCATGTTTGAAATCCAGTCTCACTTGCATAATTAAATGAAAAGCAGCATGCTAACTTCTACAGTATGTACTCTGCTCTGTGATAACACCCTGGGAATGTCCAAGTTGAACTGAATATGCAAGTATCCATCAGGTGATTGTCCTGTCTGCTGGGATATTTGCAATTGTAGTAACACCTGTGGCTAAAATTTAGTCTGAAAATGTGATTTACTAATTTCCATTGATATACCTTAAAATTCACTATTATCTGGAAGAGAAAGGAGAAATTATTAGCTACAGAAGGATGTCACCCACCAGGCACTTTAAAGTCTGGCAGTGGAAACAGTTGAGCTCTCAAATAAGAACACAAATTCCTGGTGATGGAGCAGGGGGATGGACAGGACCCACTAACAGACTGATTAGGATTACAGTCCAGGGAGTCAGCAATGCCAACCGCTTCCAATGGAAGTGGAGTAGAATGTGTTTCATTTACATAATTAGATACAAATACCAACTGACCAATCAACCAACCAACCAACCAAGTTCAAGAGATGATGAAAAGCAAGAAAAATGTGTGCATGATCTTCTAGAGTATTAATAATTGTAAGACTTTCAAGACCATCAATATAAGTCATGATGGAGGCAGAGTAAACCAAAAATGAAAAGTGTTTAAAATCAATGGAGCATCTTTGAAGTATTCTAAGCAGAAATGGGAGAACGGGAGGATCTCTGAAGTACAGGGAAGAGGAGTGGGAGAATGGGGAAAAGTCTGTCCATAATGTCCTGAGAGACAGTGGGGGTGGGTGTAAGATTACAAATCTCACCTTTGACTCCAGCCTCCACCTTAGAAATATTTGCTTTGAACAGAAAGACATATCCTCTGTTCCATGTTTTATCTGTCTGTGTTACCCTCTGCAGAGGTAAATGAACTCAAGTGTTACCAAGAGAGCCTTTCTTATAGCTCTAGTGTCATCCCATGGTAAAAACGCAGAAGAGAAGAACGTGGGGAAGCACTTCCTATGTTCTTCTTCTGTGGTCTTGAGTCCCTTTTGTTATTATTTAAAAATGATACTAGAATTATGGATATGCGTGACATGATGAGCAAGTAGTCCGTCATCTATGAGGGCTGAGAACAAGAAACAATTCTGCACATTGATGGCGCACATCTGAGCTGTACCAGAGCCTCTGGCTCATTTTGTCCTACATATGATGCCCTGTAGGGTTGTTCTATCTGGAAAAGTCCAGGTATGTCCCTAAGTGTCTCCTTCACAAACACTTCCCCAAATGACCAGACCATGATACGATGACTTGCTCATGTGTAACATGACCATGACTTGCTCATGTGTAACATGGCCATGACTTACTCATGTGTAACATGAGCCCAGATAGAGGGAAGAACTGAAAGAAGAGGTCAGTCGCTAGCGAGTAAATGTCGATTTTACCACATTCACCATCTACAATCAACCAACAGCTTAGAGAAAAATAAGGTGCACATAGATCTTCTTCTGGCAAGGGTGACGAAGACTCAATGCTTTAACATCGCTAAAGCCTAGCCAAACTTGGAGAATGGAGTGTATTCTTGATTGAATGCTACACGGAATTCTATTTATCACATGAGGTAAATTATCATGAATCAGTATAGGGGTGTTCCTTTCTCATACATAATACTTACAGGGTACAGCCTTAGACTGCCCCGGGTGAGTCTCCAAATATGAACACGCATCCAGCTAGCATTCTGAAGGTGATGCTGCCAGACTCCCTCCCTCCTTTCGATGACACACACATTGCTGAAGAAAGAAAAATGGTGGTGATAAACTACAGATCACCCATATTCCTGCCTAGAGACACTAAGTAAATAGCAATGCAAGGTCTAAATACTTTTTCCATGAAAACAGAGTATGCTCCCATTTTGGAGCAACCAAACAGCTGGAGTATCGGCAACAGCTGTGCTGCAGAATAATTCATTTCTAAACAGAAACCACCGTCTAGAGCAGTTAATAGGGGCAGGTGTAAAGAAACTGTTCTAGATTAGCCTGCAGGTGGGAGAAGCAGAGCAAAGAGCCCTCGTCATTACAGGAGTTTCCTTTATTTCTATGATGGCATTGCCTCCCCAGAGGACCATTTATCTCAGAATAAAATTAAATTTGCTGACTTCATTTCTGTTGTTTGTCACCAAATCAAGGCATATAAATTCAAGTTCCATTTGTATTGAGGTGCCCTTCTATTTTCTAAAGCTTTCTTCTAATACTGTGTAGGACCATGCTCATTCAGAAATGATTATTGTACTGTTGTACCCTTTCATGCCACTGCCATGTAGGATAATTAGAACTCAGAAATGATACACTGCTAGCAAGTTTTAGACATGGCGATGTCTAACTGTGAGGCTATGACTAAGGGGACATGCATCCACAGCTCCTTCTCTCTAGATAAGGTTTGCTTACAGGTCCATGTCACTGAATTAACCTGACCCCTTCTCTCCCCCTCTTTGGCACCTAATCCTACTAATCCTACAAGCAGACTTGTAAACTTTGCCCTGATCAGGACATGGTCCCTGAAAGCAGGACTGGTAAATGGAAAAGTCAGAGATGGAGGTGCCACCCTGACACACCTCCAAATCCTGACCTCTCCCTCCCAATTCAGTCTTAGGTAACCCCACCCTGTACATCCACCCTTGCTTGGCATTTTTTAATGTCTGTGGGATTTTCCACCCTCTGCATGGCTAGTGCAGAACTATTTTTAAGTATCCACTAAAGCTCTCTTAGCCTAAAGGGGCTTAAGAGTACAACCTAGAAAGGGGCAGTGGAAACAGGTCTCTTACTTGACTGTCCCAGAAAGAAGCCATTTTGTCAAATATAGTTATACAGTCTTAAACATTTAGAAGTTGAGAATTTTGAGTAAGAAGCCATTTGATGGCTATAAATGTCCAAGCATCCTCTTTTACCATACTATAAATATAAGTACACACGATGGTAAGTCTTCATGATCTCTCAGTATCTTCCCCATGCCTGATGGTGTGCTAACACTCTTATATTTTCTACTCAGTAAATTTTATCACTACCAAGTATATAATGTGACTATGCGAGATAAGCTCTGTTCTCTCTCTCTCTCTGCCTGTATGTGTGTCTATTTGTCTCTATGTCTGTCTGTCTGTCTGCCTTTCTAAGTATAATCTCATGATATCAGTATGTGGCCCAGGCTTGCATGAACCCATGAGCTTCCACCAAGTGCTGAGATTCTAACTGTGCAGAACCTGGCTCAGCAATAATGCTATCATTTCTACCTAAATCTGGATTTAAGGACTCAGACATCCACATAAAAGAGATGGAACTTTGCTTCCCCATCTCAGATATCATCTCAAGTTCACGCCCCAAACATGCCCTTGCCCGAGACGATGAAGAATGGGGTCGATATGGTTATTCAGTGAAAGTCTGTCTATGGCTGTTAAACCTAAAATCTGAAGCTCACCTTCTAGGGGACATGAGGTAAAAACAGATATCTGCAAAGGCAAAGGAATTCCCCTGCTAAGGGTTGTGATTCCTGATACGCCATATTCCTTGAGCCAAGACAAGCAGAACAGATCCTAAAGAATCTGAACTTCTTTTTATGATTTCCTTATGTTTGTTTCATGTGTCTGTGTATACCTGTGTGCATACACATGCACTTGATTAATAAGCTACAGTGCCATGTTCCAAATCAACTATAATATAGGACCTACCCAAAGAGCAATGCACTAATTATGGATATATTTCTTTTATAATCTAAAACTTAGCTCCACAGTAAAGGGCTGGAGTTATATAACACCAATGCACACTCTATTCAACCCCCTTATAGGCTGGAGGCGAGATGAAGATGATCTCCCCAAAATCCTGTACAGCTTAGGTCCCTGTAAACTGATTATAAATTATGGTATTCACTCTTTTCTAAAAAAAAAAAAAATATCCTTGTTGTTAGGAAAGTGCTTCAAACCTACCTTTTAAGAGAATAAACTGCAATTAGGTGTGAAAACTGTGGCATACTTCTTACCCTTCCCCATCTCCACCCACAAGCTGCTACACAGCACAGCCTCTTCTCCCTAACCAGTTGTGATCATCAGAAGCATCCACAGAGTTAGTAATGTGGGAACAGTGGGACGTCGTGGGGCATTATTTTGACAGAGGGTGGGCGAAAGCTGACAAATTCAGGGGGGAAACAACATTAGCCAGGTCCTAAAGGGACAAAATCGTGGGATATGCACGGCAGTGTTCCTCAGAGCTGCTGTCCAAAGGTCATGATTGAGCATGAGGGGTAAATCAATCAGAGGAAGACAGGCAGATGCTGGACTATGGGAGGCCCACTTTGGTTCACTACTTGAAAACTGAATATGCTTCATATCACTCCCAGGTCATAGAGTTTTTAAAGCTTCACATAAGGGCAGAGACAAGAAAATTTGCAGATTGTATCTTTGTAAAATATAAATTAAGTCAAATTTATAGATCAGGTATATTTCATAGCACAAACACATCCGGTCAAATGATTTGTTCCTAGCCTCACTAATGTATTGCTTCCTTTGAAGGGCACTTGTATAAGCCCAGCTCCTAACATCCTCATAAATCCTTGCCCCAAATAGTTTTCATTAGCATCTCTGTTGATTTCGAGCTCTGCTTGCATCGCATCAAAACTGCGTTTATCTAGGCAGTGCTTGAACAAAATGATGTATCTGTCTGCATTCTATTTCAGGCAGCGCCACTGATTCACACAATGAGACACTTGACCTACTTAGGCCCAGCAGGAGATCTGAAGAAGCTGGGCCTTCTATCTGAACAGCCACAACACTGACATTTCCTGGTCAAAAGGTATTTGAATCCAGACAGAGTGCTCTCAGGTGGGTTAGAGCTGTAGCGGTATTGCCAAAGGTTAAGTATCAGAGCACACAATTAATGATACCCCTGAAACAGCCTGTCTGTTTCTCCACAAAATCCAAACTTTTTAATCAGAGTGTACTGCCTAATCTTGCTTTTCTCTCTTATTAAATGAAGTGGGGAAGTTTCGCTTCTATTCCACAAATCCTTATCCCATGCTTTATGAGCTGTGCACTTAACATTAATACTTCTTAGTAAATAAAATGCTGATGCAGGTCTGACATAGCGGAAAGGTAGAGATCATTTGGTGACATTGTATTATTTGCAAGATTAATAGAAACACAAGGAGATAGACATTCCATTTGAGAGTGATTTGGTCTTGAGAATCTTCTGGAAAGAGAGAAGGTACCCCTAAAAGTAGTTCATGAGTGAATTCTATAAGCATAGAGCTAATGGACATGATGAAGAATATGAAGAAGACAGATGGAGAAAAGGATGATAAAGGTAGCAGTGATGGAAAACTGTAGCACAAGTGTAAATGATTCCCAGAGGAAGGAGAAGGAGGAATGATTATGGAGGAATCGACTGAGAGATGGTCCTTAATACCTGAGCATAGAGGAGAGGAGAAGGGTTTAAGCAACAATATGATACAGGCTGGTATTTTGGAGAAGTTATCGAATAGCTCTGAAAAGAACTTATTTAGCAGAAAACAATACTAGGAGTTAGGAGACAAATTAGTAGTCTGTGTACCGTCTGCCCAGTTGAGGGAGGACATGGGTCAGAGTGGCAACCTGGGAAACTGCCAAAGGATGGAAACAGTTAAGAGTCCTACCAAGTTGTAACTTCTCTAAACCACAACAAGTGACCAGCATGGAAAGACATCTATAAAAAAATATGCAGCACTCACTGGTTACTGATGGTATCCAACAACTTTCTACTTGGACTTCAGACTGGCTCAATAGAGGGGACGTTGTGACTGGTCCTAGAAACCTAGCCAATTTATCATGTCTAATGAAGTTGTTGACCTTAGAAACGAAAGCACGACTGCCACTTTGCTAGACAAGCATTAACATCGTACTACATTCTAAATCTTATCCTTATACCCACAGATAAGTGTTGCTATCACTCATTCACTAAAGAAGCTTCACTTCCCAAGTAGATGGAGGACATCACAGAAAAATACAACTAGACATAGTGAAGAGAGAAATGGATAGTGAGGGGCAAAGCTCCAGTTGATACTTTTCTGTCACAGCTTCGGCATCTATAGATAGTGTGCTTGTGTGTGTGTATGTGCACACAAGTGTTAGTATCTTAGGATGCCAAAGCAGAGATTGCTGAATTCTCTGGAGCTGGAGAGGGGACAGAAAGTTTGGAAGCACCAGAATGCCAGGAAGTCTGCTGGGACACTCTCTTCTTAGAAATGGCTGCATAAACAAGATTAGGACAATGGCAATACTAATAATACACACACTAATGCAGAAAAGTTAATTGCCAAAGGCCTCAACTCTAGACAAAAAACCACAAGCAACTAACAACTGATAGGGGAGGGAGAATTAGCCTCTTCCAAGGATGAATCCCCTTATTGGTCATCCAACATAAAGTTGTCAGCCTTACACACAAACAACAAAATGGACTCTATAAGTTGTATTTTTCTGTTTCTGCATAAGTATAAAGACATATATTTATGGAATGGTCATGATCAAAGCAAAAGAGGTTATCAATTTGAGGGTGGGGCATCGGAGAAGTTAAAGGGTGGGTGCCTGGGAGAAGGCTAAATAAAGGAAGGAAGAGAGATGGGAGAATGACAGAATTCTATTTTAATTAAAAATGCACAAAATTTGTTCGTATAGAAATAAAAGTAGGAATAAAAATGTAATGAATAAAAATGTGTTAGAAATAATTTCACACCAATAGTGTAGATATCATTGCAAGGGTAATTATCAAAAAAAAATAAGCAGACAAGTAAATAACAGCATGCATATGACACTTGCTTCTTGTGTTCATTAAAGAACTGTCCATAGGATGGTGCTTAACAAATTCTCACTGATAAAAATACAAAATGGAGGCTGGAGAGATGGCTCAAAAGTTAAGAGCACTGATTATTCTTACAGAGGACACAAGTCTGTAACTCTGGCTCAAGAGAATTCAGCAATCAGCTTTGGCATCCTAAGATACCAACACTCATGTGCACATACAAATAACCACACACAAGCACACACACACACACACACACACACACACACATGCATGTACATACCTACTAACACATGCACATGCACAGACACAAATAAGTAAAAACCTCTTTTTTTTAAGACCACAAGGAAAGTATAAAACCAGAGACAAAAGCAGATAAAGGTGAGGAATGAATATTACATTACAAAACATTTTCACAAGCCCTTTCTCAGTGAGCACTAGCAGATCACAGAAAACAGGAGAAATATCAGCTGCACAACTAGCAGCAGAGACCTTGGAGCCCTGGGTCTGTGCTGGACCCCTGGATCTCAAAGTTAGTTGGTCTTGGGCAATGTTCTTAACTACAATGAGTCTTATTTTTCTAATTGTAACAAAGAAGAAATAATTAGGATTGAACTTCTGCTCTTAGGATTTTCAGAATTAAAGAAAGTTGTCTATAGAAACTGATTATTACAGTATTTGGACAAAAAATAGCATTGCTTTGTAAAAGTTATTAGCATTATTAAGCCTAAAACTTGTTGGAGACAGGTTTTTCTGTTTTGTTTTGTTTATTTGGGGGGAGGGGAACAAAGGTTCTAATTCTTTGTTGCCATGCCAATGGTTTTGAGAGGTTTATCAGTCTAAAGAATTGATTTATGAGCAAAGCCACCTGAAAATCTGACCTATGACCTCCAGTCACAAGGTGCAGATATTTTGAAAGGACAGGCAACCTACCAGGAATGTGGTTTGCTGAGAGCTAGGTCCCTAGTGCAAGAGAGGTACCCATTCCTCCACGGGAAAACTGCTTCCTTCACAGCTATTTTCAACTGCATCTATAGGCACCTTAGCTGTCTGAAAACCCTATAGCCTATTCCTCCAGTCAAAATGCGATCACCCTAGTTATGTTGGCTTGGATAGCCTAATTTATCCAGGGGACAAAAAGGGTCAAGTTTGACAGCTGTAAACAGAATATGAAATGCGAGGCTACATGGTCTAATTGTAATTCTAGGGCACACATTCTGCATGGTATCATTTAGTTTTTAAATGAGCCCTGGAAAAGGCTGCCAGACACATGCGAATAGCCAGTTCCATGAGATTCTTTCTGCATAGAAAATCAGATTGCGTAACTGGTTGCTGAGAATTGCTAGAGAATGTAACAGTCTTAAAGGAGACAACACTAGGGAGGAGAGGTAGCCATTTCATAGTATTTATAAATTACAGGATGAGGGAATCCATGCTTTTCTGCTAATGGACTTTTTCAAACACAGAAAACAAAAACCCACACATTTTCATCTGTAACACACATTAGCTGTCTCTCCTTCAATGAATACAACTAGAGAAAATTCTTCAGCTAATGTAATTTTAATAACAGCAAAAAGACTCATTACTATGACTCCTGCTATAATTAAAGATGTTGATTGACAATTTCATTTTGTTTTTATAAACTGATCTGCTTTCTCTCCAGTGGTTAACCACCGCAGTGCCAAAGAGTTCCACATAATGCTATTAAATCTAACATGCTTCTAAATTCTACTGGTACATTAGATATTGGCACATGTGTGTGATTTTGTCTAGATTATGTAGCATCAAAGTAGCATCATACAATATATGTCTTTTTAAGATGAACATTGTCTTTTGGATATCACAGGGCAGAAAAAGAGAAAGCCAGGTTTGCTTGTGGCCATGTATCTGTGTGTGTGTGTGTGTGTGTGTGTGTGTGTGTGTGTGTGTGTGTGTGCATTCATGCTTGGGCATGCCTGTCCATATTGCTTACACTTAGTGATATGTTAGGCACTCCAATAGACTACAATAATGAAGGTATTTTATAGTGTTAAAATGTAGTCAGTAAGTAACTAAGTCTTCAGTCCAAAGCAAACAATAGTAACTTTCTCATCTACTTGACTCCTCTCTCCTCTTCTGCCCTGTCTCCCATTCTTCTCCCTCTACGACCACCCCTCTTCTCACTCCTCACACTATCTCTTCATCTCTACTTTGATTATTCTTTCTTTCAACTCCTTATTTTTTTCTGTGTGATCGAGGTTATATGCACCACATGAATGCAGGAACCAGTGAAGACGAGAGGAGAGTATCAGATCTTCAGAACCAGATTTACAGACACTTGTGAGTCACCCTGAAGGGGCTGGTGACTGAACTCCAGTTCTTGGCAAGAACAATAAGTACTCTTAACCCCTGCACTGTCACTAGCCTGTTTTTCAATGATTCTTAAATAGGTATGATTAAAAGGTATTTGTGCACCCAGATTCTAGATGGTCTAAAGCCCTAGCAGTTAATAATTTATCAGGATCCCACAGCATGCCTTGCATTTCTCAGGTTTCTAAGGAACAATTAATCCTTGTGTTGAAAAATTTGACTCCCAGGGAGAAAAGCACAGCATATGTCAAATATCAAAATCTTTAGGTGGAAAGCTAAGAAGGCATATAGTTGACCTCTGTTTAAAAATTGTTTGTTTTATTTTTTTGAGATTATGAGATAATTAAATCACTTCCTCGCCCCATTCTTCACTCCAAACCCTCCAATACACTCTCTTCCTTTCACTATTTAAAATCTATAGCCCCTTTCTCATTGTTGTTTTATGCATATATATACATATATATATACATACACACACATTACTAAATATATAAATACAACCTGCTCAGTCTATGTAGTATTACTTGCATGTATACTTCTAGGGGCTGACCACTTGGTTAACCTCATTTCATAGATCCCATCAGTGTATAATACACTGATAAACAGTGCAATACGGCTGTTTACCGCTATAACTGATTCCAACATTCTAAAGAACAGTGACTCTGCCCATGCTCCTGAACTTCCTAGAAAGAAAACCACTGCTGTGGATAGCTCTAGTTATCACACATGTCTCCCTCATATGAAAGTGAGTAGGGTTGAAAAGGATTTCCTATACTCTTTCCCATCAGCTCCAATCTTGCAAATTTAATTGTACTCCATGTTTTCCTACTGGAAGTTTTCTAGTGATCTTAAGACAATACTCTATACTATCTTTTATTGACCCAAATGGTCTCCTTGGACAATACAGTCTGCCCATGACTACACAGCTCTCCATAGCATGGCTCCTTGTTTCCCACACACAGCTCACAGCTTCCCTGTGCCGCTAATGCAGTTTCTACTCTTTTGCTCTCTCAGTAGCTCAGAAGTCCTGCCCAGTTAATGGTTTCTTTAGCTCCTTCAGATAGCAAGCTGGTTTGGCTTCTGTGTCCCCAGTCTAGGGGGAGTTAGTAAAATCCCTGTCATCTTAGACTTCTCATCCTCTCAGTCTTGGAATAGAAACCGAGGGCCATAATGTATTTGAAAGTCTGTGAGTGTTATAGTAAATAAATTGCTTAAAAGAAATAGAATATACCCAACCACTTGAAGATTGTGTCAGCACACTGAAAGGAAGCTGGTAGTTCTCATGCATGAGTGTTGTAAGATCAACTTGGGAAATAGAAGCAGGAAAGGAGACACACGATGTAATGAGGAAAAGAGCAGAACACAAGTGTGAATGTAACATCAACTAAGTTGGAGACTTAAGAAAAACATGGAGAATAAAGCTGTTTTTTAATCTTATCAACAACCTTAAAGTCATCTTTGTCCAGTTTTAAGAACTCCTGTCTACAGTCAATAACACAAAGGTGCTTCAATGTGCTGTACCAAGTCCCTCAGCATAACAGACAGAAACAACAGGAGCAGTGATCTGGGTCCCCGTCATTTCTGTACTACAGCTTTCTGGAGTGTGTGACTGGAGGTATCCTTGCACGGCTTTATGGGATGTGAGCTGCAATGGCACCGGTAGTTCACTTTGAAGAGAATTTCCCTTGCAAATAAGTCTCATGGGAAGGGAATTCTATCATGCATTCACACCGTAGCTTTCATGAGAACTAAATAATTGTTATGAACAAAAAGCATTGGTTAACTTGAGGTGTGGTGATTATGGAGATCCCTAATAGAGGCACTCTGTTAAGTTAAAGGAGTCCTCAAATAATTATACGAGGGAAATAAGCCAGAACATTTTATGAGATTTAGGCAACAAAGAACAGTGTGGTTGTCAGCTTAAGTTTTGAAGAAACAAGTCCCAACTGGACGAGACATAGGAGTGTAGAGTTTATAAATTGATAGACTATAAAACCCACACTGCACATGCTATGCAATAGTATATTTGTGCTAATCACTAATCAAGAAACTATATATATATTTATGTAATTATGTCAAAGAATAAGGTTTTTTTTTTTTTATTTTATCACTGATTCTTTTTTCATAAAATAAATCCAGGCTTCTTTCTTTTCTTTCTTCTTTTGTGATGCCGGGGACCGAACTTTGGGCCTCCTGCGTGCAAAGTAGTAAATGCTCCATCACTGAGCTATATACCCGACATTCTTTCTAGCTTTTATTTTGAGACAGCATTTCAGTAAACTTTCTAGGCTAGCCTGGAACTCACTTTTTAACTACAGAAAGACTTTAACTTACCTATCCTCCTCTGGCTTCAGACTCCCATGTGGTCTGAACTGTATGCTTGTACCACCAGGCCCAGGCCTATTGACCTCTTTGCTGAAGAGTGAAAAAGACTCACGTAGCCACTGCAATGTCTCAGTCTATACCTTATCTAATATAAGATAATGAACACTCCTTACTCTTATCTTTACAACCTTATTTTAAAGGCAGCACCTAGTGCTTGCCTTTTAAGAAAGTGACAGAAATATTGTTTTACAGATGCTGTTGATCAATGATGTGGGTAGGTTATTGAGGCTGGGAAATCATTGAGGAAAGAGATCAATTAGAGGAGGCAGGGAAACCAGGGCAGTAATAGGGGAAGCCAACATCATGATGAAACCCACTCTTTTGTATACCAACTGAAATATAATTACAAAACTAACTGAGGCTCAGATAGTGCAATCAGAAAAAAAAAGACAAACACAAAGAAAAACATTGGAATGAAATAAAATAAATGAAAGTCACCAAATCACAGTTGTATTTGCTCAATGGCAAGTTTCAACCTCATCTGGAACCTTAATCAAATGGGAATTTATTTTTTTTCCCCACATAAGAAGCACTTCATGAGTAGGCATGCACTGGCTTGGTATTAGACGATGTCACTGAGGCTCTGTTGTCTCTCCATGCTATTGCCTCTGTGAGTTTCTGTTCTCACCCTCACAATACAGCGGCCTCCCTCCCTGCTGCACATAACATGCACATTCTATGCTGAAGAAAGCAAGGGAGCTAAGGCAAGAAGGATGCCCAGTAGAACACTATCTTTCACGATCTTCAGAGTCTGCTAGATTTCTGTTTATAAAAACTTATCACAACTACGTAAGCCCAGGACCTCCACTTTCAAGTACAATTTGATCATAGTGCCATGTGGGCATCAATAAACTAAGATAGGAACTCTTTCTGAGGGCACGGACAGTGACAATAGAGGTAGTCAGCCTCGGCCTCATGAAAAGGCACGATTGGCAGACAATATTTCTGCAGAGTTTTAAAAAAAGAGATACAGAAGAACCTATGAAGAAAACACTTGGAATGGGGGCAAGGGCATCCCAAGCTGCCTGAGTAGCCTACTATCTATAGTGGACATCCACTCTCCCCATATCTCTCTGCCCATCTTCATCAGACCTGCAGATCCTGAAACACACAGGTTAGCTTTCCTTCCCCATCTATCACCTCTGCTGACTGAGTCCTCTGGGTACCCCAAGCTGCCCTGAGCAGTCTGCTATCCCAAGTGACCTCCATTCTCTGGGCACCTTCATCGACCTGCGGAGCCTAAACCATACAGACCTGCTGATCCAGAACCATACAGCCCAACGATACCTGTCGGAGGCCTGCCACACCAGGACCATGGAAGATAATCCCCATCCCAATACCTACTAAAACTGGAACATCCAGGACCAATACCAACCACATGGTTAAAGCCCTCTCAAGAATGCATTCAACAAAACTCATGGCAATAAGAAAACATCAGAGCACAGCAACCTTACTATAAAAAGCCCTGAATATCCTTACACAAATGAAGCACAAGAAAATGACCTTCAATCTGATCTTATAAAGATGATAGAGGTCTTTAAAGAGGAAATAAAGAAATCCCTTAAAGAAATACAGGGAAATAATCAAACAGGTAGAGGTTTTAAAGAAGAAAGAAATAAATCTCTTAAGGCTATTCAGAAAAGTACAATTAAACAGGTAAAAGCAGCAGATATAACTATGCAAAACCTGAAAATGTGGGGATTCTTATGGAAACGTTGAGGGAAGGATTGGAGGTCTCAAAGGGGATGGCACTCCACAGGAAGACCAACAGAGTCAACTAACCTGGATCCTTGGGAGCTCTCAGATACTGAACCACCAACCAAAGAACATACATGGACAGGACCTAGGCCTCTCTACATATATGTAGCAGATGTGCAACTTGGTCTTTATGTGGGTCCTGAAAAACTGGAGCTAGTGCTATCCCAAAAGTTGTTGCCTGACCATAGGAATATGTTCTAGCTGGGCTGCCTTGTCTGACCTCAGTGGGAGAAGATATGCCAGGGAGGGGGAATACAGAGGGTGTCCCCACACTCCTATAAGAGAAGAGGAGGAGGAGAAGGGGGAAGGACTGTGGGAAGGGATGGGTAAAGGGGGCAGGGGGTAGGGTATAAGGTGAATAAATGAATGAATAAATAAATTTAAAAAATAAATGAATATAAAAATGGAAATACTTGTTCTAAAAATATGTGGTATAAATTTAGACAAAAGTATGTAGATACCAAAGTTGCTATCACTCTCAATTCAAAAACATTTAAAGGGATGTGTATAAAGGCAACAAAATTTATTTTTTATCTAGAAATAAATGAGTCTAATAAAAGGTCAAATCTTATGACCTTTTATTAGACTCAAAATTTTATTATAATATATAAGCACCCATATAAATGGAGAGCTAACTCATCAAGAACCAAGGTTATTGACAGTGAAATTCAGGTGAATTTATAAATTCCGTGCCATAGACAGGTTTTTGGAGATGTGTTCTACAGTGTTGTGTTTCGTTTTGTTTTTTTGTAAAAGCCCATCATAAAATTGAATTCATTCTACAGAGGTTGCAAATATAAACGAACTCGCATCTGTTGTTCTTCTGTGGCCATTGATTTCTGGGTTGGATAATGAACTGGAGATATAAGAAGAAGACAATGCCCTGTTTTTCTCCTCAGTGTAAACTGTGATCTCATGGAACATAATCAACACATTTGAGGCTATGAGATAAAATCCCACAGTGCAGCGCGAGCTGACGGGACATCTGCAGAACCTTCTCTGAGGCCTTCTGGATACGTGGAGAGAGCAGCTGCTCACCCTCAGGCTCTGTGCAGGCCACTTGTCTAGGTCAGGCCTCCAACTCCAGGCTGGCCTAGCACAGCAGGGGAAGATCCTGGTCTGCCTTTGTCCCACAGAAATGTTCCTTAGAGTTCCTCCACACCCTTCTGATTCTCTTCTAGAGTGTTCTTTGTAGGGGACTATTCCAAGTTGGAGTTATGCTATATCAGCTCCCACTTACATCATTCATAAATATTCTCTTTGCTAAAGGTTTTACAGTGAATTTTTTTCTTTCCTCTAAGGCCCTCAGTATTTATCTGGGACAAAAGTTTTAGTCCTTTCCTTGAGCATTTGCTCCTTCTCTTGAAACATATATGTATGTGTATGCATGCCTAAATACATACATTTATTTTGGGAGTTTGATCTCATTGCTCTTCTTTCTTGACTCCCACTGACAATTATAAAATTATAAAAATAACCACTGAAGCAGCTACCAAAAGAACTGAGAGCCACCGAGCCAGGCTGACTGATAGTGCGGCCTAGAGAACAAAACACTTTCTGTATCCTCTCATGACAATAGTGTTATTCAGTATTATTAAAGGAATAAACAATTAGCTCAGGAATGAACTCGAACAGTGGGATTCTTGAATCCTATGTTCTCCCTGCAACCAAAAGGTGTCAGAAACATTTAGTTTTCACAGGGAAATGGTAGCCAGCATGGCCAAATGCTAAAAATGACTAAGCTATGTATAAAATGCATCTTTCTAAACATCGCATCTGTGAATAGGTTTGAATATGGAGACAAATAGCTGGCCATGATGTTTCACACAAGAACAGCAAGGGTGGCAGACACACAGATGTCTCTAGAAAGAGAACATCACTCAGACAACTGGCAGATGGGGAGCTTAAGCCTAAAAGTACAGCATGACTTCCACATGACCACAGGCCTCAGCTTTGGTGATAGAACGCTCGCTAAAAATATAAGCCTGGGGGCGGGAGATAGCCAAGTAACAGCACAGTATAGGAGTCAGCCGTGAGCTCACCTGCTGAACCATACATGTTGCTGCTGAGAAAATCTGCATCTGGGGCTGTATAACCCAAATCACATCACCGAGCAACACACAGACACGATCGGACCACACAGGGCTTATTCTATTCCTTATGTTATAGCATCCTATTAGTACATTAAAGCAATGCGATCATTGTTCTTAATTTATTGTGAAGGGCGTTTGATCCTCTAAGCACTATCCTCACTAACATAAGATGCTGCCCCCAAAGTATAGATTCCTATTTGACCTGTAGGAATAGCCACAGAACTGCATTTCACCAAGTGCTATGAGGTAAGAAAAGGCTGGGAGAGCAGCAGGATTCCAGATTGATTCTGTTGGCTGAGCAGCATGGCAGCCTGGCTTTTACCTCCCGCATCTCATCTAGGAAAAACAAAAACAAAAAAACCGCATCAGTTACTTCCAGCTTGCATTAGTTATGCATTGCACTTCCGGAACTAAACTGGGCCCTTAACCCTAAACGTACATCAACTGAACTTTAAGAACACCTTACTTTAAAAATAAGAGAGTTCATGAGTGATTCTAATGTTTGGAACTTCACACTCCCAAGAGGGTTATAGTATTTATGACTAAAGTTTCCACAGCAGCCACAGAAGACCAAGGGAAAAATCTTAACCTGAAACTTTGCCATGAACACATATAGCAAGGGATTATGATAATCCTTCACACCAAATTTGAGGGCTTTTGGTTAAGATTGGAAATAATGTGTGGAAACTAGGCAAAAGTCTTAGTCCTGTATGAACAGAACGGTACTACAGAAAATAAGTAAGGTCCCCTCTGGGTGTGGAAATCCTAGCAGAATATTCCAGAAAGTGGTTTTTTTTTTTTTTCTTCTAGAATTTGGCTAGGTCCTAGAGGCCACCAGGAGACAAGCATCTGTCCCATGGATGAGGAAGAGCCTGAGCCTTAAGAACAGAGCATTGTGAGAGTGGCAGTTCTACTTAATAGGCACAGCAGGACCACACAGTTTCTCTGGGGTGATTTTGCCCCAGAGTCAACAGGTGACACTGTCCTGAGAAGCACAGCTGAGAAGATACGATGGTCTGGAGAGTACGATTCTGAAAGGCAGACTCATAAAGTCTGTCCCAGGCTCTGCAGACTTAGCATTTCCTGGTTTCAGCAGGTAAAGAGCATTTAGAAACGAGGAGTGTGCAGTAGACAGGGCCAGGCCAGCTTTTCCCTGAGGCAGGATTTCTTACCAGTATGACCAGTTCATCCTGACTTGGAAGGAATGCTTTTAAAGATAGAAGCATCTCTGGTATGAGAAAGAAGGGTTCTCCTCAGCCGAAAGTCTGAGAGTAGTTCTGTGAAAACGACCCACAGGCACACTGTGTGTATGAAGAACACATTAGGCCGAACTGCAACCCAAAGTCAGAAAGCTGGACTGTGATCTCAACTGTGAAGAAAAGCTCAAGCCTAGAACACAAAAGGCAACAAATGACTTTTGAGACTCTGCCCATCCCCCACTTCTATGACCTTTCCATCTTAAATGTTTCAGAGGACAACTGGCCCGACGGCTTTATGCGCTTTCCTTTCCAGGCACTTTGCTGCTATCAGGGAAAAATTGGCTAGAGCTCAAAAGCAGGAACTAGTCACTCGGAGTCACAGGACAATGGCCACATCACAATAAATGTGGCCCTCTGCTTTTCCCATAGGCAAGCCTCAAAGAAGAGAATTGAAAAAAAAAGACAGATAAACCCATACTGTGGGGCTCAGTGATAAACTTTATCAAATGTCAGGGAATGAAGAGCAGAGACGGTCACTGGCTCAGCCTCAAATAAGTGTCAGTACTGGGCTTCACATCCAAACCTTATTCCAGGCCTTGGCGCCCAGCACCGTTGTCTACTGCCTCTCCTCTCAATTTCTTTTAAAGATTCAAATTAAAATTTAAGAACAAGCCAAAAGGAGAGAGAAATAATATACACACTCCGCTTATAAGTCTTGGCACAGAAGAAATCCTTTAAACATTTAGAAACAGAGTTTAAATTTCGCCGAAGTGTTCAAAGGAGGAATCATTTGCTTTGAAAATACCTTGAAGTTTTGGAAACTGTGTATTTAAGTGGCCTAGTGTTTAATCTTATTCATTAGTGGAAACTATGCACACACCATTAAGCTCAACGCGGAATCAGCATTTGCCTAGTTACATAAAAGAACACGACCAAGTCAGGTAACAGTTTGCTCCAAACTGCAAGATAATTTTTTTGCTGACTTTTGTTTCAAGTTTTAAATATGTTACATTAATCAAATTAACTGAGCTATCGTGGTCATTTTGCCAGACACGGGTTGCGGGGGCCAGTGTCTGGCTTCTCCTGGGAACAACACCACAGCATTCATTCCTTCCTTGCTCACTGAGCTGTTCCATTGCATTCCCGTGGCTGTAGGAAAGGCGTCTCTGTATCAAATCCACGGTACTGTGTCTGACTTCCAGGTTCAGGCAGTGCCTCTCCATTCCTCTCCTATTGTATCTGATTTGGTTTTAAGGTCACAGGAAGGTAAGCATTAAATGAAGGAAAACTTAATCATATGATATTCTTTGAGTAGTGATTTAACCCCCCTTTAAAAATGCTGAATACTAGTCTCTCTTAACACTCACTCACAGGTCTTAAATCTACTTTGCTCCTCCTCCAAAACTTAATACTGGTTTAATACAAACCATACATAGCCATATTGGCAATGGCTAGTATAACCTTGATGATTGTTTAGTTAATAAATTGTCTTCTTAACCCAACCAAAAGCTGGTTTCAGCCCTCGAGACAATGCCTGGTGATATATATTACAAATTCAACTACAGGCATTTGTAGTCTACAGAAACATGATTATCAGCAGTTGTCTTTTCTTCTGATATTGTCGTTGAAAAGTCAAATAAGTCTTTGGGTTGTACTTTTATAGTCAGTGGTTAACATTTATTTCTGTCTCAGGAGACAAGAACTCTTTTAAAAAAACCAACCAACCAAACAAACAAACAAACAAACAAACAAAAAAAAAAACAAGGATAGAAATGAACCCCTGCTAGAGAGTCGTTGAAATCTCTAATAAGCCACGGAATTTTCAGGGCGTTCTTAGCAAGCTCAAGGAAAACCCAGTGTGCCAACAGTTAGATTAAAACAAGCTATTTCTAGAGTGTTAAGGCTTTGCATACTCTAATGTCTGCCAGGAATTGACAGAACTACACATTCTGAAGAGAAGCAGGATTCTCTGATGTGAACTTAAGCTAGACTGTAGAAAAGCCTTAAGAAAGGTCATGACCTCTACCTCCCTTCTCACGTCAGACTGTTCATGTATCAGGGTTTTAACTCCGAGTTTTATGGGTATCTACTTTTATTTGGTTAACACCATGCCACAATTTCTTTACAATCCATGTTATTATAGTGTGAATTGGAAATGTACATTAGATTACTCACACTTTTCTAAGTAAAATAAAGCATAACCAAGAAGCACGGGTTGAGTTAAACAGCATCTTATCCATGTCTGTCTACACACTTTACTTAAAAACAATCGCTGACTTGCCCAGTGTAAAACTCAAGAATGTACTTGTCTATTTTTGGAGTAGCCACCTGCCACCTTAAGCAATCAGTAAGTGTCCTTAACCCTTGTCTAGCAGAGTACACGTCTTGAAGTGATGCATGTTATCCAATTTTGTAGCAAGGCCTAGAAGTAGTTTCCTCCCTCCAGTATAAGACTGGGTTGAGATTCATTTAAAGCAAATACTTACTGAATATATTTGATGGGTCAGCAGCTCTCACTAGTTGTGATAACAGTATCCTTCAAGCAACCTGTAGTGCTATACATTAGAGCCCAGAGATAATCCCATAAGGTAGGTTTCAGATAATAGAGCAGGCAGACAGAGAACAAAGGCTGTCATCAAAGCCTTGGGACCCCCACTGAATCATGACATCTCTAAATTTGATCTCATCTGTATATCTAATAGATTTTTGGAGCAGGTTGCATTCTTAGAAAATGCCCTGAGGTCTCAACAGGGTTTATCACAGAGACATGAGTACTGACTGGTGACTAAAAGCCTCTGAAGAAGGAGGCACTCTTATGTGTCTGTCTTTGAGGACTGGAAAGGATCCTCTGAACTTCTCATGATTCTGGAGTTGCCATGTGCCTCTTATGCATATAGGGCCTGAAGACCAAGACAACTGCTCTTTTCTTCTGCTCTTTAGATCAGGCCCCTTGGATGAAGGTTCTTATCAACCTTAGCTGAGCAAGGCCCTGTCCTAGTTACAGTGTCATTGGGAACAGTGAAAAGTTACCAATAGGCCAAAATCCAACATGGGGGGTGGTGAATGAATAAAGACAAAAAATAACTTTTTTAAAAGATATCTAAGTTTCAACTCCTCTAGCTGAGACACTTAAGTTCTGAGAGGCATGGATCTAAAAATCACAAGGACAGAAGGGAGAGAGTGATTTGCTATTTTAGCTTTCTGGAGCATTCTGGCAAGTCAGATGCTGCATTTCTCTTTATTTCCTGCCCTACAACAAGATAGATACCCCAAAGTATCTCACGTTTTTAAAATTGTATAATGGAAGCCGGGCGGTGGTGGCGAACGCCTGTAATCCCAGCACTCTGGGAGGCAGAGGCAAGCAGATTTCTGAGTTCGAGGCCAGCCTGGTCTACAAGTGAGTTCCAGGATAGCCAGGGCTACACAGAGGAACCCTGGCTCGAAAAAAAAATTGTATAATGGATCACTTCTTTGAGCAGGTATATGAAGACTCCATGCCCAAGTTTGCCTTACCTAATGCGGAACTAGTTATTTGTTGGAGTTGGCTGGAAAGATACAGCTACAGGAAGAGTTGAACTGGTGCAGATGTGAATTTCAGGAAAATGAATAAACACAGCAGAAAGAAAATGAATTTTGTTGTTTATTGTTAAATGCTTGCCATGGAATTCATTTGATCAGGTCTAAGTTATGACAGCTTTTTTATAAATCTTTTTCATTTTATGTGTATATAGTTGTCACAGAGAGTAAGCCACTTCTTCGTAATGCGTAATTAAGACTCCTTTTCCTTGTTACTTATCTTCTGTGTCATCCAACTAGGTAGAATTGACCCAAAGTTGTCTTAGAAAAAAGACAACTTTTCAGCCCAGCATTCTAGATCCCACAAGACCAAGCCAACCACACCAGGATCAGTAGAACCTCACTCACTCGTGTCATTGCTCTGTTCTCACTGCTGCCTTACTCCTCCTACACTCAAGTTTTAAGGGAAATCTTAGGAAGCTAAGTTATTTCTTGTCTCTTTCTCATTTGGTTGATGAATTATAGTTGCCATAGCCTGGATTCCTCCAGCCCTTCTCCCATGACTACCCATCCTACAAAATAAATGACTGCACATCTCTTCTCAATATTCTAGACTATTTATCCTTGGTATTTTCTGCCTGTAGAAATAACCAAATTCCTTCAAGCAACTTGAGATTTCTTTATTTGGAGCAAGACTTCCACAGAAGACTGCAAGTCACCAAGATGTACAACTGCAGAGGACACCGCATAGGGAAGGCTCCAGAACTCCACATAGCATCAGGGATTCCTTTACACAACTCTATAGTCAGAGGTTCTTAGTTGTTCACAAGATCTTCTATCACAAATTCTTCATTTCTTAAGTGGATAAATACACTATCTTCTTGACGACTGTTAGACATCCGTTTTGATTTCTTCCGACATGCTTTTGAGACTTTGAGCGATTTTAAAATAGTAGAGCTATGCTGGAAATCATCATGCAGCCCTGTCTGGCTTCACACTTATAATTTTCTGCCTCAGCTTCTCACTGCTTGGGTGATAGTTAAACACCACAATCCTCATCTTAGAAATACTTATCAGGGCTTAACTTTACATACAGATAAAAAAAGATGAGTAGTATTAGAGACTTTTCTTAATATCTTAGTGGCCTGGCTCAAACAATGATCATTGACTATCAATACAAACAAAACTATGCTTTGTGAATGGCAGAGAAATGTTCCCATAAATCTAGAATAATCCTTAAAATGAGCCTTTTACTAGCTGCCCCAGACTACCCATGCTTCTGTTATATTTCTGCACTTGTTTATTCTAGAGGTCACAAAGTGTAAATGAGCTAGCTCCTCCCACTCAGTTAAAAGACTGACAACCCCATCATTGACCTTGGCAGACCTCTATAAACTTGGAGGTTGGAAGAAAAGACTTTTAACATACATCTTCTGTACTTGTGGAAGAAATGCAGTCCATTATAGTTTTTATATGTCTGGAGAATAGGGTGGATTTAGTATGACTTGCCTACCTAAAGAAAGTTAAATATTTAAAACCCATGAATCTTAGTGAGTTGTAAGTAGATTCTTCATGTTTAACAGGACAGGCTAGGACATAAGGAATTTTGAAAGTATTAAAATATTCTAGTGCATGCATTTCCAGTGGAAGAAAAATATATACAGCATAGATATAATCCTATTGTATAAATATGTACATAGAAATAGCAATATGGTTTTGTTTTAAAAATGAATAAATCCAACTAAAACCTGCTTGGTGCATAGCATTGAGAAACATTCCTTATTTTCTTTTCTTCCAATCCCTAAGGCACTCTAAGTAAAGGCCTGTGTAGTCCTATGCTTCATATGTATGACTGTTCCTTACTTAGTTCATAGTCACTCTTTAAAGTTTTCATTGATGTGACATGCTTGATTAACCTTCTTTTGCTATTTAACTCCAAAAGTTAAAGATGGTAGAACAGATTCATGTGTGCATCTCTAGCCTGATGAAGTTTCACACACAGCCATTTTCTGTGATTATTGCTGGATTGTGAGCACATGGTTACCTGGGGCTGGCACATGACGGTACAAATACAGTGTCATCTTGCACACTAGGAAATGGAACATTTCACTTTTCCTTGCTTTAGGTTTTAAGTTCAGCTAGACTTTGCTGGAGATAAATAAGGTTTGTGCCCTACGGTTTTGGCTAAGCAAATCACCTGTCTACCAACAAGAAAAGGTAAAGCCCCACCCAGTGGAAACCATCACTGTGAAGCAGGACATAGTGCTTTACTGGAAAGGTGATTTTTCTACTTTAGCTTTTAGCCAATTCCGGATCCTGTAGGTCATTATGAACAGAAAATCAGCCATCCCAGCCTCTCGGGATTTAGATGGCAGGTACAGCTGCTTAACCCAGGACACAGTGGAGTACCCTGGATAGCACTATTATATATAGCACTCATATATGCACTTGAATTCATAATTTTTAAAATAAATATATAAAGTGCAATATTTGCCAAATTGGTCTACATAGCAGGTTCCAAACCAGTGTTCCATAATAAGACACTGTCTCAAGAGAAAGAATGGAAGGAAGGAGGCAGGGAGGGAAGGATGGAGAGAAGGAAGGAAAACAGAAGGGAAAAGGAAGGAAGGAAAAGGAAGGAAGGAGAAAAGGAAAAGAAAGAAGAAAGAAAGAAAGAAAGAAAGAAAGAAAGAAAGAAACAAACAAACAAACAAACAAACAAACAAAACCAAAGAAACAAAGAAAGAAACAAAGCAAGCAGAAGAAAGGTTTTCCGAGACTGGTTTCTCTAAGGCCAGGAAGAAGAAGGAACTGGCTCGCACCTCTGGGTTGGCATTGGCAGTGCGGAGCCCTTGCTTGTCAGTAAACTCCATCTGTGCCTGCCTATGCAGGCAGCTATGACTCCGGTTAGGAAACGCACTGCCTTGGGCAGGGGAAGAACCAGCTTGGCAGTCTCTCTGTCTTCTCCCTCCACTCCCACTGCCTTCTACTTCCTCTACTTTCTCTGTGTCCAAGGAAGTCGCGGGCCCGAAGCACCCACAGAGTAACTTGGTGCCTGGGGTGGGAATGGCGAATGTGAATTCGGATCGTAGAGACAGTCATAGCACACTGCTCTCCTGGAATCGGGCTATTTCTCTCTCCACTAAAAGAGTTCATCATCAATTGTCTACCTTATTTTCTAAACAAACAAACAATAGTGCTACATATAAGAGGATGAGTAATTATTGAATACAGGTAATGGATACAAATTATGAAAAGGATATAAAGTTAATTTTTTGTTTGGGGTGGTGGACTTATTCTGTATTGCAAGTACAAAATGCACCGTGAAGCTTCACAGCCTCCATCCTGAATGCCTGTTCTAACTGTACAGAAAAGCAGTTCTCAACCTGTGTGGGTCACAGCCCCTTGTGAGGCTGTCAACCCCGCCATTCACAAGTGTCTCCTAAGACCACCAGAAAGCACAGATATTTATATTATGGTTCTTAACAGTAGCAAGCTTATAGTTATGAAGTAGCAACAAAAATAATTTTATAGTTGGGTGGTCACCACAACATGAGGAACTGGATTGAAGGGTCACAGCATTAGGAAGGCTGAGAACCGCAGATATAGAAGCTCATTAAGTTGTATATGGGCCCGGTTAATTCGGGTGTACGATATTTTTACTTACTTGTGAGATCTTTTTAAGCAATAAAGTCTATAAGGAGACAAAAATAGTGCTATGCAAGGCGCCCAGAGCAAACTTCTGAGCAGGGGCCAGGGAGAGTGTCATCTTTGTATTCGCTACTCCTCAGAGTTCTGGAATCCATAACTAAGTCTCAGAAGCTTGGGGTCCCCGGTTTCTCTTTTCCTTGGCATGCTCTGCTGCTATTTTTATCACGGCTGCTTCAGACTACCTGAACCTTGACCGTGGACTAAGAACTGTGAAAAGCTCTTCTGCTCTTCCCCAGTTGGCATGCATAGGGTGTCACACACGCCTCAGGCTGAGTTTGAAAGCTTGGTCTCTGTTCTGCTATAAACAAATGCTATGGCCTTGGATACATCCTTTGCATTTTGGAGGTCAGAGATTAACATAAGACATATTTTCAAACATCTACACCATTCAACAGGTCTGATTGGTGATATTTATTTCTCTGTGTGGGAGAGGAAGGAAATTAAGGGAAGAAACGGATGGTAAATAAGACTAAAATTTATCATATAAGTATATGAAACTATCAACTAATAAAAACTTAGGATATAAGACAAATAAATAAATATTTAGGCTGTTTATATTTAAAATGAAAATTAAATAATTGTGCTGAGCTTTGTTACTGTAAGAGACAACAAGAAGCGAAACTGTAAAGCTAAGAGGCACTGCATAACTGGCCTAAGAGATATACCTGGCCAGGTACAGACAGACTTGATTCTAATCTGTTTTCTATCTTGGGTCATATGTTTGTATTTAACCAATATTCCATGAATTGAAGTACCTTAACATTCAAAATGTGTCTTTAATGAAATGTTGAGTCTGACACAAAGATTTCTCTGGCAAACATCCTTCTTAGAAGATTAGGTGCAAGAAAGGCAATGACAAATAAAATCCTATAAAGAACACGCCCCTGCCTTACTGCCGGCTCTGCAAGAATTCCGTGCAAAGCAAACCCTTTCAGCCTTCAGGGTAGCCTGAATCACAGAAGAAACTGTTTCTGTCAAGTGATACTTAAGAATTCCCTCTGATGATCAGTACACCCTATTGTTTGGCAAATCTCATCTACAAGGTCAGAAAGAGTTTATTACCTTATTTCCTGTTACCTCTTTGAGTCAGCAAAAAAATCTTGGAACATGGAGTACCGCTTACTCTCTCAAACATTGTTTTAGGTCAATTACTAATGGGATTGCAATGATTACTCTTTCATCGCAGGTATTCAGTATGTACACCGGGATAAGCACCTAGTGACACACATGCCAATAACGTTTTCAAACACGTGAGTCACGTTTTAAATGAACTATAGAATTTTACTATATAAAAAGCGGAATCTACAGAAAAGCTTTCAAAAGAGACAGTTCCTTCCTTTACCTGTTTTATCACCATTCATATTTGTATGTTATTTAATTGATAAGATATTTTCTCCAATATTTTGAAGAAAGCTCTGTGAATGCTGTGATGATCATTTCAGGAAACACCATTTTTTGCATCCAGTAAGAAGTGTTAGCTGAGTGAGCTTGTAAAGGATTTGAGAGTCTCGCCTGTCTTACCTCTTAAATAGAAAGAGTAAATAGATCAGAAATTATAGGCTACACAGTCCAACTACAGACACTATTAGACAAGGAGCAATAGCTCAGTACCTTAGGTATCAAAGATAAAGAAAACCAGACATTGTAAAGCAAGACTATGGCCAGAGGACAGAGGAAAAGAAATGGGGATGGAGAGGAAGGATCTTCAAGGTGGCTGATTATATAAGGGGTGCAGGTGCATCCAGGCAGAAGTCACATCAAGGCAGGAAACATACTTATCCATCTCAGAACTAACTCCCCCTTTCCTATTATTGTATCATCATCAGTGAAAGGATGCTTGTCCAGCTACCCAGGCTTTGAGTCAGTCATCTTTAAGTCAGCATTCTCTAGAATTTTAGAGCTGGTCTACACCTTATGGAATACCTAATGCAGCCCCTCTACTTCACTGACATGAGCAAGAAGGAATGTAAAAAGATACTGCTTTCATTCAGCAAGTTATCACTATAAGCTGGAGAGGAAGGCCCAGGTCCTAATCTCTCACATTCCTACTGAGATAGTAGACAGGGTGGCACATACCTGTAATATCAACACTTGGAAGCAGCAGCAGCAGGAGTGCTCTAAACCAGAAGCCAGGCCTAGAGTATGTTATGAACTCCAGGGCAGCCAGGGCTACATGTGAAGTCCTGTCCCAATCCCATTGTGCATTCTTAAGTAACACTGATACTTGGTTCCTTTCTCTTGCTTTACCTGTTATTCTACCATATACAAAGTCCAATGTACTCTCATAGACAAAGTGAATCTTCTTACAGGTTTCTTATGTCTAGCCATGGTCCTTTCTTCTACCCTGGCTAAACTCTCCTCTACAACTACTTAACATTTTTTTTAAGAACCTGTCAATAATACTCATTGGCTTGCATTTGCCAACTGTTTTAGTCAGTGTTTCTTAGATATGAATTTTGTGTTTCACACACATACACAAAAAAAAATCACAGACTTAATTCTAGAATCACATGCTGATAAGAATTTGAAATTTAGAATAAAATAACTTAGGTTCACCTGAACACTAAGCAAGAGAAGTCCACTTTTAAGTTGTTAGTCAGGATTGCCAAAGAAACTCCCCAAACAAATAGCCTATAGCTATAGCCTTTGTTTACCCACAACAGGAGAGAGATAAGTCCCTATTGCTAAAAACATTGTGCATTTCACACACAGGGTCCAGAAGGCCCTGACCTGAAACTCCTGAGAACTAGCTTTCATGGTACTGTAAGATGCTATGCAAGCTTCCAAAGGAGGGTAGCAACCAAATGTTCTACCTAGCTATAATATACACATACATATGCATATATGCATTATGTGATATGCATATGTTATATGCATATAAATCACATCTATGACCAGCACAGTATGATATCCCTAAGGGTGCAGTAGTGGCAGACATACCTTGGCAGTAACCAACAGCGCTCTAATTGGATTTAAAACCCACTCAACAAGAGGGAAATCATGCCTGGTACTAGAAAGCTAGCTGACTATCTCAGTGCTAGTGAAATCATGGTTATTGGAGAAGAACCTACAGCCACTGGTCTACTTAATCTGAAAACACTCGTTTGTTCTTATACCCAAAGGTAAGTATAGACTCTTCACTCTCATCAAGGAAGTTTCCTGATACAATAGACAGAGTCCATTGCAGGATACCACAAACAATCATAATGGAGTTTTGTAGAACTGAGTGACAGTATGTAAAAGACAGAGGATCAGTGAGTTTTCTGTAAGAGTGAATCTCCTAGAAATGTCAGAAGCTGCCTTCATTGTCTGGGAACTGCTTGAATGTGAGCTGATCAAAGACAGTGCCAACAGACACATCAAAGTAGGCAGGGACTAGCCCATGAGGTTCAAACCCACACAAAGAACTACAGGGAATTTAAAAATGCTGAGAGGGGGAGAAATAATTTTCTCCAGGGAAATGCTTATTATTTATTTATCTAACATTAAATGTTCAGTCCTAAAAACATACACATGAGTAACATTATACTGACTGAAAGGTTATAGTGAGGAAAATGCATGTTCATCTAGACATATAACAACAACTAATGAAAACAAGAGGCTGTCGATTTGAAAGACAGTGAGGGTGGCTATGTGGAAGGACTTGTAGGGAGGAAAGAGAAGAAGGATGTAATTATATCATAATCTCAAGAACAAAAGAAAAAATAATGGGTTCAAATTGGAACTTGAGTTCAAATCCAGTAATCGACTTCTAATGCTAGCTGGATTACTTGTCCTCCATAAATCCATGTTCATCACCATAAAAGGGATATCGCAATAATAGATTTCAAACTAAGATTTAATTTTCTTCTGGAGTTCCTAGTCCTCTGAACTCCGGCTTGTACTAGCCTGCCGATTTAGTTTTTCTTCCACAAGGTAGGTTTTCTGCTTTAGCAACATTGATCTTTCCATCTCCTGAATACATAGCCGTTTCTGGCGGTTGCCCGAATTGTAGAAGATTCCTACCCATCCCGTTCCTCACTGTCAGTGCAAACAAATCATGTGTATCATCGTCTCTTATTTCTAGAAAAAGGAAGTTGTTGGAACAAGATACATGGGAAACAGTCCACAGTTATAAGCTCTTTTCGGGCGGAGGCCTGTAGCATCACGTGGGTTCCAATATGAGACCACACCACCCCCTTACTGGTACTGTTCCAGGGCTTGTTGCTTTATTATGACAGTCCTCCAGCCTCGTGTGCCAGTGTGTGCTTCTGTGTCTGTCTGTGTCAAGCTGAATCCCCAAGCATGTCTTTGTTATTCTCTTTTAATCTGTCCTTAGAGTTTCCAGCTATACGAAATAATCCCAGAGAAACTGGGAGCCCGTGAGTGAGTGAAGAATATTGCCCAGTTGCCTTTTAGTTCTTTCGCATCTCATCAACGCAAAGTATTAAACAACGGATAAACATGGCGGTGGTGATGCTGTTCAACCGCCTCTGATCTGACAGTCTCACCACGCTTTGGAAGGCATGCAGGAACTACTGCCACACCTTATTTTATTTTTTTTTAACTAGGCTTGCCTTCCCAGTTCTTGCCTCTCTCCATTTCTCCCATGCTTATAAAGTCTGAGGCAGATTGACATGATGAACATCTCCTGGTTCTACTAACTTTCAAACATCCGGGTTTCTAACCTAAGGGAAGACAGTTCTCTTCAGGGTTAGTGATGAACCTAATTGATACCTAAGAAGAACCCCGGAAACCAAAAACCTCCCGCCCCCACACCCCCCCACCCCTGAGCTACCTCCCTCAACTTTGAAGAATGATTTAAATGCATTGCATTTCCAATAATAATTTGCACGTCACAGAGGTCTCACCCTCCTGGTGAAGTATTTGAATCCATACTTCCAAGTGGGGGGGGGGGGGTAAGGGGGATAGGGGTAGGGGAGGTAGATATTCCGGTGATAACTACTGAGCAGAGTGCCTTGGTGAGGGATCAGGCAGGATGCTAAAATTGAGCGCATGGGTTTCTCTAGGCCTGGACATGGGTGAATCTGCTCAAGGGTGAGGGACAGTTTTACAGTCTTCAACTACTCCAGCTTACTGAACTTCCCAACCTCCAGGCAGAAGAAAGGGAGAGGGGCGGTATGCTAACTTCCGTGAAGACTCTGTGTGTCATGGCCAGAATATGCCATGACAGAAATACAGAGGGAATTCGATAAACATCGTTTATTATAACTATGTTTACCAGCCCCAATTGCCTTTCAATAATAGTTTCAGAAGATAAATATCAAGCAATGCTAAGGGCTTTAAGTTAACATCCCACATCCTTTATTACTTTAAAAAAAAAATGGGTCCATTGTGATTTAACTAGTCTATCATCAATTTTATTTTATTACCCATAAACTTGATAGAAATATTTCCTTGATATGGTTTTGTTGTTGTTTTAGTTCAAGCCTTTTAAAACAAAAATCTTTGAAAGAGAATCTGCCCTTTTATTTCTTTACCTTAAAACACAACCTCTGTCCTCTGCTATCCCTGCAGACAGGAGCCTAGCTGTCCTCTGAGAGGCTCTACCCAGCAGCTGGCTGAAATAGATGCAGAGACCCACAGCTAAAGCTTAGACAGAGCTCAGGAAGTCTTGCGGAAGAGTCTGGAGCAGGATAGAGGAACCTGGAGTGGGTAGGGACTCCACAAGAAAACCAACAGAGTCAAGTAACCTGAGCTCTAGGGGACTCCCAGAGGCTAAACCTCCAACCAAAGGCATAGGTTGGGCTTAAGCCCCCACACATATGCAGCGGAAGTGCAACTTAACCTTTATGTGGGTCTCACAATTGGAGGAGGGGCTTACCCTAACTCTGTTGCCTGCCTGTGGACCATAGCCCCCTAACTGGGCCTTCTTGGCTGGCCTCAGTGAAGGAGGGCATACCTAGTCCTGCAGGAAATTGATGTGCCAGGGAGGGTTGGTTCCCAGGGGGACCTCTCCCCTCTTAGAGATGAAGGGGAGGGAGGAATGGTGGAAAGGAACAGGTAAGGGGGGATTAGGAAGAGAGGGGGCCTGGGACTGGGATGCAAAGTGGATAAATAAATTAATGGAGAAAAAAACACAGGAAAAAAATCTGAGTTAGTTACCTAGAGTTCACAGTGCTCTCTCCATGGGGAAGAAAGCGGATAGGACTTTTGTTGTTATTGTTTTGGGGTTTTTTCCTTTCTTTGTTTTTGTTTTTGCTTGGTTTTGGTATGGTTGGGTTGTTGTTGTTGTTGTTGTTGTTTTCTGTTAAAGGTGGGGTGAAGAACAGAATGGTATTCATACAAAGAAAAAGAGCACGCTCTCCTTCCCACTGGAAATGCTGCACCGCAGAATTCTTAGATGTGACATCACCAGTTTCTGGTTTCACAATAAGGAGTCTTAGCTGCTAGGGCTGGTCAGCACAGAGCAACAGGAAAGGGAAGTCAGTATTTAAAATGCCATAAACCTCTGCAACTTGCTTATTTGGACTTAAAAATTTCGAATAAGCTCCCCATGAAGTCCAGTGTCTTTCTGGAATAAACAAGTGGGGGCAGATAGAAAAGGTATTCGAACATATCTAATTTGATGAAAGTCCACACTGGACCTTTACTTGGCTCCAAGGAAATTAGACAGTTTAAAAACGTGTCTGACAGGATTTAAAGCAAAAATAAAAACATATTTATAGGTAAATGACGCCATTTCCAAAGTAGCTGAGGAAATGTGATACATGTATTAAAGTTATAAAAAGTCGTTTTAAATATTCCACTCAGCATTCCGTGCTCACAGCGCGGCACTGTGAGAGATGTTATTTAGGCTAGCGGCAGTTCAAAGACAGATAGGGCATCCATCAAGAAAGACTTGATGCTCAGTTTATTGCTCCCAAGACATTTATGACTTAAGAAAAACGCATGGAGAAAAGATGTGGTCGACCAGCCTCTGAGACAACGAAACGTCTGTTAACCCTGTTGTGAATTTATTGTATCCAGAATCCATTCGGAAGAGTCGGGGTGAGACAAGCCAGTCACAAAAATCTCTGGACTGCTGAGATGGATTTTAGGAACCTCTGCGACCTAATAAACAAATAGGTGTGGTGGGAACAAAAGTGGAAAATCCGGATCCCAGCCTCCTCCTAGCAGCAGGCTCTCTGCAGTGGTGCACAGTAAAGCAATTTTAACCAGAGTATAGAAACCACGGGCCGACGATCCCTGACTGAGACCTCCCCTGCTTGGCCATAGTCAGTAGGCTCGCTACAGAGGCAGCTTGTATACTACCACATGTAGTCACAGGGGAACTATTTCTTTTTCTCCACTTAGGTGAAGCAAGGCTCCTGATCACATCTACCACAAATTCCAATACTCCCTGCCTCTGGCAACAGAAGCTCCAGCTAACCAAACTTTACACGGTTTAGTTCAATAGGTTTATTTCCTTTGTATAACGTTGCCAGCGATGGGCCTTTCAAGGCTGGTACAGTAGCTTCCCCCACATCATCCAGGTTCCTAGACTTCTCTTGATTCCCCTTTGGGCCGTTTTAGCAAATGGATTTCACTTTCTTGCTCAACACACTGTGGCTGCAAGACTACTGTGTCTGATCAAAAAAAAAAAAAAAAAAAAGCCATGTTGGGGGCGGGGGGCGCTACTCCAAAGCCATCCAGGGTCAGGGATGGGGCTGTTCCTGTGAATAATTTTCCCAGCTGTAGATACCTATTCGTATTTCATTAGACAAAATAATGTTTTATGACCCACTCTTGCCACCTGAAAGGCTGAAAATACACTTCTTAAAATGTATGTCCTTTCTGGGCACGGTATTTCCCCTCGTTGAACAGTAAGGAAAAGGTAACTGGCAAGCAGTTGTCATGATCATCACACTAGAACCCGGAAGTCATACCTTGCCCAAATAGTCAGTGCAGTTTGTGTAGGCCAGCAACCACCTTCAAGCCTACCTAGCCAAAACCTGAAAGTCCGCCGATGGAGTGCTGCTGTCTAATGATCCTACTTTTATAATCACCTTGCATGATACTCGTAAGCTGGAGGCATAGACCAAATCTATGCTGATGCCTGCATTTTCACATAAAGGTGTCCCGACACAGGGTTGAGTCCAGTTCATTTACCAGTTCATTTACTATGCGTGGGTAGCTTTTCCACTATAGGTGAGCAGTTACTAGAAACCATGGTCTGCACTCCAAAGCCGAAAGAGTTACCACGTGTCCCCCTCATTTCAAGATGGGCCGTGACTAGACCAACTCAGTTCTCAGTGTAGACCTTGACGTTTCATTTTCCTGTGGACCTAGGGATTACCCTAAGAAAACAGAGCTAAGCAAACGCTGGGGAAGCCCAGAGAATTATTTTCCTTGATCCTCCTGTACATACAGATGTACAACTAACAGTGAGGAGCCAAGGGAGAAAGGCCAAAAAAATTAAAACATCACAAAGACATTAAACCCAACATTCTTAATCCGCTCAGTCCACTCTGAGAACACTCCCTCTCCTCTTGTTTGTGGGAAAATAAATCCCTATTATACAAATACTGGTGTGCGAACAGTTGTCGGACTTTATGTTCATTACAGCCGAATGCTTCCCTAATGACACAGCTCAGGTCCAGGAGGGCTGTTTTGTGAACTCCCTTCACTGGAGTTCAGCGAAGAGCAAAATCCAGCCATATTGTACAGTAATTGGAAGGCCTGATCCCTTTTCTTTTCAACCATAAACTTCATAGTACTAAAAACTCAAGCCATTTAGGCACAATCTAGAGCATGCTTGTACTGAACGCAGTTTTCCTCGCCATCTCAGAACCTGACTTAGCAGCAACAATGCTGCACATTTGAAACCCCTCATACTCAGAGAGCTAAAGCAGAATCATCATGGGTCTACACCAGGCAGTGTCTCAAAACAAACAAAACAGCTAATTAAGTAACCTAGAAACTTTACTTATTATAACTGGGAAAAACTGGGTCTCTATCTCATATTTGTGAGAATTGCATAAAATTTTAGTGCATTGTCCTTGGCTAAAATGGTTTAAAATTCTTACTCTCTAGTTAATAAGATACCTTCATTAATTTTAGTTATTCAGTTTTTAAAACTATTAGCAATATTTAATTACTAGTATTCTGGATGAGTTTTAATTGTAGGATTTTTAAAAAAAAAATCTTTTCTTTGAAAAAAGTGTGCTTTTTTATTAATTACTTTATTTATTTTCAACCCAAATATTGCTCTACCGCAGTCCCCCTCGCAGAGTTCTTCCCCCATCCTCCATCCTCCTCCCCTTTGCCTCTGAGAAGATGCCTCCCCAGACATGCCCCCACCTTGGGAATGAAGATTCTATATGATTAAGAGTATCTTCTCCCACTGAGGCCAGATAAGGCAGTCCTCTGCTACATATATGCTGGGGGCCTCAGGCCAGCCTGTGTATGCTCTTTGGTTGGTGACTCAGTCTCTGGGAGCTCCCAGGGGTCTAGGTTAATTGATACTGTTGGTCTTCTTTTAGAGTTGCTATCCCCTTCAGCTCCTTCAGTCCATCCCCTAACTCTTCCTCAGGTTTCCCTGACCTCAGTATAATGCTTATCTGTGAGTATCTGCATCTGTCTCAGGCAGCTGTTGGTAGAACCTCTCAGGGGACATCCATGCTAGGCTCCTGTCTGCAAGCACAATATAGCATCAGTAAAAGTGCCAGGGATTAGTGCCTGCCCTTGGCATGGATTACAGGTTGGGCCGGTCATTGGTCAGATGTTCCTTTAGTCTCTGCTCCATTATTATCCCTGTATTTCTTTTAGACCGGAACAACTTTGGGTTGAGAGATCTGTAGATGGCTTGATGACCCTATCCCTCTATGTCCTGCCTGACTACTGGAGGTGGTCTCTTCAGGTTCTATGTCCTCATAGTTGGGCATTTTGGCTAAGGCCACCCACATTGAGTCCTGGGAGCCTCTCACATCCTGTGTCTCTGGAACTTTCTAGAACCCATGAGGCCTTTCCCAGTCTGTGACATACCCAGTCTTGCACAGGCCTGAGGCACTCCGTCACAGATGATGTGGGATCATACCTGAAGTTAGCATCTCTTGGCCCTTCTAGATTCTTCATTCATTGCACTCTCTCTTCCAAAATGTTCCCTGAGCCTTAGAAAGTGCATCAGTGACCTGTTGAGGGCTGAGCACACACACATCATCTATTCTAAGCATCATAAGCAGCCACGAGTGTCTGCATTCACCACTAACTCATTCAAAGAGAAGCTTCACTGCTTAAAAACAAGAAGAGCATTCGTCTCTGGTTATAAACAATAAGTGACTGTAGTTTGGCACCAGGCCAATTTAGGTAAACAACAGCCGAGACCTTTCTCCTTGGGTCTATGACTTCCCTAATGAGTGAGTTTTTATAGGGTTTCTTATAGGAGTATAGGAAGGAATTGCATAGAATCGTGGTTTTCATCCTGTGGGTCAGGGCCCCTTTGGTGGTCACATATTAGAAATCCTGCATATGAGCTATTTGCAGTACAATTCATAACAGTAGCAAAATTACAGTTGTGAAGTAACAACAAAACAATTGTATGGTTGGGGGGGGGGGGTCACTGCAACATGAAGGCTGCAGTGTTAATTGTTGGTATAAAGGGAAAGAGGTGACCCAAAGGCAGCTGCAACACCAGGAAGACCACTGCAATATGAATGAAAAAAATCACAAAAATCACCTAACTGCCTGCACAGTCTGAAGACATTGTGGCCAGCCAGAGTCTCCTCTCTTCAGCAACTGTTACTCCTTATAGGAATAGAGAGGTGCCTGGTAAGTCTTGTAAGCCTCAGGATCTTCTTGAATTTAGTAAGTTTTGTTTTAAATCTACTGAGTACCTCCTTGTCCCCAGAGAGACTATTTCAATTCGGGGGAAAATCATTATGCATCAGTGACATTACCCTACTGTACAATCTGAAATGGATCTGTCAATGTAAAAGTTGTCCCTTCTTAATAATCTTGAACTGTGACCAATGAATAGGACATGCTATCACTTCTCTCTCCTCTCCCCCTCCCTCTTCCTCTCCCTCTCCCTTTTCCTTTATAGTTATATGTATCCAATGCCCAAAACACCTGAAAAGAACCAATTTCAACTATTGTTTCTAGTCGTTACTCCATTTTAAATTTAGTTGCCCATTTGGAAACCTATTCTAGGCTGGAAAGAACATGTTCAAAGTGAAACCGTTTGCACATCTCTTAAACTAGGAGTCTTCAAGGCTGTGGAAGAGAATGTTCTTGTTAACATCATTTATTATAACAGTTGAAAAGCAAGGAAAGACTAAATCTGATGCCGTGTTCCTCCAGGCTAACTAGAAGTCAAAAATCAAAAGACTTCTGAGAACGTCTCTGCATTTATACATTGGTCTATAAAGAAAAACAATCATTTGATTAAATATTCCACTTTGCTACCAATTTTACGTGAATATCCTAAGAACCTTACTTTTCATTTTGCAGTTGTTTGTTTGTTTGTTTTTGAGGGAGGTATTGTGCAAATTACAAAATGAAGGTGTTATGTGTGATGGTGGACAAAAGAAGAACCAAGAATAGCATGTCAGCTCACCCGCCTCTCAAGCAAGGAGCCTCTGTGCTGAGCACACCCCCAGCTCTGTACGAGACCCAGGGAGCTATCAGGCAAACAGATGAAGTATTTACTGGAGGTGACAAGCGCCCGGAGATCCACCTCTCTGAGTCATTATGCAAACATTTGTGTTCTCCAAGCCAGAGTGCTTTTTTTTGCCAATGCATTTGTTGCTGTTTAGTCACTCCTGGTAGCACCAAGCTGGACCCCTTTTGCTCTCTCCAAGTGACCATCTCTATGCCCAAGATGAAGTCAGCTGCTCCTCTCCTCCAGATTCAGCTGTCACATGAATGCACTCTGTTCTGGGTTCCAAAGGTTTGACTTTTGCAAACTGTGACACAGATTCTCTGTCCTGTGAGTCTGATTGGTAGCTGACTAAAGATAAGGAACTGTTATTGATTCTCCTACATGCACACACACACACACACACACACACACACACACACACACACACACACACAGAGAGAGAGAGAGAGAGAGAGAGAGAGAGAGAGAGAGAGAGAGAGCGCTTCTTTCTGCGTTTTTTGGATTGTGATATTCTAGGATTGTGCCTTTAAATTCTCTCCGCCCACATCTACCCTATCTCCGGTTCTTTGGTTCTCTTGGGATCCAATAACACTCTTCCTTTCAGTTGCCCATGGAGCAATGGCTTACCACCATTACCATTTTCTGGCAGCTTCACCAGGTGTGGTTTCTTTTCTTAATTCAGCCTATACTCACGCCAGGACTAGAGATCAATTAACAAATAATTTACTCGAACCCTTTCATCTTGCCACTGTGTTTCTGTTGGGGGATGGTTTTGTGCACTCTGTATTCAGATGCTGATGACTGTGGCCAGAGATCTGGTTACAGTCTAGACATCAGCATTGTCAAGCATCTCCCGTCTCAAAATTGTTTAAAGAATGTTTTCCATCACCTCTGATTGGTTAATAAAGAGCTGGGCAGGCAAGGAGGAGGCAAGACTTCTGATCCCAGCAAGAGGGTCTGGAGGAGGCGGGACTTCTGATCCCATGGAGAGGGGCTCTTGTGGGGACCAGAGAGAGCTAGAGAGGGAGAGATTCTCCATTAAGATTTGCCATGAGCAGGTTGCCAAGGAGTCACCATGAGGACACCCATGGGTCAGGAACAACCGTGTCAAGACTAAATTGGCAAGTAACAGGACACAACGTTGGGTAGTAGGCAGCCATAGATGGGTTAGAATAGGCGAGTATCTGCCCAGCTATGGTGCAAGACGTTTTTTTTTAGTAAATATAAGGTCTTTTGTGTTTATTTGGGAGTTAGAGTGGTTATAGAAAAGCCAGAATTCCCTTTACACGGTCCCTTATTCTTCTCTATTATAGGGAATCTAGCTTTAGTCTTTTAAGCTTAGTGAGTAATAGCCCCCCTCATGGCATTTCCATGTGGGCTTGGTTGTGACTGCTCTCTCTCTCTCTCTCTCTCTCTCTCTCTCTCTCTCTCTCTCTCTCTCTCTCTCTCCTCTCTCCCTACTGTACCCTCTACTAATGCTTGCCCTAAAGCTTCTCCCCTACCCCCACTGTTGGCCCCTTCTTAGTTTTCTAGTCTCTACCTACACATAAGCATGCATGCATTGGAATTAAAAGCTAGGTTCTCATATGAGGAAAGACACATGGTACCTATCATATTGAGCTTAGGTGATCTCACTTCATCTAATATTTTTTACCACTTCCTTCCTGACATTTTCGCATTTTCATTTTCCTTTCTGTCTGAATGCACCTCACTTCCTAATTGTTGTGAATGGAGCAGTAATGAGCATGTGGATGCGACTGTCTCTGTGGTAGCACACAGACTTGGGTTTTTTTCTTTATTGTGGGGGATATATACATGTCCAGGACTTGTATGGCTGGGTTGTATAGGAAACTTTTTGTTTATTTAGAGCTCTCCACTCTGATTTCCATAGGACCTTGTCAGTTTATACTTTTATCAAAAGCAAAAGTCTCTCCTTCATATAGTCACCAGTATTTGTTGTCTTATTGATAACAGCCATTGTGACTGAGGTAAGATAGATTTCATTTTTGTTTTCCAGACACTTAAGGATGTTGAACACTCATTGTTTTTGCACACACACACACACACACACATATATATTTATATAAAACATCAATTGGTCACTTAAATTTCTTCTTTTGAGAAGCATTTGTTCAGTTCATTGGTCTATTTATTGGTTGGCAGTTTGGCGCTGTGAGGTGTTACATTTCTTTTACTTCTTTATGTATTCTAGATATTGACCTCTTGTTTGAAGTATGGCTGGCAAGAAAAATGTTTACGCATATCCAATACTGAGGCAGTCTTATTTCAAATATTTTCCATCCTTGGTTGGTTGAATCTGTGGCTACTGAGTCTTTAGGTAGAGAGGGCTGAGTGCACTCTATCTTATCTCTCTGAGCAGCAACATGATAAATGAGCACCTTCTGGCAGAACCAATATTCCAGAGCTTGTGTTACCTTGGGGATATTTGCTAAGTCTGTGCAAATATTTAAAAAGTACTGTGAGAAGAAGACACTGGATTTCTTAATGTGAAACTGAAAAAAAAATTGAAAATTGCCATTTAAAAGGCTAGACACAAATAAGAGTCTTAAAAATAAGGAAATCGGTGGCTGGAAATATCGTTCTGTAGTTAACTGGGTGAATTTATTATTATTTTTTTGTCAACGCCAGGACCCAACTAAGATGTCACTCTACTTCCTCTTTGAATTCATTTGTATACACTGCTGAGTCAAAGGTCACAACGTATCCAGGACATTCCATGCACTGTCCAGAATGGTTAAGATACAAGGCAAGAGGGGCCCTTGATGCCAGAGTGTGTGAGACCATGGCAGTAACACCTCAGTATGCTGCAGTCTTGTCAGGGTCCATCTGCTCTGCATGAGGTCCTGGATCATTCCTCTCAAGGACTGTTTTGTACTTTTCCCTACTGACAACACAGGGAATTTGATGATTACCATTAAAGAAGCAGCAAGATGAGTTCCAGCCCAGCATGGTCAGCCCAGACAGCTAGAGACAGCAGGTAGGCATGAAGGTGATCTTACAGAACCAACAAAAGTGCTCAAGAGGAAGTCTAGCTGTTTTCAGGTTTTGTCTATAAATCCCTGTCTGATCTTGTAGCCTTTCTAGCAGTCATTAACCATGGGAGCTACAGATTGAGCCTAAATTGGTGCTCATTGTTGAAAGGAAGATAGGCAAATCACCAAGAGATTGGACTCTTGTAGACCAGAGGCTGAGCTTCCTTTTTTTTTTTTTCTGGTTATACAAAGTTATGTTTGTTTGTGTTAGAGAATGTCTTGCTTGGTAGCCCAGGATGTCCTCAAATACACAAATAGAACATAAAGGCTGACAACAATTAGGAAAATACTATTTCTTATAACAATTTTCTGGATGTGCACTTTTGGAGTTTTCCCTGAATATTTATGTAGTTCTCAGGACTTTCTATCCTCTTTCTTTATTCTGAAAAGAATTAGTAAGAAAATGCTGTCCCCCAATCTTAATCCAGAGATTAAAATCAATGTGCTGAAAGGTCATTTATTTAATAGCTACAAGATGAAAGCATAATTGCGTGATCAGAAAATATAATTAGAAATTAAAAATATGTAAGGTGGTTTTACTCTTTGCTCTATAGAACAATAAACAGATATTTAGTCAAGGTGATCCTGAACACTCTTTAATCATTTTCTTTTCTCAACATGCAAATGTTTAGTATTTTGGCTTTTACTACTATAGATTTCCTGAGAAGCAATTGATTAATACAGTTTCCAGAAAGTAATCAAACAATTCTCAGTCACTCATGCAATGAGAGGGTCATATGAGAAGTTGTGGATAGGGAAGAGAGACTGTTCGTGTGAAAGAGCAGTTGTCATGTAATACTCTAAATTCCCTGATTAAAACAATGGGTTGGAGATGGGGAAGGAATTGTCACTGAGAAATGGAATGCCAAATGAAAAAGGTCTGGGAAGTAAGTGGGAAGACCATTAGTTCAGTTTTGACATGTTGCATTTACTCTCACCTAAGGACTCCAAGATGACCTTTCAAACAAGCCTTGAAACACACTGGTAAACCACATAGACAAGAGATCAGCTGTATATTCCCACCGGAAGACATCTACGTGTTCACAATGGCGAAAAGAAGCATGGGTGAATGCTGGGTCATATTTTGAAGATGTTCAACATTTGAAATATGGAAGGAAAGTCTTGTAGTGAAGACATGGGAGTGACAAAGGAAACACAGAAGAAGTCAGGAGCATGTGCTGCATTTTGAAAGCCAAAAATAAAGGTTATTTTAAAGATTAAGATGCTGCAGTGTCTCTCGCTGTTGGTAGAACTTATAGGAATACAACAGTGAATTGCTCTGAGCTTCACAGTAGTTGTAAAGAGTTTCCTCCAGAGGCTTTTGTTTCTTCTTCACCAACCCCCTAAGTCTCAGAAGGGTAGAAGGATCCTCCTGGGATCACGATCAAGAACCACATGAGGTGCTGTGTTGTCCAGTCAGGTTTGGAAAGATGAGCAGGAGTGTTTTCCCACATGGAAAAAAATGGTCCTTGCAAGTTATGATTTCACTCAATTATTTAAATTAGTTATAAGTGTCTTCATAGTCATCGAGCTGATTTCATCTTGAAGGCAATGCTGAGCCTGGCGTTTTAAGAGTAGGAAGATAGAAACGATAGAAACAAGTTTTAGAGGTGTACGTAGGGGAAGGGAGAGGTCAGAGAAGGCTGAAGGACGGCGAGGCCAGTATGAAGACTCAGATCACTTTTGCTTGCTATGAGTCTGTGGGTGCTGAACAGTGCCTGCGTATGCTCTCTGTGTCCACAGAACTCAGCGCTTCTTATATAGTGCACAAAGAAGACAAAGATGTGAACCATAAAGCCAGGATTTATGCTGAAATACAACATACTTTAAAAAATCTATATCTCAAATGGAGTGTTGACTCATCCTTTCCAGGCAGATAAAATAATTACTGATATTTGAAATAATGTTGATGTTTCTGATTTCATAGTGCATTTCCTGATCCTTTCCTTTGGCTTTCTTTATTAGTTATGTGTGTAATGCAATTTTTTTTTTTTTTTTTTTTTTTTTTTTTTAGTTTGTAGACCAGACACTCCTTCTCCAGTCCATTGAAAAGGAGAGCTGTGTAATAGGAAAATCTGCCTCAAGGCAAAATGAGCTAGAAGCTAGATTACACATCTTATTCAGTCTTTACAGTAAGTGCATGGAGTTAGTCATAGATTCCCACATCTTACAGAAAGGCATACAGATTATGAATGAAATTCTTTGGCTCCATGTGATTAATGATTAGATGTTTTCGTGGCACCAATCCACAGTCCTCTCTCTCTCTCCTCAGAGTGCATCATGCTGTCTGCTCAGCACATCAAAGCTACCTATAGGAAGGTTCTGTGGAAAACATTAGGAAACATTATCCTTATCTGGTTCTGAACCTCTGAGCTCCTTGGGGTATTTATTTTAAATTAGACATGGATGAGAAATTCATTTTTGTGAGAAAAACTTACATTAGGTTGATTTGTCTTAACATTATGGAAGAGAGAAAAATAAAGCCTTCTTGTAGATCTGTGAAGAATCTGAGGTACGGTCCTAAATATCAAATGTGAGTGGCTTACACTGTTTCCTCACACCAGCACTGCTGAAGGCAGCCACTGGAGTCTCCGTGCTGATCACTCAAAACCAATCCCAGTCTGGAACTATTAGCAACTTAGTATTGATATTATACCCCTCATATCATCTCCAACTTTGTCTATGTTTCTAAAGTATAGCTACAATCCAGGAAAGGCTAAGCAGTAACTAGTGGACAAGTTCCCTTTGAAAAGAGCCACATACATAGGGTAGAATGGTCTGGTTCACGGTCCACTGTATACTTTTCCAAGGACAATGATAAAAAAGAAAGAACAGCAACAAACAAACAACAACAAACAGAAACATAAAAAGGTAGGAGGAGTTAAAAACCAGATAACATCAGTTCTAGCTGAAGACTTTTTCATAATTTTCCTGGTATCATTAGCTCAGTAAACTGTCACCTTTTACCCAGTAGGATTTGGTTTGGAGATTAACAGCTGTCTCAATGAAGAGTGTTTGCCTCACAAGTTTTTCTTTCTTTTTTTTTTTAACTTACATTTCCCCAAGTGCAACCGCCTCTCAACTAAAATATATGCACATACATGCTCCCACAAATGTAAAACACCACATCTTTAAGTAGCTTCAAAGAGCTTAGCGTGCCGATCTGCAGAGCTGTAGTGCCAAATAGATTCAGTGATTCATCCCCTATGATGTCAGAACAGATCCCAAACCCTTGCACCCAGTGAGAAAGGGAGACTTCCTACTCCACTGTGGGAGTAGGAGATAAGATCATCTTCACTTTGGGTAGCAGTTAGGCAGAAGGCCATTGCTACAATGTCGCTAGTCAACCTCTGTAGAAATGTCAACATTTGTTTTTGATGCATTCCTTCTTTCTCTGTCTGAGTTGAGCTCTTAATCATCACAGATTCCTATGCATGTAAAACAATAGACTGAAAATCAAAGATCAGATACCTTGATACTTTTGTTCATATGTAGTGAATTAATATGTAATGAAATTTCATTAAGGACAGGGCACTGTTTTAACTCATACCTCCTACCTCAATATAAAGAGAAAATGGACACTGACCAGTGGTTTGCATTACAAGGTTGCATGTGGGAGCTGTTGAATGTGTGTAACAAAGTTGCAATAGGAATTCATAGAAGTAGCTGGCTGGGCAGACGACCAGATAATTCACCAAAAGCAAATGTCCGCTCTTCAGTAATACATTAGAATATTTTCTTATCTTTGGCATTTCTTTGTGTGTCATGGCATGGATAAGAAGGAGCTTCCTGCTCTTAAACAACTTGCTGGAATTAGCCAATAACAACATATACGAAAATTGAAAGCAAAGGCAATACAAAGCCACATGATTATCCCTTTGCCATCACCAAGGCAGCGAATAAGCTCTACAGAGAACCGCTGAAGACTTTTAATCCTTTATTTGGTGCACCTTGCAGCTGTGAACGTGGATGGTCTTCTGTGGTTATTTGAGCTCCCAATGCTACGAAGGTTAGTTGCCAAAGACTCACGGTATCTTTCTGTGACCTTCACTTCCTGTAGTTTTTCAACACCCTGAAATTAGGTGTCCCTTCTGCCCAGGAAGCCCTGCATGTGAAGCTCTAGTTGAGTCTACTGTACTCAGCAAGCTTACAATAACCACCATCATCACCAGTATTGATAGAACGCCTACGATGTGTCTGATACTATATTAATGTATTTCTCATTAAATTTCTCATTAAAATGCGGCAATCAATAGAAGCAAATACTGAGCAGAGTTAAGGAAGGTTTTAAAAGATGCCTAAACAAAACAAATCAAACAAAAACCTTTCTCTTTCCTGAGTCAGAGGCCATGACAGTGAGGTCTAGGCATGGGTACCTTGTTTGTATGATCTAGGTTTACAAGGCTTCTCTAGCCAATGATAGCAGGATAATAGACCCCAAAGTTTTGTATTTTTCAGAACTTCCTGGTATTACTTTTAAGATGTTTATAGGTTTAATATGTTTATAGGTTCCTCTCCCCATCCCCACGCAAAAAAAAAAAAAAAAAAAAAAGATTTAGCAACTATGCAGTAAAGCTGGGAAATCTGACTTTTTATGAAGTATCCAAAACACCTGTTAAAAATGCAAAGCACACTTAAATCATAAGGCACATGGTCACACTTAGTTATTCAACAGAAAGCAGAGGCCACTATAAAGTAGGCACTTCATCCAGACAGTCCTTAGAGCTATACTGTCACTTGATGATAATCCATACGTTGTCTCATAATGTATATGAACATATATAGCTCCACAAGTGTCCATTTATTCAACAATTGGGAAACTATGCAGGAAAGTATTCAACTAAAATATGTTAGCTCTCGCTATATAAATATTAAAATGCCCCACAACTATATTCTGCAGGTCTGTTTGTCGGTTCTGTGAGGCTAAACACACTCCAATGTCTTTATGACCAATTCTTCAACTGCATTTCAATCCAGTTAATAGACTTTGCTGCAAAAATGAAGTTATATATGTTGCTTAGAAGAAAACTTGACATTTTGTAAGCCCTTGATAAACTGTATATATTGCTGTTGCTATATTGTTCCCTAAACATCATAATTAATGCAATGGGAAGGATGAAGAAAATGAGAAGCTGGGTGAACAGGGTGGTTTGAGTAAGAAAGAGGTATTGGGTTGTTAATCATGGAGACGGCAAACACTCACTTAGAACAAAAGGTGCATCTTGACTCAGCTGAGCTCAGTACATTTCATTATTTCTGCTTAAAACCACCCACAGAGAGGAGACAGTGGTGCCTCTTGGCTCAATCACGCTTTCTCAAATCATTGCAAATTTGTAAAACTGCCAGCTGACTCAACAAGTAGAAACATTGTAACCTCTTGTGATTTGATATTTAAAGATTGGATTTCACTATTTAATTGATGCTGAATTTTGAATCTAATGTTTAATGATCAGCTTGAAATATTAAGACAAAATAACTTGGGCATGTGTGTATGACACCTCGGTGTATTTGTATCATTTCATCAAGTGTGCAGCCCTGTTCTAAAAGGAACCTAACTCTCCTTCAGTAGCATAAAAGCACTGTTTTGCTGTGTTCTGTGTAAATGAGAATTCTCCATTACTTTGACAAATCTAATAATTCTTGGTTTTCCATAATTTTTCCCCAACTCAGCCAGATTAAATATAAATAAAATGTGCTTTCATTTCTTCTCTATAGAACTATTTCTTTCAATGGTAAATATAGACAATTTTGAGTAAATTATGATTTCTCATCTTGAAATGCTAGAACTGCTATTCATAAAAAATGCAGGACTTATTTAATATATATTGAGACTTTACATCAGTAAATACAATTCATTGGTTTCAGGTACGCCTGAATGGTGTACAAATCAATCTGTAAAATCCTGATTCTATGCAGTCTTGCGCATGCTTATGAAACCTCTCCAAAAGGCACATGACATGGGTTAGCACCTGCAGCATGACAGTGAACTAATGTTGCCCATAAGATATTCAATTATATGTGCATAGACACAAAATTTATATTAGCATATTCATGAGTATGCATGAAAATAAGTTTCAACAATAATTCTTTATGAATAAAAAGCATGTTAGTGCAATGAAGTCTTCTGGGGTAACTTTCACAACCCAAGGCTCATCTCTTTTATCTAGAGCTCCTGTCACTAAGGTACACATTGGGAATGGAACTTAATGCTTTGAAGTGTCTATTTGGAAAGAAGTTAAAATTTAATCTTTTCTTTAAAGCACAATATATTTACTCTTGAGAAGGCACAGCATGTATAATGAGGAAGATTTTAGGAATGGCTTTCTTCTGTATGCTAATTAAATGCCTAGGCTCTCATCCTGACTATATTCACAGCTGTAGACATGTTAAGGGAGGGGTTTCAAGCATAGACTGGGCATCTTGTAATCCTGGGTCTCATGTAATGCGCCGTTTACTAGTGATGCTCACTTGGAGAGATTAAACACAGCTCTTGGTGCTGATGCTGCACTTTCCACACCCACTTCATCCTCATCTAGGAGGCACCACACTGCCCTTCAGAACATTTTGATTAGTTTTGCTTGTTATATCTCATTATATTTCGTGTACCTGTGTAAATAATCTCATTTGGTTCATAAAGAAAATTTAGAATGAAAATACTAAAACTGTGCTAAAAATTTTCACATCTTACAGATAATCTGATAATGGAAGGGAAAATAGCAGCTAAATTGGGATGTTTGACACTATCTAATCAATAAAAGTTCAGAGAAAAATTAAAGGTACAGGTTTGTAGAAATGATCGACGTATGTTTAATATGGTAAATCATTAGATGAGTTTATTACGACAAAACTTCAAACACAGCTCCTGTGTAGCATGTGAGTTACCTGCCCCTCCTCCATCTAGAACCTACATCTGAATGCCAGCATGAAGTCCCCTGCAACCTCCAAGAACACACAGGAGAGGAGAATGTTACTGGAAGCTGAAAATTTTTGCAATAACTAGTTGCAGAGAGATCCCAAAAATGAACATGGAAACTACTCCTCTCACCCAGTCTTCACCTCTGTCTCCTCCTTACAAGGTTGTCCCTACCACCAGACCACCCCTAGTAAAACACTTCTGGTAAAGCACTCTTGCAGTTTGTCTTCTCTAAAAATATATTAAGAGCTAGACACAGGCTTGGCAGTGGTGGCGCACACCTTTAATCCCAGCACTTGGGAGGCAGAGGCAGGCAGATTTCTGAGTTTGAGGACAGCCTGGTCTACAGAGTGAGATCCAGGACAGCCAGGGCTACACAGAGAAACCCTGTCTTGAAAAAAGCCATAAAAAACAACAAAAAAAAGAGCTAGCCACAGACTCATGTCTGTAATTCCAGCATGCACGGCTGTCAAGAAGGTTTGCAATGAGTTCAAGGTTAGCCTCTTGCTGTCAACTGAGTTCTAGGCCATCTTCAGAAACTTAATAAAACCCTGTCTCAGAAAACAGAAACAAAAAAACAAGTCATAGGAAAACTAAAGCAAAAAGCCCAAAAAACATCAGCAGCACAAAATGAAACAAAACAGAACAAAAACAAAAACAAACATCAAACCATGGGAACCTCATAATAATGCTATGTGGAGGGAAGGCAGGTATTTGTCTTATTTGTAAATTAGGACAAACATAGACTCAGAGGGGTAGCTCATTAGTGACAAGATCAATTCCTTTGCTGTGTGGCCACAGCCCCTTCCTTTCTGCTGCTCTAGCTATGGCCAAGTTTCTACAAAGAACAAACCCCTAATTGGATGGAAGGTTCGGCCCCAGGTTTTGCTTGTCTCAAAAAAGAAGCATAGGGCCTCTTCAAACAGTTTTGTGGTGAAGTGCAGAGGGATGCATTCATTTTATTCATGCTGTTGATCTTCAGGTTAAGTAATCCCTCAGCAGTGACGAGCATCCTGTTCAATTGTGCCGCGCCCGCGTCGAGGACGACACCTGACAGCACAACCGAATCTAAGCCAATGGACAAACATTTCTCAAGTGTTGTGAAAGGCCCAAGCCAAGAAACATCAGGGTTACGTTACTACTTATTTTTAAAGATGATGTTTCACTGAAATTAAGGTTTCATCAGTAAAGCTTGCCATGGGGCACTAGCTGTAAATGTTGTCGTCTTTTCCTTTTTTTTCTCTCTTTAAATCTAAATGCCAAGGCAGTAAATGGACTTTCAGAGCTCACAGCTTTGTACTTCAGATCCCTTACCTTTTACCTGTATGCAATATACTTAATTTCCCTGGCTTTGGATACAAACATGGCTACTGCTTCATTTAAGTAACAACTTGTTCTTCAGACACTAGCTCATAAAAAAAAAAAAAAAGCATCAAATGATGAATCGGGAGTCACTCCGATACCAACAGTGTGACTGCAATACATAGCGCAGCGATGGTGTAGAAGCATTGCTGGGCCTGGTGACTGTCAATCCCAGGGACAGTCTTTATTAGTCAGGTTGGCAGGCCGCCCACGAAGGGGAACTGGAGGGTATGTAATCTCTCAGAAAGAGCCTGAGGTACAGCAGCCAGACAGCTGAAGTCTTCCAAATGGATGAGTCTACTTAAACAAGCCAGTTATTGTGGATGAAACCATTAAGCCGTGGAGACAGTTCTGACCTGTGAATTTGATACGGTATGCTAATTCCTAAAAGGGCATTTTAAGATAAGAAGTGCAAACTTTCATACTGAACTATCCAGAGCAGCTGAACCAAAGAAATATTTTCCACACAGATGCCCTTGGTATGTACTTTGACCTTGAAATGATAGAGAAGCACTTTTTCTAACAGAACGGAGAATTTATGAAGAACTGTTTTTGTGGGTGACCTGTACATCGTTAACTAGTTCAGTGGGAAGTACATTTTTCTGAGGCTAAGTAGAACCATCTAGTGTTTTTTTCTTCTTTCTTATAGCAAGAAAATGAGTCTACATAGTGGTAAACATTTTTCAAAGAATGATATTTCCCCTAAAACGCATCTGAAAGCATGCTTCCCTTCTGTCTAACTGCCAATGTTTCATTAAAAGAGGGGCAGGAAAGAAAATAAAATATATCTTAAAGTACTTTATTTTGTCAAACATGAAATCCTAGCTCAATGGGTTGAAAACAATGTTAATTTTTTTCCTCCAGACATCTGCCCAATGCTTTGCTCTTTGGTCACTGGAGTGCCTGTTGAGTTACTTTTATTTCATTAGATGAGAAATGGGCTTCCACATACTTGTCAGAGGGCTTTCCTTTCGTCTGTCCCATAGCTATTTCAGACACCCAGTGTTTTTAAGTCAACCACAATAAGCCAGAAGAGAATAACACAGCAATCCAGTGAGATTCCCTCCACTCCGTGTCTCACAATGGCTCCTGTCAGAACAAGCCTTCGGCATTGAGGCAACAGTGCTATGAAAAGAATTCCCATACATCCAATGCTCTGCTGAAAACTTTACAACGGTTTACTGAAAAAACTTCCTGAGTCACTGAAATAGTGGTATATTAAGAAGCATGTGTGTCTGTGTCTGTCTGTGTGTGTGTGTGTGTGTGTGTGTGTGTGTGTGTGTGTGTGAGAAAGAGAGAGAGAGAGAGAGAGAGAGAGAGAGAGAGAGACTCTGTGTGACTCACGTATGTTACTCTGTGTGACTGTGTGCGCATGACTGTATATGTGTGACTGTGTGTATGCGTGTGACTGTATTATTGTATTATGTGACTGTGTGTGATGGTGGGTATGTGACTGTGTGTGTGTGACTGAGTGTGTAAGCCACATGAGTGTGGGTGCTTGCAGAAACCAGAAGATGTCTTTGCATTCTTTGGAGTTGGAATTACAGACACTAGTAAGCCACTAAACTTGAATGCTGGGAACTGAATTCTAGTCCTCTAGAAGTGCAAGTGCTTTTAAACATGAGATATTTCCTGGTGCAATAAGCAATATAAAAAAAGAATAATTTATTTTACAATGGTAATAAAAGTTCATTTCTATCCTCTTCAATGAATTTGGGCACTATGATGCAAAAACATGATATCTTTTATTTTTTGCATGTCATAGTTTTAGGTTTTCAATGAAAAGTTTATGCAAGCAAAAGATTTTGAAAATTGTTCCTTTGGACTCAGCTGTTGTAAGTCTTCAGGTGTGTGTGACAAAGGTCTTGGTTTTTATTGTTGTAACACATGATTTTTATTTTTCTTCCTCTCATCAATAAAATAGAAATGTAATTGCAAGAAACAATATGCTGTCACTGTAGAACAAGCACTAGGGAAAAGGCCCTTTGAATCTGGAAAGCTCTAATGACAAATTTTGAAAATTGTTATCTGATAGATTATACCTCATGAGGCATGTCACTCAGATGTACCAGCTGCTATGGAATTATGCAAGGCAACTAATTCTTACAACTCTTAGCTAAGCCCATAAAATATATCAACTCAACTGCAATTCTGAACGAATCGCTAAACCACTAACAATGTATGTATCAAAGGTGAAATGCTTTTGATGTTTCCAGGAACTCAGAAGAATAGCATTTTATCACTTCTGCTTAGAGGTAAACAATTACAACACCCTGGCATGTTTAGTTAACAAGGATATTTCAATTAATGCTGACAGAAGAAATTCTTGTGGCTAAATTTAAATGCTTATCACCATGAGAGTTTCACCCCCACCCCCACAGCAGACATGTCAATCACATTTAAGTCAATGGGTTTATTATTCTTGGAGCATATTTCTATTTCATCCATTTCCTCTTAAGCTATTTCTCAACTATGTCTACCACAAACAGGAGGGAATCCCTTTTCTTTGAAGCAAGTAGTCTATATTGTTATTTGTCTGTTCTCTTTGTAACTATGATGAAGTAAGTGATGCTGCTATTTAATACAGCCTTAATCCTTCAAATCAAAATGACAGGTAATTGATTATGAGTCAGAATCTTCAAAAGGTTAGGAGTTGGTGAAATCATATCCTTCTCCAATGCATGTCTTTCATCTTCGTTTTCCATATTGGTATTGACTGTCGATCATTTTTACTGCAATGACTATAATTTGTCTTGAGCATACAAAATGCCACGTGATACAGTGTGTCCTAAAACATGAGTAAGTTTATATGCCCTGAATCCATTTTTCATTTGTTGCTTTGCTTAATAGACCATAAAGCAATGTCATAGATATTCACAATATGAGGAACAATATTAGCCTCTTTTTCCTAAATACTCAGATAAAGGTTCGATAACTTGAGTGATGGGTTGTGTGGGGTGAAACGTGGCTACATTAAAAATCACATGGCTGACAAAGTTTCTAAAGAGACACTTATTCATCAATATCGAACGGTGGTGGATCACTGCAGAAAATAAAATGCCTTTATGTGGAGAATAACTGTGCATCCCAGATTACCTGGAAAAACTTAGCCACGCTTGGCTCAGTCAAGTCTTTTCATAGAAGACTATATTAGCCTTCTATGTATTAGAGATATAGAACTTATGGGCAGTCTCTATATAGTAAGGGGATGTGTTGCTACCTTATAGTCTGTAGTCCAATTCCCAACAATGGTTAGCAGTAGCTGGGAATAGAAGTCCAAGGATCTAGCAGTTGCTCAGTCCCACAAGGCAAGCAGGCAAAGAAAGAGTAAATCTTCCTTCTTCCAATGTCCTTGTGTAGGTCTCTAGCAGAAGGTGTGGTCCAAATTAAAGGTGTGTGCCACAGTGCCTGGATTTGGGACTTGCTTTGTCCCAGATGACCTTGAACTCAGAGATCTCCCTGTCTTAATATTCTGGGATTCATAGCCACTATGCCTCAAGATCTTCAAGCCAAGATCTAGGTCAGAGTCCATTCCAGATATAGTCAAGTTGACAACCAGGAATAGACACTACAAAGATGAAATATAAAAACCGGCCAGGCAGTGGTGGTGCACACCTTTAATCCCAGCACTTGGGAGGCAGAGGCAGGCAGATTTCTGAGTTCAAGGCCAGCCTGCTCTACAAAGTGAGTTCCAGGACTGCCAGGGCTACACAGAGAAACCCTGTCTCAAAAAAGCCAAAAACAAAAACAAAAACAAACAAAAACCAACAAACAACAACAACAACAACAACAACAACAAAAACAGGACAATTTCATCAACAACCAGCCTTGCATGTCCCAAAGCACACAGTGAACACTGAAGGAAAGGTATGCTGTGCAGTTCTTATAAAGGACAATTTTATGTGGGTGCTCATTCGTGCTTCCTGACATTTTTCCCACTAAACCATTCATTTTTAAATATATAACTCTTTTCTTCACTGTGCCCATAAGAAAATCAATTGAACTTTGCCTTTCTGTAGCAATTTTAAAATTTGAATTTGAAAATGGAGCTCTGGGCACTTCAGAACCCCTTGACTGTGATCAAGAGTGAAATCACTGCTCTCACATGTTCGTTGGAAGTTGTCCACATGCTGTGCTTGGCCCATTCTCCTCAGGAGGTGGATCGAGGCAGAGGCAGACCTACATCCTCACAGCTGGGCTGCCAAGAAACCCTTTTCTGGATTTCAAGTGCCCCTTGCATACCAAGGCTTATATGGACTCAATTCATTTTAAGTATTCCAGTTTGTCATTATTAAAAAAAGACGTATGTACCAGCGAACTAGGCCAATCCTTATACCTAGTTAGGGTCTACACTATAAAGTTGCTCTTGTGACTAATGGGTTGGTTTCTGGTCAATGCAGTTTTTCTCTCTAGAAGGGAATTCTCTTAGTGAGTGAAAATGTGAATAAAGATCTAAAAACCTATAGTATTGTAGTTTCAGAGAGGCCATGTTACTGCCAGAAGGACTCACTTTCTGTTATCTGGCTTTCGTCACCTTTCAAAACTAAATTTGGCTTATAGACAATAGTCAAGTGAAGAAACCCACCATGCAACCCTGGGAAGCAGAGGTTGACCTGGAATATATGGGAAGTTCTTGATCATATTTGACTGCATAATGCGACTCTGAATCCGAAACTGAAAGATAGGGTAGGGAAGAGAAGAGGAGAGGAAAGAGAAAGAGAGAGAGGGGAGGAGAAGGGCAATGGGGGAAATGAAGCACTGCATTCATTGATAAAATGTTTCAAGGAACATTTTCTGAGATTTCAAAAATTATTTCAATAAAAACAAATAAGATTGGGAAAGCTTTCACATACCACTGTCTCTCTCCTGGATTCACACAGTGTCTGTTCCACTACTGGGGCCACACATTGTCCCTCTCTTGGGGTCACACACCATCCTGTCCTGGGGCCACACACTGTCCCCCTCTTGGGGTCACACACCATCCTGTCCTGGGGCCACACACTGTCCCTCTCTTGGGGTCACACACCATCTTGTCCTGGGGCCACACACTGTCCCTCTCTTGGGGTCACACACCACACCGTCTCTCGCCTAGGGTCTCAGGCTTTGCTCTCATGGAATTTATCAATAGAGATAACCGCTCTGAAGAACACTTTACTTAAAGAAATCTGTTTGCATTGGTTATTCCTGGTTGTCAACTTGACTCTATCTGGAATGAACTACAATACAGATTTGGAAGACTCACCTGTGCTCCTAATCTGGGGGATGGGAGATACAAGTTTCTGACCTGGATCTTGGATTGGAGAACTTGAGGCATAGTGGCTATGAATCCCAGAAGATTAGGACAGGGAGATCTCTGAATTCAAGGTCATCTGGGACAAACCAAGTCCCAGATCCAGGCATTGTGGCACACACCTTTAATCTGGACCATACCTTCTGCTGGAGGCCAACATAAGGATATTGGAAAAAGGAAGATTCATCTTCTCTTCTTCACCTGCTTGCCTTGTGGGACTGAGCACCCTGCTAGATCCTGGGACTTCCATTCCCAGCTGCTGCTGACCATTGTTGGGAGTTGGACTACAGACTATAAGTCCAACTTACAAATTCCCTTATTATATACTACCCGTAAATTCTGTGACTCTAGAAAACCTTGCCTAATATACTGTGTAAATGTATTTATCCTAGCATCTCCCATAAAGGATTTGCCAGTTTGCCATTGATGTAGGATTTGGAACTCAGCTGGGGAATATTTTGAAACAAAATCAAAAAAGGACCATCACCATGAGAACTCAAAATTTGAAAAATGGTTCTGACATTGTCTTGGTCAGGGTTTTTATTCCTGCACAAACATCATGACCAAGAAACAAGTTTGGGAGGAAAGGATTTATTCAGCTTATACTTCCACGTTGCTGTTCATCACCAAAGGAAGTCAGGACTGGAACTCAAGCAGGTCAGGAAGCAGGAGCTGATGCAGAGGCCATGGAGGGATGTTTCTTACTGGCTTGCTTCCCCTGGCTTGCTCAGCCTGCACTCTTACAGAACCCAAGAGCACCAGCCCAGGGATGGCACCACCCACAAGGGGCCCTCCCCCCTTGATCACTAATTGGGAAAATGCCCCACAGTTGGATCTCATGGAGGCACTTCCCCAACTGAAGCTCCCTTTCTCACTTAAAGCTCTGACAACTCCAGCTTGTGTCAAGTTGACACACAAACACATCACTATTAAGCCTCAACCCTTACGTTCTTTTTCATCCCCAAAATCTAAACAACTTTAAAAGTCCCACAGCCTTTACATATTAAAAGTTCAATCCCTTTAAAATATCCAATATCTTTTAAAATTCCAAGTCTTTTAAAAATTCAGTCTCTTAACTGTGGGCTCCACTAAAACACTTTCTTCCTTCAAGAGGGAAAAATATCAGGGCAGAGTCACAGTTAAAAGAAAAATCAAACTCCAACTGTCTAATGTCTGGGATACAACTCACAACCTTCTGGATTCCTCCAAGGGCTTGGGCCACTTCTTCAGCTCTGCCTTTTGTAGCACACATCTTGTCCTCTAGGCTCCAGCTGCCTGTACTCCACTGCTGCTGCTGTTCTTGGTGGTCATTCATGGTGTCTAAAAACACTGCTGTCTTCCACTGTAATTAGGCTTCACCAATACCCTCTCATAGGCTCTCTTCTTAGTATCAAGCCTCAACTCTTTGCATGACCCCTTCAGTCCCGGGCTGTCAGCTACAACTGAGGCTGGACTTTCAGCAGTGGCCTTCTATGGCCTCTCACAGTGCCAAGCCTCAGCTGCACTTCAGGGCCCCTTCATGCCTTCAAAACCAGTACCTCCTGCGTAACTCTTACACATTACCAAGTCCTGCTGCAGCACGAGATACAACCTTGGCTATTTCTGGAACAAAGCTTCTTTGTGCTCTCAGAAAACACTTCCCAGAAGATATCATCTCAATTATGTTAGTCTCTTCTTTTTTTTAATCACCACTAATTTCTTTTTTATTAGATATTTATTTACATTTCAAATGGTATCCCCTTTCTTAGCTCGTTTCACCTCTGAAAACCCTCTATCCCATCCTCCCTCCCCTTACTAACCAATCCACCTACTCTCACTTTCCTGTCCTGGCATTCTCTTACACTGGGATATTGAGCCTTCACAGGACCAATGGCCTCTCCTCTCATTGATGTCTGAGAAGTCCATCCTCTGTTACATATATAACTAGAGTCATAGGTCCCTTCATGTGTAATCTTTGGTTGATGTTTTAGTCCCTGGGAGCTCTAGGACTACTGGTTGGCTTATATTGTTGTTCCTCCTATGGGGCTACAAACCCCTTCAGCTCCTTGGGTCCTTTCTCTAACTCCTCCATTGGGGATCCTGTGCTCAGTCATTGGCTGGCTGTGAGCATCAACTTCTGTATTTTTCAGGCACTGTCGGAGCAGCAAGATGATGCAACAATATCAGGTTCCTGTCAGCGAGCACTTCTTGGCATTCGCAATAGTAGACACTATTTGGTTTGGTAACTGTATATGGGATGGATCCCCAGGTGGGGCAGTCTCTAAATGGCCTTTCCCTTAGTCTCTGTTCCACACTGTCTCTGAATCTCTCCCCATGGGTATTTTGATCCCCCTTCTAAGAAGTTCCAAAGTATCCATACTTTGGTCTTCCTTCTTCTTGAGCTTCATGTGGTCTGTGAATTGTATCTTGGGTATTCAAAGTGTTTGAGCTAATAGCCACTTATCAGTGAGTGTATATCATGTGTGTTCTTTTGTGATTAGGTTTCCTTACTCAGGATGATATTTTCTAGTTCCATCCATTTACCTAAGAATTTCATAAATTCATTGTTTTTAATAGCTGAGTAGTACTCCATTGTATAACTGTACCACATTTTCTGTATCTATTCCTCTGTTGAGGGATTTCTGGGTTCTTTCCAGCTTCTGGCTATTACAAATAAGGCTGGTATGAATCACTAATTTCTTAGCTCCAGCTAACCAGCATCAATAGTCCCAATAATGCAGAGGTTTCTCTTTAGTAGTGCTCGTATCTTATTAATCACAGCTGATTCTTCAGCCCCAGCTAACCAAAACCACAGACTCTTCACAATCTAAACAGCAACAGCCCTGATAAAAGTCTTTAATCTTCCCTCTGAAATTTCACAAGCCAGATCTCCATCTTCTGCAGTGTTCTCAACATTATCTTCCAAGCTCTTACAGAACATCCCACAGAGCTCTTAACATCCCAATGGTTCTTCTAGGTCAAAGTTCTAAAGTTCTTCCACAGTCCTCCCTAAAACATGGTCATGTTGTCACAGGAATACTTCACTATGCTGGAACCAATTTCTCTATTAGTCAGGGTTCTCTAGAGTCACAGAACTTATGGGTAGTCTCTATATGGTAAGGGAATTTGTTGATGCCTTACGGTGTGTACTCCAACTCCCAACTCCCACAATGGTCAGCAGCAGCTGGGAATGGAAGTCCAAGGATCTAGCAGTTGCTCAGTCCCATAAGGCAAGCAGGCAAAGAAGAGTAGAAAGAGTGAATCTTCCTTCTTCCAATGTCCTCATGTAGGTCTCCAGCAGAAGGTGTGGTCCAGATTAAAGGTGTGTACCACAGTGCCTGGGACTTGCTTTGTCCCAGATGACCTTGAACTCAGAAATTGCCCTGTCTTAATCTTCTGGGATTCATAGCCACTATGCCTCAAGATCTCCAAGCCAAGATCCAGGTCATAGTTCATTCCAGATATAGTCAAATGACAACCAGGAGCAGCCACTACAGACACTAACATTTGACTCTGTTGCCATAAGGAATGCATCATTCTCACTCTAAGGAGCTCCTTAATGAGAAATAAATTAACTGAATACCTGGTCATTGGGTAATTATTAACCCAAATAATAGCCCATACAATGTAATTGTATGTGTAAGAAATCATCTTTGTCCATTAATAGCATCAATAACTGTTGATGCAGATTCAAAACAAGGAGATATTAAACACAACAAAATATTTATGGAGTCAGTATTAAGATGGGAAAGTTAATACTTTTATATCTCCTCTTTCTATGGCAAAGTTGATGCTTGTGGCAGAATATGTATCTGGCACCCAACCCCCAAATACATGCCAGGCAAAGAAGATTCCTCTGAGGTTTTCTTTGAGGTTCACGTTAATGTCCAGAAGTATACTTGGTTGCAAAAAAACAAACATTCATTGGACATAAAGATCTATTTCTTCTGCATATTCTTCAGTTAACTTTTCAAATACTCAAATTATATTTCACCAAAGAATTTGAGGAGACATTCATGCATCATTCCACCTTAATTAAATTCTTTTAATGTTTTCAGCTTCAAATTCTGTATCTACATCAGTTTTTAAATTTTCTACTTTTAATTTGAATTTTATTACTATTGCTTTATGTAAACTCTAATATGTGCTTTCAATGCTAGATCTAATATGTATAATTTCATTAACCAAATTAATTTTAGTATTTTTATTATCATCAACATTTAGATAAGCTTAATTCTAAATCTTTTTAGTAATTCTACTGTATCATATATACATATCTTTAAAAAATTATAGCTTAACACAGAATAAATGGTTTCACTGTAGTATTTTCAAGCAAATGTCTTACCATAGTTGGCTCTCTTAGTTTCTGACTTAGATGATACTTGAACTACTAAAGAAACGAAACAATTTTGGCTTGTGAACCAGAAAAGCCTAGCCTACACTTATATTCCAGTGGACCCATAGCTGGCAACCTAGAATCACACCCTTAATCTCAGTTAACACACACACACACACACACACACACACACACACACACACACACAGTGTGTGTCCTTTCTAGCTTTGAGATCGACTTGAGCCAAGAGATACCCTCTAGTATCGTGTGGTTTGGAGGAAGTGTCCAAAACTTTCACAATATGGGCCAAGCTACTGTCAGAGATGGCCACAGGGGCACAACAAACTCTACTAACTCTTCACAATGTAGGGTAATCACCTGGTTCTCAAAGACCTTTATTAAGTTTGAATTATTAGTTTTGTCCTTACCGGATCACGTCTACCCAAGCTCACCAGCCTGATCAGTAAACTTTCAGGAATTATGGAATCCAAATGCTAAACACAACCATCATTAAAAATTAAACTGTAAAATATAATATTAAAAGGGAATAAATACTGAAAACGCATTGTTACCTGGTCATCTTACTGCATTTCAGTATTTACTCTCTCTTGGAATTATTTTGCCTTTTTAAATCTAAATTTGGGATTATGATGCCATGTGGCCACCTTTCTCCTTCCATCTCCATGTTCAGTGACATCACTCTGGAGTCCTGCAGTCAGATCCAGCAAAGGCACTGATTCGGGCTCCGCTCTGCTTCACAGAGACCTGCTGGTTACACATTCACCAGGCAGCAGCTCTGCCACCATCCAGCGTCTGACTGGTTCCCTTCCCGGCTACTGCATCCCTTGCCTGGACTTTGCATGTCTTCAGCTCTTGAAATATTTAGACATCTTCTCTGTTCCAAAGTTCTCAAAACTCACCCAATCCCGTTTGTTTCGGTCTTCCTGTTAAGTGTGATCATGCACATCCTACAAGTTGATATCCCTGTGGGCCTCTCGTGGTGCGTCAGATGTTAGGATCTCAGCCATGAAGGTCAGTTTGCCACTATAAATCCCAAGTGAGCACAAAAGAAAGGCATTCTCCATTTTGTTTTACTTAAGTCTATGTCCTGATTTCTCAAAGCAGAAATTTGTTATAGGCCTAGCTTGGAAAAGTTCTTTATTTCTTGCATGGTTGGCTTAAAATATCTAATCATCTAGTATTTCATGGCAGAGATAACTTAGTAATTTTTCCATTTTCTCTTGTACCTCAATGATTCAAATCAATTTTGCTTTATACAGAAAGGTGTTATCAGGCCTATCCCAGAGACAAAATCCATACATCCTATTGAGCTGAATTCTGAACATTGACGAACCATGATATTGTAGTGCAAAGTTTCACATGCAAATTTTACTTTTTTAATTTGAGTCCACAAATACAATTAAGTCATGGCACTTCAAAGAAATTTATTCCATTATAAAAGTTAATAAGGCATAAAAAACATTAGAAAGAAACATGAGTCTAAGCATACAAAGATTGGTATATCAAGCAAGGGAAAACAAGATAGATTGTCAGATTTCTGTTTATAGAAGAGTTTATTACAAGCTTTAAATATATATATATATATATGTATAATCATTCTACTATATACTGGGCTACCACGTAGCACCAATAATTGATTTCTAGGTGTATCTTATTGACATGCATTATTTAATCACTCAGTTTTCAATAGGTTAATAATATCTCTATAATACAAAAAACATTATCTATTGCAAGAATACAATCCTAATGTACAAATGAGCCCAGTCTTAATGTTCCTACCCTATTTCTCTCCCCCTCTAGATATCATACTGCTTGTAGAAACAAATGACTATAGCTCTTCTTTTGTTGCTTTCTTTTATTGAAAATAGTTTATTTTATTCAATACATTCTGATAATGGCGTTCCCTCCCTCTATTCTTACCAGTTCCTCCTCATCTTCTGCCCTTCATCTAGATCCACATCTTTTCTCTCTTAGAAACCAAATAGGCATCTAAAAATTAATAATAAAATAAATAAGTATAAGCAAATAGAATATGGCAAAACAACCAAATAAGAGCCAAAGAAAACATACAAGAAACACATATACAGAGACATACACATTCACACATTCAGAAACCCCATAAAACCCCCAAACTGGGATCAATAATATGTATTGGAAGACCTGTAAGGTGGGGGTGGGGGTACCAAACACAAATGCCTTCCTTGCCTTAATATTGTGAGACAATGAACCTACCAAGATGTTTATTTTTCTGCTGACTATCTACAGATGGGCATCCGTCCTACCCTTAGGAATGGCTTATTTCCTCGGTGAGATTTCCCTGGAGAAAACTAGTTTTTTATTTGCAAGCAGCAATCACGATAGCTTCTGAGCTAGGGGTGAGGGTGCGGATGCGTGTCTACTTGGTTCAGCTCTAAGGCCCCGTCTGATGCAGACCTGTGCAGGTCCTGTGTGAGCTGCCACTGCTCCAAACAATGACCTCACTTTGGTATTTCAGACAGGAAAAGATGATGAAAGGAGAGGAGCGTGCATGTTGAGCCTTCACGTGGGTTCCCGGCCCTTCCTTCCTTGGCCCTGTAGTATGAGAATCCACCTTTGTAACTACGTTCCCCAGGCTCCTCTTCTGACTCCCTTCATGTAATTCATTGGAAGCTGCAAAGCAAGGAGATTTCCAGAATATTCTATTGCACTTATTTCTCACCCAAATATGTAAGGAGGCCCTCCACAGAAATATCTGCATTTACTTGTTCTATGATTTTAAAATCCTGGTAGGCAATGCCTGTATTATGATCCTAGTGTGTTCTAGAAACCACAAATTTGAACAATCCCACTTGTTTCTCGCTATCTCTTGCCACTGGTATAGTAATGGCTTCCAGTTACTGCTAGTATCTAGGCTGCCTCCCTAACTCCTGCTAGGTAGCAGGGCTGTTCCAGTGTGTTTAAGCCAATGGTCTCCATTAGATTCCTTCTCTTTCAGCATTTCAGAATTAGTTTTGTTTTCCTGACTGAACCAGGCCTCCTAAGGAAAGGAAGACAGGATAGGCAAGAAAGAAGGAGTCATTTGTTTTGCATCCTATGTAATCAGGGTTCCTGCTGTTTTGTGCACAGAAAACAGGAAGGGAATTGGAACAAAGTGAGTATCTGGGTGTAAGTTGCCTTCTTAGCACGATGTTCAGAGACGGCTTTTTATTGAAAACCATGCTGTTTTTGAAAGGTCGGAACTGACTTTTAAGCTTTTCTGTTGGAAAATGCTTCCTGCTCAGCAGACTTGAGACTACACCAAGAAATAATTCGAGAAGGCTCGAGGGGCCTAAAAATATATTACATATATTGTAAATACTGGGTAACTACAACCAAGAGACTGTCACGGGCATACCAAGCTTAGCTGGAAGTAGTTATTACCTTTCAGAAAGCTAACTGACCTTGTTTCTTAAGGATTTCTTTTCTTTAGCTATACCCTCGTAGGAGTTGTTATACCTAGTGGAAAAACATTTTTGGATCAAATATGCTCAATAAGGGCACCTGTTATTTTGGGGATGTTTTGTGGCACTTAGGGTCTCTGTGTCCGGAACGGTTATTTGGTAACATTTTGTTCTTCATCCTCCATGCCTGTGACGTACCATCACCTTTATGCTTTATGGAGATTCCATCTGCAGTTTAAAATACAAAAGTTCTTGGGTGGATAAGACAATAGGAATCAATCCCCAGGGAATTATCCTATACTTTGTCACTCCCAAATTACATGCTGGAGAGACAGTCATGTTTATCCAACTGTTCTCTCAGCCTACATCTATATCTCAGTGTGACTCTGATTTACTCTTTAAGCTCACTATACATCTCTCAGCGTCATGCTATCCCTATCAGGATCCTTTCCATTCCTGCCAATGCACACACTGTATGCCATGTTTTCCCGCTGGGCCGATGGGGACAATAACCTGTCTCATGTTTCCTTATGCTAAGTCTCTGATCCTTTCTTACCTGGATCACCATACTCATTTTGTCACTGTTTGGGCTCCCCCCTCTTTATTTTCTTCTTCATCTATTCCACCTATGCTGCTAGGATAAATTTTGTAGATCTAATAGACATTACTTTGTTTCTTAAAATTTCAGCAAGCCAGCCCTGGTGACAAATGCTTGTCACTCCAGCACTCACAAGGCTGAGGCAGGAGAATTATTACCAAATTCCAAGCCAGGATAGGTTTCATATTGAGTTCCAAGCCAGCCTTAGGTAACATCTCAATAAAAAATTCTAAAACCAAAACAAACCAAAACTATCTCTTAGTAGGTCTATACACAGCCTTCATGATGCAGCCTGAATGTTGAGATGCATGAGAGATAGATTAGCTGTTGCTTCTAGCTTTTCAGATCATAGTTTCCATGCATACTTCTGCTGTGAACCCTCTTAGTCTTAGTCTTCTTTTTCTCTATTATTTCACTTGCTTAACTCTATTTGGCATCTAACTTTCAAAACTACTTGGCCCTCAAATATCTTACAACCTCCTCATAAAGATATTCCTTCTCTGGCAGAAGCTGTTTCTGAGTCTACCATGCAGTCAGGTCTCTTTCCTAATTTCTGTTCTCAATTATCACAGCACCAGTGCATACCTTCATCATCATATCACAGCACCATCGGACCTAGGCCGATGCACTGTCTGCCTCTGGAAGACTCCCTGCAGGCCAAGAAGAGACCTAGGTTCACCACACTCAAGGCCAGGCCATGCACCTTGTCACACAGCACAGACTCAGTAACTAGAAGGGATAAGCCTGTTCTAAAACTTTAAAGAAACATGCGGTGCTCCAACGTCAACTTCAAAAGGAAAGAACAAATTTTTCACTCTTTTAGCTCTATTGCTTGTTCCTTGTTCATAAAATTAGATTCAAGCTGTACACACCTGTTACTTAAGTCTTTCTTGGCCATCACTGTAAGTCATTTTAAAAATTAATTTTGATGCATAGATATCCCAAAGCACTCAACAGTGGTTGAGGACTCTGGATAGCCATAGCAGTTTCTCAAATGTAGCTTTTACTGAGTGTATGGGGTGCAGAATCTATTTTTAGGTAAACATAACATATAGTTACCATGTACTTCTATTGTCCCAATCACAATGTAAACAGCTCTAGAACAAAGTGCTACCCTTTCCCAGGCTAGCATCTTCCTTGTAATATGATTACAGTTGAACAACAACAACAGCTTTTATTAGGGTCATGTAGGTCACTGTATGCTCAGAGTAACAGGATAAATAGTGCAATTCTACAGCTTTCACTGAAAGAAAAATCTTGTCAGATTTGCCTCATTGAAAAAATGAACCCATGTCATAATTTGGTTCACATATCTCTTTTCAACCTCTGTGTACAGAAGGAAAATAGTGAGTTATTAGCAAAGCATTTCCTACTACTAGATTATGGAGCTTAATTGCCAGAGGCGCTGGAAGTGTTTGGTAGCTTAAAGCTGAGTAATGCATCTCAGTGATGCATGTATTTTAGCACATAGTTTTGCCCATATTAAGCTAAACCTCCTAGACCTACTCACTTAGTAATGAGAGGTCTGTTTGCACAGGATTACTCTGCTTTTTGACTTAAGTTAAATGATTCTTGAAATTATTTTAGAGACAACGTGGTTTGGAATTCAGCAGAAGTCCAATCATTTGGGGGGCGGGGGCAGCCATAAAATGTGACTCTCGACAATCGTTAAATCCACTAGAAAGCCCACAAATGCAACAAATGCAACTACGGCATTAAAAGACTGATTTCCTAGAAGTGTCACTAGTTTGTTTATGTGTTTGATGTCGTGCTGACGTGTCAGGAACTCGTGCTTAAAAGCTCTAATGGCGCAGTGCTGCACAGGAGGAAGGACAGGAGACCATTGTTTCTATTTCATACTCTTTATTGCCAAGAGTTCAAAATGGTCAACATAAAAAAAAAGAACATCTTGATAATAAATACTGCTCTTGGGGCTGTAATAAATAAAAAGTTTATTAACAAGGAATGCACTTTTCCAGCCACAAGTGTATTCAAAAATAACCAAAAAAAAAAAAAATTATGTATGGCCATAGTTCACAGTTAAGCAGCCAAAAGCTGCTCTGATTGTAGCCTTTAAACAGCAAGGGAGCGTCCTCCCTTCTCCCTCCCCTTCAGGAAGTATATTCACAGTTCCAAGTCTTCCAACTGAAAAACCGCTCTCAACAGAGAGAACTTCAGAGTCAATGCATCTTTCTGCAAAGCTGTCCAATAAACCTTTTAAAGACAGGTATATCTCAGGGAAAACTGCACTCAGTTCCATATTTAAGATTGTCCAAAGTCAACTGTACACCTTAGGCTGGTCTGACTCCAGCAGTCCAGCAGGCCACAGAGGAATTGTATTCGTACCACCACCTGTCCAGTTTCTCTAACATGCTCTGTATCCCTCCGCTGGCTTCCCTGTTGATCTCACAGTGGAAAAGAGTCCCATGAGGTCCGCTCACAATAAAAAAAAAAAAAAAGAAAGAAAAAAAGGTTTTCAGTTACATCTCTGTAAGAGCATGTTCAGGGCATATTCCATTCGATTTTTTAATTCTAACGAACAACCAGACATCAACAGAGTCGTCAGTCTGAAAGTTGTAGATATCCTGTCCTCGTTGATGTATGTGAGAAGGTATTCTTCATTCTGGTTACAGATGATTATTTTTGTGTGATCGTGGTAGAAATTCACCTTTAAAAAAAATTAAACATAGACATTAGCACTTGCTAAACAAGAAGTAATAAAGGTTTTGCCAAAAAAAAAAAAAAAAAAAAGTAAAAGATAGGAAAAGATTTCGGGACCTAAACATGTAGGTCCATAGAAGGCTCAGTTACCTGAAATGTGCCATCGTTGAAGAGCATCATTAAGGCTTTATCCGACTTTAACCACTGTAGGAGGTAGAGCCGAGGTCTTCGAATGTCAGTGACACTAGGAAGATCGCCACCCTGGAAGAAATCAGGGGAGAGGGTTAATGCCTCTGAAACTGTACGCTGTGGACATTGCACAGTGCCTCTCAAACTTGAGCCTCAGAATGGCCTCAAAACTCCTGGCTGTGCCTCAAAGAGATTCTGACTCTGCACTACATCTAAGATAAGGCACGGGAATCTAAACTAAACAAACTTCAAAGGGAGCAGAGGTTACTGGATCTAGACTGCTTCGCATATCTCCGCTCTAAAGACATGGTACTCACATCCATGAGGTTCTCCTCCATGTAATGAGAAAAGTATTTCAGCACCGTCACTTGACTAATAAACTGTTCAGGGGCATCTGTTGCTTGGAAAACGGAGCATTGGCCAAGTTCCGCATAATAGTGAACTGTTCTAAAAATCAGGAAGGAGAGAGAAAAGAAAGATTAGCAGCAATTCATCACTGTTTCCAGATCTCGTTAGCACAACAGCGGGAGAACTGGCAGATTGTGTTCATCAGACACACTTACTTTTTGTCTGGAAGGAGGCTCATGTGGGCGCCGTTGTTGAAAAGGACTCCAACAGTGTGGTCTGAGAGCTGGTACCCAAAGCCATATTTGTTGGAGTAGTCGACCCATTTGGTGACCCACTGAAAGGACGTGCTCAGCTGCTCTTTGGGGATACAGTCAGCTTCAGGCATGTTTTCCAGACATCCTCGGAGGACCCTTGCCACTGTGTCTGCAACACTTCCCATGGTGCTATCTTCAAGGCCTGCAAAGTCAAAGAAACGGAAATGACAACATTGTTTACGACTAAACCCCCGGGATCAGGAAATGCTGTTTCCCTTCACTAATTGGAAAGGCAGAGAAATAAAAATCAGGGCTACTGGATGTCTTTTCCCTAATTCTATAATTTAACTTCTGTGTGAAACTGACTTGGGCTACTCAGCACTCTTACAGTTTATTTAAAATCTGGTTCCGAGCACTTACACTCACTGCTGCTGCTGCAGCTGCCCAGTGTCCCTCTAACAATCATCCGGATTGCATCCCCGATCTGCTGTTTGTTTTCCACTGAGGATGTTCCAGATCTGGCAATGGTAGTGGGAGGCGGCTGGAGCTCCTTGAGAGAGAAAGAGAGAGAAGCCATTCTGTGAGTGAGTCAAGGGGCTAGGTCTACTTACATTTCAAGTTTTAGGTTAATGTAAGATCATGATAATGACTGGAAAAGCTTATCAAAGGGCAATGGATAGAAGCCAGAGAAATCTGCCTGCTGCAGACTCCTGACTGGAAGCATCACCTCAGCCCGGATAATCATCAAAATGCTAGTTATCCAAGAATGGAAATGACCTTTTAATGATGTGCTTCCCCAACATACCTCGTCTGTTCTGTGTTTGCTAGGCTGCTGGGTTATCGACGTTTTCTTCAAATCATGCCGAAGCTTGTAAATGTCTTCATCTTCCTTAGACACTTTATCTGTAAATCAAGGGAAAGAAGTGCACGTGTTAATTTATCTCAGCGAGGGCGGAACAGAGTTAGCACCAAGTCATCACTGGCTTTCTTTGCGACTATGCAGGTGTTCGGGTAAACCAAAGCTATCAATCAATTCTAGTTGTATATTTACACTGCTATTAGTGTCGAAGGTCAGGAGTATACAAATAGGATGGTGAAATTACACTAAGTCTCAACGGAAGTCATCAAACTCAAGGGAAATCTTGGATATTGAAAACTTACTGTGCGTGTCGTTATATCTTGCTTTGTCTTTTTTGCCACCAAAAAGAGCAGCAGCGGCTTTCTTAAAGAAATTCTTAGCCGGGCTTGACAAGTGGAAGTCTGGAACCGTGTGGCAGCAGCTAGAAGAGAGTCTGTCCGGAGTGAAGCCCTGTGGAACCGGAAGAGACCATCAGAAACCTCTCCAGCGATCGATTGGGGCAACAATACGCAGCAATGTTAAAGAAAGGTCAAAGAGCACTGACCTGCAGAAAGAAATCATGACGAATGATGTCATCCAAACTGGGGCGGTCCTCTGGGTTTTTGGACAGCATGCTAGCAATCAAGTGCTTAGCAGGGGCCAGCAGCGAAGAGGGCATTGTGTATCTTGCCTCCCTTATGCACCTGTACGTTTCTTTCAGATTCGTGGTTTCGAATGGAGGCCGTCCTAACAGCATTGTATACCTGGGTACACAGAAGCACGACTTCAGAAATGGTCAAGAAGGAGCGGAACTCTTTGAGCATTACGACTGAGTCAACTCTGGTTTTCTCGGGCATTCTGGCGCATTTACTTACATTACACAGCCTAAGGCCCAGATGTCTGATTCACAGCCATGTCCTTGTTTGTTGAGGACTTCAGGGGAGAGATAATTTGGGGTTCCACATATTGTTCTGAGAAGACAGAATATAGCAAGATCTCATTAGGGACTATGACTTTAATTAAACTTCTCTGGGGACGACTCAATGGGAAATAAAGCTCGAAAAAAAATTTTTTTGCTCAATTTCTACTTGTCTACTTTTTAGTGTTTTTATTTGAACAAGCTTCTTTTGGTAATTTTTTTTAAATGTGAATACAATTTTCTCAGCTCATATGACCAACTATTTTTAACCAAATGAGACCAGATTTTGTGTGTGTGTGTATTTACTTGATATATATCAAGTAAAATTAAACATTTATTTTATTGATTGCCTTAATAATCATTTTAGAGGTGTAAGTTATCTTACTCAGAGTGAATATTAGTGGATATTTGTTTCCTTTTAGTAATACTGCTGAGGTTTGCAGATTGCAGGGTGAGCTAACTTTCTATGAACTAATAATAGAGGTTATTTGGTCTTCCCAAAACCCAGGGAGGGCATAACTCTCACCTCCTTCTGTGTTCAAGGGGTTCCAGTCTGGCGGCCAAACCAAAGTCTCCAACCTTCAGTTCCATGGCTTCATTAATAAAAAAGTTCCCTAGAAGATAAACAAAAAGAAACATGAACTCCCTTGGAAAGGTTCACATTTGGAAGGCTCATCCTCCACTGAAGGCACCCATTCAAAAAGCTAGATTCCAATTGGGAACACTGAAAAGGGGGGCAGGGAGGGACCGGAGGGACCCTCCCACTCTCCAGCCCCTCCCCTCCCCCCACCGCTGCAGCAGAAGGCTTACCTAGCTTGAGATCCCTGTGCAAGATTTCTTGTTCATGAAGATATTTGAGTCCCGACACAATCTGCCTGAGGTAGTATCGGACTTCTGGCTCTGTCAACACCTTTCTTGCTTTCAAGATATGAGCCATGGACTAGAAAAAGAAAGGAGAATGTGTCAAATAAAGTTACCTAGATCAGGCTTCCCTTTGCTGGATTGGTGATGCAGCCTCATATGATGAGAGAATAATTCACTGTCACGGCTAACACCGCTGATAAAATGTAATCCAACACCAGTCCAGCTTCTGTTAGCGAGCGCGCTGACCCAGGAGTTAACACTTACCCTTCTACTGCAGTATTCCAAGAGAATGTAAATGTTTTCTTTGTCTTCAAAGTAGTGGTAAAACTGCACCACATGTTTGTGGTGCAGGATTCTGTGAAGCTCTATTTCTTTGTCAATCTAAGAAAAAAAAAGAAGCAAGATAAGGCTTATTAGCCTCTCATCGTGTCTGGAAAGGCAGTGCTTACACACGCAGAAGACATTTTTTTTTCTAACAGGGTAGGGCCATCCCTGCACACAAAGAAAATACTTTACTCAACAGTCATACGCACCTTTTCCCTTTGATGAGGTTTAGCTACTCTGCTGTGAGGAATAATTTTTGCAGCATAGACTTTGTTGTTTGTCAGATCTGTCATTTCGTAACACTTTGCAAATCCACCCTGAGAGGAAACAAAGCCGAGATGGAATTGAGCATGACAAAAAAAAAAAAAAAAAAAAAAAAAAAAAAAAAAAAAAAAAAAGGGCAAACGTTTAAAATAAATGAATACATAAATGGGGGCGGGAAGCAAAATTTGAGGAACAGAGGGTGGGCAGAGCGATACAATCTGCTTTGTAAAATGGTTTTTCAGGAAGGGAAACACATTCCTGGAAACCAGTAGTTGTTCTCATTTCCCCTTTACAAAGAACTCTAAGAGAAGGGAGTGGAAGGGGAAAGGGAAGAAAATGCCCTCTGAAGAAATTTGACAGGCTAGCTAGCTCCCCGGGGATCAGGTAGTGAGAGCCCGGGGCAAGGTAGAATGTCTTCAGTCCTCCTTCAGAGACTCGGGAGAAAAACAGGCTGAGGATGCAAAGCCGATCCTCAGCGCTGTCGGTGCACAGAAGCCCGGGAGGGCAGGAGAGGGACCCAGGTCGCTCGGGGAACCAGACAGCTGAAGGAGGGAGAAGAGCGGGCGCCGGATCCCTGCTCGCCCAGCTTGCCCGGGCAGCTCGCGCTCCCGCCCCGCATCCCTACGTCCGCCAGCTCCTCACCTTGCCCAGCACTTTGCCCCGGCAGTAGCGCTTCCCCGTCGTGGGGTCGACAATAATCCGCGAGATCTCGGGTCCCGAGTGGGAATGATGGTGATGGTGGTGCGGGGCCGCCGGGGTCACCTGGGCCTGGGACTGCCCATCTTCCGAAGGCTGCTGCGGTCGCTTCTTCTTTGAGTCCCCACCGCAAGCTTTGCCCAGAGCCTGTTCGCACATCTTGCTGCCGGCGGCCGGCTGGTAGGTGATAGTCCGCAGGAGCTCCATGGCTGTCTCACCACCCGACACTGCCTACTGCCACCTCCGAGGCGCGGACACGCGTCCGGTCTAGCCCTGTCCCTCGAGCCCCAGTCCCTCTCCCTGCTCTCTAGTCTGACGTCCCGCTCCACTTGTGCGAGCGAGAGCGAGCAGCGAAGCTTTAAATACGCGCCGGCTGGGAGAGGCGGGCCTCGTGACGTCACGGGGAGCGCTCCACCCACCCGCCCTGGAGTGCGAGCCGCCGATAGGCGCGGGGTGGCCGCGTGGCTGTCAAGGGCTTCGACCTGGCCTGGAGGCGGCGGTACGCAAAGCGCCCCCGGTTCGTCGCGTGCTCTGACTTTGGACCTGGAAAACAGAAACCCAAGGGCGGACGCCCCGTCTGAGTCCTGGCCCGGCGGGGATGCGGGGTAGCAGCCCGGGGAGCCGCAGGGTTGGCACCGCCCTCCTGACCGCTGTGCAACCCCACACCCTGCCTTGTCATCCAGCTAGCCACACGGGGACCCGGAGCGCTTGGGGATCTTCGCCGCCACCGCGGGCTCCTTTACTCCAGTCTAGGACCCCGTGGTCCGCGAGACTCGGTGGCTGGCCCGGTGGAACCCGGCACCAGGCAAAGTCAGAACAGTTACGGAACAAGGCGCAATCCGAGTCGCAGATCCGGGTGACCTGCTGTGGCGTGGGAGTATCTGAGCTCCCTGCAGCCTCTTCCCATCGCCTGATAAGTGACCCCTGTCAGAGGCCAGGTTCTTAACCTTGGAGAGTAGAGAGAGCTTGTCGGCCAGAGAAGGTTTGGTATGCAACAAGTGTAAGCAAGATCGCCATCCTGTGGAATTTTTCAGAAGAACGATTAACGGTCTGAGTTCGTTAATCAATCTGAGTGGGCCGAGGTTCGTTAGCAGCAATATGGGCTTCGACAGTAACGCTAAAAGTGTTCTGTTGCTAATTATGATTTTACAATTGAAGTCATCTATGACTTCTTGTTCCAACCAGGTGATTCAGATTGCGTGGATCTAATGTCACTAAGCGATGTCACCGCGCTGGTACACAGAGTCAATCCAAGGCCCCAGGCAGCTGAGCTGGAGTGACTGTCAAACAAGCTTGATTTTTCTTTCCTTCCTTCCTTCCTTCCTTCCTTCCTTCCTTCCTTCCTTCCTTCCTTCCTTCCTTCCTTCCTTCCTTCCTTCCTCTCTTCTCTCCCTCCCTCCCTCCCTCCCTCCCCCTCTCTTTCTTTCTTTCTTTCTTTCTTTCTTTCTTTCTTTCTTTCTTTCTTTCTTTCTTTCTTTCTTTCTTTCTTTCTTTCTTCCTTCCTTCCTTCCTTCCTTCCTTCCTTCCTTTCTTTCTTTCTTTCTTTCTTTCTTTCTTTCTTTCTTTCTTTCTTTCTTTCTTTCTTTCTTTCATCTTCTTAGTTTTTCGAGACAGGGTTTCTCTGTATAGCCCTGTCTGTCCTGGAGCTCACTCTGTAGACCAGGCTGGCCTTGAACTCAGAAATCCGCCTGCCTCTACCTCCCAAGTGCTGGGATTAAAGGCGTGCGCCACTACCGCCCGGCTTACTGTTCATTTCTAACAACTCAGAGGCTTACCCTTCTTGTTCCAATGGCAATGGCGCCAGCGCTTACAGCGTACTGTGCTGTGCTGTATTAAACACTGGTAGCTAATTTGAAATGTCTATATCATCTTAATACGACCCCGAATGAGAAATACTGCCGTATTAGGGGAGGGAAAATAATTTTCCTTCTACCCTTTAAAATTATCGCTGTGGTTCCTCCAACAGGGCAGATTAACTGCAGAAACACAAGTTTATCCATTCACAGCAAAATGAGTACCCTCCAACGTGGCTAAGAATTGAGGTTTGAATGCTATCGGAACCAAAAAAAGAGTGTGGGAAAAGACAGAAAACAAAGGCAATCTGGAACAAGGGGGTAAATAGGGAAGAGTTTGTTAATGTTTTTCACTGATAAGATTGTTACTTAAAATCATTCTTTTTGTCTGGTTTGGGAGATTTTCTTGGGTCTTGAGACCTTCTTTTATTTCTTTTATTAAATGTTATTATTTTTCCTTACAAAAGATCAGTATGACACTTTCAGGGTTTCTGTGTTTACCTACCTTTTTAATTTAGTTCAAAATTTTCCTGACTCCACGCTAGATTGAGGGTGAGATATTCTAGTTTCCTGTGGACACATTTTGAGGTGACATAGTCTTTATCTTTCCCCATCCTATAGGTGATGAAACTGAGTCCTAGGCAATTGAGGCAACTATTATCAATACATTTTTCATAGAATCAAGTTTTGTGAACCCCATGTCGGTCCCGTTGTCTCAGTTAACACAGTATGTAAGCAGTTGCTTTACATTGGAGTTCTGTCTTCCAAAAAAAATATACAGGCCTTTGAGAAAGTACCGATGCTCAGTCCTTGCCCACTGGGAAGGACTGACACCTAGAATTTCAAATTAATAAGAGTCCATGGGTTTCCCCCAGATCACTATCAAACAAAGGAAAATCTGGTGTTAATAGTTAAAAAGGCATTCACCTCAGCTACTCCCAACACTATGCAGGGAAGCTTCCTCAGCATTGCAGAGTAGACCAGGCAAGACACTCCCCCGTTCAGGGCTTTAGCTCACTGCAAGCCCAGGCGTGTTCTTCACAAAGGACAGGAGACTTTAACCCAAGGTAATCCCAGGTTTGAATAAGAGGGGGGGGGGGGGGGCTGGCAGTGGAGAAGCAGAATTACACACCGCCACTGCTTTATTTATACACTTGGCTATAGCCTTTGCTCCCCTGCCTGTGTGAAGCCACTGGATGGGCCTGCTGGGTGGAGAAGACCATCTTACTTTCCCAGAGAGAGTTTTGCTCTAATTGTGTGTGTGTGTGTGTGTGTGTGTGTTACAATTAAAAGACTGAAAGAACAAACTGTTAAGACATTTTTTTTTAATTTCAATGTTGTGTCATACACTATTACATATTTTTCTGGGGCTACTATAGTATTTACTAGACTGAAATTCAGTTCTACTAAAAATATACAGGCGTTTAATAAAATAACCAACGCTGAGTCCTTGCCAATTGGAAAAGAATGATTTTCTTTATGGTAGTGCCATCATGTGGACAGAATTGAAACTGCAGCCTATATAACAACAAAGCTACTTTCCACTGGTAATAAATCTCAAAGTATTTCTCTGTAAATCTATGCTCTGAACGGAGATTTTAGTGCCAAACCCCCAATGAGGCTTTTGGTGAGAAGCTTACAAACTAACTTCTATCATCTTTCAAGAGATCAAAAATAGCAAAATCACCTTTAAGCAAGAAGGAAGAGAGAATCACCTTCCTTTTGCAGATGTTGGGCCTTACAATGAGTTTTGTAGCAAATAAACTGCTAGGTTAATTAGGCAATTTTACCAACTGGACAGAATAATGCAAAGAATGGCAGATCTCATCTAGAGAGAACTTTTGTGTGTGGAAAGATAAGCTACATTAGTGAGGAATAAGACTTTAGTACATGTTACAAGAGATTAGAATCAACAAAAGAACTGCATTTCATCGTGCCATGAGATTCCTATGTCAAGGAAGCCTGATTAGAAGATGCAGTGGGAGAAGGGATCCCAATAGAACTAACCATTCCTTTTAGAAACCAAACAGAAAGAGTCGTGGTGGTACAGGAAGGAGTTTATTCATTGTAGCCTTACTGGGGAGAACCAGGGATTCAAATGGCCTTTGTCCTGCCTCCGAGGCTCTAACAAGTGCTTCGGCGTTACACTTGTTAAGGAGAGAAGCAGACGTGTGCATCATCAGATAGTCTTGATCAGAGATCTGGTTGATTAGTAGAAGCTCAGTAGACCTGCGAGGGAATAAGAAAGATGCTGTTCCTCGGTGGCTTCAGGTTTTTTCCCCAAGAGGATCGTCCATCCACAGGGACTTCTTTAGGTTTAGGACAAATGCTAGTGAACTTCCAAGTGCCAGTTTGGTAATCTGGGGGAGGACACTGCAGCTGGCAGTTGACAATCTTAGTGAATACTGCATCCATTCCTGTAAATGGTGAATGTTTCTTGCATGAATCAGTGTCAACATCCATCACTGAATAAGAATCTAATTCAAAAGTTAAAGTAGTAAAGGAGTTGGGAGAAGGCAGAAACACCCACCAAGCTTCTTACTGTTCCCAGTTCCCTCTGTATCTGAGACAGAAAGGAAGAGCCAGCATTTCACACGCAACAAAGCTTTTAACTTCCAGTGTACTAGAGCTACCAATATACCACAGTCTGGATATTTTAACTATTTTTCTTCTGTTTCTGGCACTGATAATCCAAAGTCAAAGTTGTTGGCTATTGGTCTCTTCAGTTACCTCTCCATTTAACTTGCAATGACCACTTTTCCCAGTGTTTCCTACCTGGTGACTCTCCACTGCACACACTCCTGTTCTAATCCTATTCAATTTTACAAAGACAGAAGCTGTATTATGACCAACTCACCCTATCACTCAACCTTAATTATCTCTAAAGTCCCTACTGCCAAGTATTGAATTCTGTGGTACTAGGGATTAGAGATCTTACACATTTGGGTGGGTTTTCTAGAAGACAGCTTTTTCTTGTACCTGTAAGTGAATTCTCGGTTTAGGTCTGCATCTGTGAGGGACTGTGGAGAATGAGGTCATTGGTGTTGGAAGACCCATCTTAACTGTGGGCAGAATCATCCTGTGGGCTGGGGTTCTGGACAAAGAATGTGCTCTGAGCACTAACTTTCCTCTCTACGCCCGACTGCAACGCCCGACTGCAGACCGTATGACCAGTTCGTTCAAGCTGCCCCAGCCACATCTTTCTGCCATGAGGGACAGTACCCCTGAAGTTCGAGTCAAAATGAACCACTCTGTTCCTTGACTGGCTTTGGTTAGATATTTTGTCACAGCAGCCAAACAACTAATACAAATCACATTTTAAAAAAAAAAATCTACAAATGGGGCTGGAGAGATGGCTCAGCCGTGGTTAAGAGCATTGACTGCTCTTCCAGAGGACTTGATTTCAATTCCCAACAACCACATGGTGGCTCACAACCATCTGTAATGGGATGTGTTGCCCACTTCTGGCACCAGGTGTATGTGCAGAGAGAATACACTTATACATAGAATAAATCTTTTTTTTTTAAAAAAAAAAAATCTACAAATGTAGCCGGGCAGTGGTGGTGCACGCCTTTAATCCCAACACTTGGGAGGCAGAGGCAGGGAGATTTCTGAGTTCAAGGCCAGCCTGGTCTACTGAGTGAGTTCCAGAACAGCCAGGGCTACACAGAGAAACCCTGTCTTGAAAAAGCAAAAAACAAACAAACAAAAAAACCAACCAAACAAACAAAAACCGCCCTACAAATGTAATAAAGACTCACAAAAGAACAAAACAGTAAACAGTATTAATGGAAGCTCTGGTCAGTAGCTTTTTACCACAAGGGGGAGGAAGACTTAAACAGCATGAAGAGGGCAATGTATCAGAAGATTGTTAACTAGGACTGAGTTAAGAACTTTGGTCATGTGACTCAGGTGTAGGCCACACCAGTCAAGAAGAGGTGAGTTAACTTCCTGCCAGTCAAACCACCCCACTTCCTAGACTGAGTTCCCAAGACCCATTCTATCACCTCCCCAGTCCCAACTCATGACTTGCCCCATGGCCAGGCCTCTGCCCCCAATTCTGGCAAACTCCAGCTGCTCAGGTGCAGATTACGTCAGTCAGAAGAACAGAAAATCCTTAGTGTACCAAAGGTCAACCAAGTTGCCAGAAGTCAGACCCTCAGCCTGGTCAGAGACTCTCTAATGGATCAGAGGTCAACAAGGCTGCCAAAACCCAGGCCACAGAGCCCAAAAGACCAAAGAGGAAACAGAAACCAAGGAAAAAAAGAATTGACACAACAAAGACAAACTCAGACAGGAGTGCTTAGAATACTTATTCCAACCCAAATGCCTAAAGACTCAGTGTAAAAACATCAGAACAGCCAGGGCAGTATAACTCCATCAGAACACAGCTATCCTATGACAGCTAGACCTGAATATTCCAATGCATTGTAGCACAAGAAAAACAACATTAAAACCAAGTCTATAAAGATAATAGTGTCCTTTAAAGAAGAAATGGAAAAAATACCTTAAAGAAATCAAGGAAAAATATACAAAAATTGAAGGAAATCAATAAATACCTTAAAGAATTCCAAGGAAAAAATAGATGAAGGATTGTTCAAGACCTGAAAATAGAAGTAATAAAGAAAACACAAACTGGGGGAATTTTGGAAATCTAGGGAAGCAAACCGGAATTACAGATAGATGCAAACATCACCACAGAATGCAAGAGATGAATTAATCTCAGGGATTGAAGATATGATAGAAGAAATATATTCATTGCTCAAAAAATGTTAAATATAACATGTTCCAGGAACATCCAGAAAATCTTGAACTTTATGAGAATACCTAAGGATAATATGAATAGAAAAAGGAAAAGATTCATAGCTTAAAGGCCCAGAAAAGTCATATAAGAAAATACCCCCAACCTAAAGAAAGAGATGCTTATAAATGTAAAAGATGTTTACAGAACACCAAATAGATTGGACAAGAAAGGAAAATCCTCCCTGCCACATAATAATCAGAACATTAAATGTACAGAACAAAGACTATTAAAAGGTTCAAGGATAAAGAGTCAAGCAACACATAAAGGCAGAACTATCAGAATTACACCTGACTTAAGCAGAGAGATACACTGGTCACAAAGCAAGTATCAAACAAACAGAGGCTTCTCACAAAACCAGAAGGGCCTGGACTGATGTTTTGCAGACTCAAACAGAAAACAGATGTCAGCCCAGACTGTTATATCCAGCAAAACTATAGATCACCACAAATAGAGAAAACAAAATACTCCATGACAAAACCAAATTTAAATAGTATCTATTCACAAATCCAGCCCTACAGAAGATACTAGAAAGAAAACTCAAACCCAAGGAGGGTAAGTGCACCCAAGAAAACAGGGAAAATAATTCCATACCAGCAAGACCAAAAGAAGGTAAACAAACAAACACACACACACACACACACAAACACACACACACCATCATCAAAATAACAAGAATTAGCAATCATTGGCCATTAATATCTCTCACTACCGATGGACTCAATTCTCTAATAAAAAGACATAGGCTAGCAGAATACATGCAAACAAAACATCCATCATCTGCTGCATGTGAGAAACACACCTCAGCAGCAAAGATAAACATTACTTCAGAATAAATCTCTGGAAAAAGATTTTTCATCAAATGGACCCAAGAAGCAAGCTGATTTAGCCATTCTAATATCCAACAAAATAGATTTTCAACCAAAATTGATCAAAGACATGGAGAAGGACACTTCATACTCATCAAAGGAAAAATCTACCAAAATGACATCTATGCCCTAAATGCACCACATTTGTTAAGGAAACGTTACTAAAGCTCAAATCACACATCAAAACCCACACATTAATAGTTAGAGACTTCAATACCTCACTCTTACCAATGGATAGATAATTCAGACAGAAAGTAAATAGAGAAATAAAGAAAATAAGAAACATGACTCAAATGAACCTAACAGATATCTATAGAGGCTGTGGAGTGAAGGAAACTCTCCTTCATTGCTGATGGGAATGCAAACTTGTACAGCATTATTGGAAATCCATGTGAAGATTTCTCAGAAAATTGGAAATCCATTTAGCTCAAGACCCAGCTATACCACTCCTGCGTATATGACCTAAGGATGCTGCCCCATACAAAGTCATACAAAGTTCATAGCAGCTTTATTCATAATAGCCAGAAACTGGAAACAACCTAGATGTCCTTCAGCTAAAGAATGGATAAAGAAAATGTGGCAAATCTATACAACAGAATACTCTTCAGCTATTAAAAAGAAGGACATAATGAATTGTGCAGGCAACTGGATGGAACTTGAGAACACCATCCCGAGTGAGGTAACCCAGACCCAGAAAGAGTATTCACTTATAAGTGGATACAAGTCTTAAAGTAAAGGCTACCCATGCTACAAACCCCGAAAAGCTAAGTAGCAAGGAGGGCTCAAGGGTAAGGGCACTTGAATGTCACTGAGAAGGGGAAACAATAGACACTGTAGGTGAATGGGGAGAGGGGACTGGACTGGACTGGACTGGACAGTGGTAGGGATGAGGATAGGAACAGAAGGGATCAGGTATGAGGAGGATGGAGGGAGGGAGGACTGGGAAAGAAGACTGGAATGGGAGAGGGCATCTCTGGGATGAGCTAGAAACATGTGCAGTGGAAGCTCCCAGGAATCAATAAGAGTGGCTCTATCTAAGCCTCCTAGCAATGGTGGATACAGAACCTGAATTCGCCATCTCCTGTAACCAAGCAAGATTTCCATTGGAGGGATTGGGACAACAACCCAGCCACAAAAGCTTCGATTTTCAATTTGTCCCTCCTACAAAATGTGCTTGGGTAAGAGTAGTGCAAAAGTTGTGGGAGTGGTCAAGCAAAGACTGGTCCAGCTTAAGATCCCATGCTGTGAGAGAGAACCATCTCTAATACTGCCTGGAGGGCCAGGAGCCTGAGGTTGGATAGCCTAGACCCACGCTAGAACTAAACATGTATGGCAAAAAACAAAAACAAAAACAATGATATTCTGCTACACTCAGATGAGTACACTCATGTGCTCAGACCCAGGTCTCATCAGTGGGACTTGAGGCAGCAGTTGATAGAAACAGAGGCAGAAACCCACAGGCAAACATGAGGTGGAGCTTGGGGAATCCTGAGGAAGGGGGAGGAAGGATTGTAGGAGCCAGAAGGGTCAAGGACACCACAAGAAAATCCGCAGAATCAACCAACCTGAGTCTTTAGAGGCTCACAGAGACTGAACTGCCAACCAGGGAACCTGCATGGGACTGACCTGGGCCCTCTACTCATGCATTACAATTGTATATAGCTTGTCCTTGTGGAACACCTGACAGTGGGAACAGGCTGTTTCTGACTTTATTGCATGCCTATGGGACCCTTTCCACACACACACTGGGTTGCTTTGTGTAGCCTTACTAGAAGAGGAAATGCCTAGTCTTACTGCAACTTGATGGCCTGTGGTTGGTTGATATTCATCAAGGCTTGCTCTTTTCTGAAGAAAAAGGAAGGTGGAGTGGGTGTGTGTGGAGAGAGGAAGTGTGGGGAGGAAACGGGGAAGAGAGGAGTGAGGGGAATCGGTGGTTGGGATGTAAAATAGACAAAACATTTTAAAAGGGAACTTTGGCTCACCAAACAAAAGTTTAAATGGCCAAAGACAAGCTGTATGTGTGATAGAATGGGAAGAGGCATGTTAAAACTGTTGCATGTTTATTTCAGCATTTAAGAATCAGCAGCCAGACTCAGGCCTAGTCCTTAGTTGGCTCAGTGCTGGAGAGCTTGTCCTTATGGTTTGAGGGCAGACACCGCCCCTCACCTGGGCAAAATGGGAGAGCTGGCCCCGGTGGCACAGGTGCAGGAGAGCTGACATACTGCTCAGCTGACCTACCAGCAGGTCCTTATCCAGGACTTTGAATTAGTCCCTCACCCCCACCCCGACATCTACCTCCTCTATCGCTGGACTTGCTGGAACACATGAAGGGACCCTTTGCAGGAAATATTAAAAAGACTAACAATATCCCGTGCTATGCCTGGCACCCACGGGCCACATGGCACCAGCAGGGTGTTCTCATCTTGGCCCTTGAGCTCTAGAAATGTCTCCACCTGACTCGCTAAGTTCCCTTGGTGGGTTGGTGCCACACCAGCCCCATGCAATGACCACCTACCTCTCAGTTAGCTGTCACAATCCCCTGTAACCTGGTAAAAACAAAACTCTAGAAGCTTACAATTAATCAGTCAGATTTATATATGACTAGGTTCTCAACTTACAAGATGCCCACACTATAAATTCAGAGCCAATGGATAATGATACGAGCTGCCCACCCAGATTAGACAAATTATCCCAATTATCTCTCCTTTCATGGTATTCATAGTTACCTGTAGCTATTTAAAGCTACAGGCCATCTGGATGTCTTTCTCTCCCTCCACCTTCCTTTCTCTCTCTCTCTCTCTCTCTCTCTCTCTCTCTCTCTCTCTCTCTCTCTCTCTCTCTCTCTCTCTCTCTCTCTCTCTCTCTCTCTCTCTTCCTCTGTCCCTCACTCTGAAACTCTTAGCTCCACCTCCCTTTTCCCTGTCCAATCACAGGCTTCTCATTGTATTGATATTTAAATTAATTGGACAGGGAAAATTGTTCCAAGGGCCAGTCCTGCTGATCCAAAGCTGCAGGACCTCAATGACACACGCCAACAACAGGATATCTGAGATGAGTTCCAGTGAGGATCCAGTATTGGTAGCAGAAGCCAGAGGATTCAAACCAGACCAATGACTCACTGCAGTGAACATGTCAAGATGTGTAGACAGAAGAGTATACAGTGGAGCAGACCATGACACATTGCACTTTCCACGTCCTAGTGCTTGAATTAAAAGTCCTTATGTTACTGAATGTTTTGGGGTATCCCTTCACAGTCACCAGACTGTGTCGGAAAAATTAGAATCCCCTCTTGGAGATTTTAGTATCACTATTAAAATAATTTAATAACAGATCCAAACACAACTTCTAGGCCTGCCTCTGCCTCCCAAGTACTGGGATTAAAAGTGTGCACTGACCCACCACCTTGGGTTTTTGTTGTTGTTTTTTTTTTAAACCCTAATAAAATTGTCCATTAATTCCAGGTGAGGAAAACATTTCTGATGAGCACCTGTCTTGAGAAAAGTGATTCAGTAAAAGAACATTTTAATATGTAGGTGTGTTTCTAAGATTTGGGGATTGAGATTTGGATATGTTGGAGTCTTAGTTGGAATGGGTAGCCTGCTGTTACAGCGTATTTGTGGTATTATAACAAAGTAATTTCATTTGGACAGTTTGTAAGCAACTGAAATACATTGCCCTCATTTCTGAAGGCTGAAAGCCTAAGATCGAGTCTCCAGTAGATTCTGTATCACAGCTTTCTTGCTGAGTTCGTCAAGGGGAATGAGATCCAGGAGACTTCCTGCAACCCCTTTTGTAAAGGTACTACTCCCTTTCAAGAAAGCAGCACTTATATGACCTCGTGTGGACTGGGGTCCAACATACACTAGCTTCCAGAGGAGAACACTCAGCTCAAGACGCTCCAATCCTGAGGCTGAAAAGCAAGCAAGCATTGTATTATAGTCCTCCTAAAATACTTATTTACACTTTGAAATTTAATATACAACACTTTGTAAATTAGATTCCAAAGAGATAAAGGGTTAATTTTTGGATTTAAATATTAAACATAGTAAATATTCCCCCTTAACCCCCCCCATGTTGTTTATTTTTGACATGCCAGCTCTTGGTAATTTGATTTAAAAGAAAAAAAAAGGTTTATTATAAGTGTGTTAAAATAGCTGGTCAAAAGTCGCCTTTCTCCTATTACTGGTACACATATTTGCAGTAATTTTTATTATCTGTCTATTTTCTGTACACGGTTTTAGGCAAACTCTCCTGCTTGTACTATTTGAACTGGAAACTGTGGAATCTATTTTCTGGACCTAGACTTCCCTCTGCTGGTCAAGGGTGAAAATGACAAGCATCGCTTAGGTTAAGGCTGCTTAGAAAGATATAATTAAAGAGCAAAGCAAAAATCACTCAGACACATAGAACAAACAAACAAAAACGCTAGCCAGCAGGGCACAGCTTCCTGCTGACTGCCAGATCAGTGGTTTCTCCATGTTCTATCCCATAAGCATGGGTGTCTCCAGCAATATGGTCTTATCATCAAGTTGTAGAGGCAACCAAGCCCTAGCAATGGCTAATAGTGCTCAGGGGAGTCTTGGGGACCCTTTTGGTCAATCTCAAAAAGATGTAACCTATTCCTGGTGCTGCTGTTTTATTTGGTATCACATGATATTCGGTCAGAGTATTGCCTCCTATATACAGTATTATATATAGTAAATGGACTTATATAGTAACTCTATTTAAATTCCTTTTATTTATGTATCTATTTTGAGACACGTTTTCAACAGCAGTGTTTCAGGGGGGCTTTTACTGTTAGGTGTCCCTCTCACATTCCCTAATCTACCCTGGCCTCATCCCCAACCCCTTTTCTTTCTCCTCTCCTAATTTCCCTTTATCCCTTTATGCTCTATTTCCACTTCCTTTAAGATCCTTTCCTTCTCCGTGCTCTACTTAACCTCTGTGAGTGTTCTGAATGGAACTCACAAGTCTAAAGTATAAAAGCTAATACCTACCAAAAAGAAAAGAAAGAAAGAAAGCACACAACATGTCTTTCTGGGTCTGGGTTACCTCAACCAGGATGATTGTTTCTAGCTCCACCCATTTACCTGGGAGTTTCATTTCTCTTAATAGTCAAGTGCTATTCCATCATGTGAGAGTATCACATTTTCATTGTCCTTCGTCAGTTGATGCGCACCTTGGTGTGAGCACAGAAGAGCACATGTCTCAGTAGTAAGGTGAGAAAGTGATGTATGTGAATGTGTGTGTGTGCATGTGTATGTGTTTGTATGTTTGTGAATGTGTATGTATGTATGTGTGTATTATGTGCATGTTTATGTGTGTGTGAGTATGTATATGTATCTATGGGTGTGTGTTTATGCATATGCGTATGTGCATGTGTATGTGTATATGTATATATGTGTGTGTATATGTGTGCATGTATATGTGTGTATGTGTATATGTGTATTTGTGTGTATGTGTGTATGTGTATATATGTGTGCATGTTTATGTGTGTGTATGTGTATGAATGAGTGTGTGTGTATGTGTGTATGTATATATGTGTGTATATGTGTGCATGTGTATGTATGTGATATGTGTATTTGTATGTATATGTGTATGTACATATTTGTGTGTATGTGTGTATTTGTGTGTATGTGTATGTGTATGTATGTATGTATACACATGTGTGTACATGTGTGCTATATGTGGATGTATATATGTGTATGTGTCCATGTGAATGTGTATATGTGTGTATGTGTATATGTATGTGTATTGTGTATATATGTGTATGTATATTTGTGTATGTGTATGTGTGTAAGTATATATATATCAAGGGAGGAGGGAGAGCCTACAAGCTATAATAATAACCTGCTTACAAGATATGCCCACCAATGCAATCGATGCGCAGATTAACCAACTGCTTTTTAAAATTGGATTTAAGGCCCATCCCATGAACTGGAACTCATATCTGATATTATTAATAAGGCCAAGCACCCGAGACTAGATTGTCTGTTGGCTCTAGGAGAAAATTTACCATTATTTATTTTGCCAAATGAACATAGCAATACACACTGCAATCAATACCCATAGATCAGCGCATTGCTCAACCTTCGTTGGAGAACCTGTTTCTTGGAGTAGACAATAACACGGGAATTCACAGCCTGCAGAGAGTGAGACTTTAGAGTGCTCGGCCATGAAAGGATGTCTTTATTACAATCGTAGAATGGCACTGGGTACATCTACCACACTCCAGGGCAGGCTCCATGCTCAGGAGTAATTGGCCAACACAAATTAGACTCCATGAATTTTAGAACAGACTCACTAATGTGCTTATAGACTATGTTAGTTATTTTTCTAATCCTGTGGCAAAATGCCATGACCGAGACAACTTTTAAAGGAAATCACTCAGTTGGGCGTACTGTTTCAGCTGCTCCATTGGCGTTGGAGCAAAGGCACAGTAGCAAGAATAGCTAGCTGTGAGCTCACATCCTGATCTCTAAGCAAAAGGAAGAGAGGCATACTGGGAATGATGTCAGCCTTTTGAAACCTCGGAGTCCTCCCCCAGGGACACACCTCCAACAACAAGGCCATCCTTTCTTTCTTTCTTTCTTTCTTTCTTTCTTTCTTTCTTTCTTTCTTTCTTTCTTTCTTTCTTTCTTTCTTTCTTTCTTTCTTTCTTTCCTCCTTCCTTTCTTCCTTCCTTCCTTTCTTTCTTTCTTTCTTTCTTTCTTCCTTTCTTTCTTCCTACTCCTTCCTAAATAGTTCTACCATCTGGGGACCAAGTATGCAGCCATATGAGTATGTGGGGGCCATTCTCATTCAAACCACCACATATAAACTAAAAACAGTTCATTGGTCAAAGACACTGCAAATAGAAGCTAGGAAAAATTCATCTTCAAATACAAAAAGCACGTTTTCCTATAATATAAAAAGCTTCTACAAAGTGGGTAAAGGGTTGATAAACCAATACAAAACAAATATCTCTCATGTTTGCTCAAATTCATTTATAGCAAACAAACTGGAATTAAAAAGTGTATTGAGATGTCTACAAAACTGGTAAAACCTGACAATTTGTGGCCAAGTTATCTTGATGAAGTGTTGGTTCACACATATCCCATACATTGGAAATGGATGTTAGTTCAATCTTGGAAAAATGGCAAAAGAAAGAAAGAAAGAAAGAAAGAAAGAAAGAAAGAAAGAAAGAAAGAAAGAAAGAAAGAAAGAAAGAAAGAAAGAAAGAAAGAAAGAAAGGAAGGAAGGAAGGAAGGAAGGAAGGAAGGAAGGAAGGAAGGAAGGAAGGAAGAAAGAAAGAAAGAAAGAAAGAAAGAAAGAAAGAAAGGAGAAGGAAAGAAATCTCTGCATTCTCTCACTCAGAGTTAGTATCTAATGAATAGGATGTTATATGTGAAATGATATCTGTCAGTAATTGGCAAATGACAAATCAAACCCTAGGCCAGTTTTGTAAAGTGGAGCTATTGAAAAGCAAGCCAGGCTGGCTAATTTTATGTCAACAAGCCAGAGTCATCTGAGAGGAGGGAACCTCAGTGGAGAAAATGCCCCCATAACATCAGGCTGTAGGCAGGAAAGTATGTAGGGCATTTTCTTAATTAGTGTTTGATGTGGGAGGACCCAGCCCATTGTGGGTGGGGCCACCTTGGGTTGGTGATCCTGGTTTCTCCACGAAAGCAGGCTGAGGAAACCATAAGCAACAAGCCAGTATGCAACACTCCTCTGTGGCCTCTGCATCAGCTCCTGCTTCCAGGCCTTGCCCTTGTTTGAGTTCCTGTCCTGACTTCATGTAATGGTGAACTGTGCTGTGGAAGTGTAAGCTGAATAAACCCGTTCCTCCTTCGGTTGCTTTTAGTTCGTCACAGCAATAGCAGCCATAACTAGGACACAGCCATGCCCTTTGCTCACACAGACTCGTTCTACCATGCAAGAGTAGAGTTGGTCTGTGACAGACCATCTGCTTCCAAAGCCTCTCATGTTTACGCACAGGCCTCCATAGAAACAAGCAGCTGCCCCTTGGTGTCCAACATTGCTGAATAAGCACTAATAATCTCCTGAAGTCAATCAATAGAATATGGATTAAATGAATGAGCTTGAACTCACACAATGGTATTGAAGGATATTGTGAAAGCAGAACACAAGCAACTGTAATAATTAATATGGAAGGATCTCAAAAACACTGTGAAAATCAAGTGCAAGGCAATGTGTGGGTGAAGCATGACTCCATAGAGTAAGAGTGGGGAGAATATATTTTTTTTCATCATCATCATCATCGCCACCACTGCCACTGCTGCTGCCACCATCACCATCATCAGAAAAGACCGTTTCCATGTTAATAATTTGAATCTTTCAAATACATTTCCCTGCTGCAGCTGTATCTCTTGCAAGACAGACACACACATTCTAAGAGTAGGGCCAAGTGCAGAGAACTTGCGAGCACACAGAAAGGCCATTTTCCCTTAACTGCGTTAATTTCCACGCCCTTCTCCCACTGCCTTAGCATTGCAGGGCTCATCAGGGCAGCAATTTTCTCTATGCAATATCAGGGGATGATGTGATCTTTCTTGACATGGGTGCTAATGGTGGAGAATATATTTTTAATAGTCTTTTTTTATTGGATATTTTATTTGTTTATATTTCAAATGTGATCCCCTTTCCTGGTTTCCCCTCTGCAAACCCCCTATCTTATCCCCCTCCCCCTGCTTCTATGAGGGTGCTCCCCCACCCACCTACCCACTCCCACCTCACCACCCTAGCATTCCTACACACTGGGGTATCAAGCCTTCACAGGACCAAGGGCTTCCCCTCCATAGATAAAACATAAGAATTTCAAAAATGTCTGGTATTTAGTCTTTGATAACTTTACCCATGAATACAATGTATTTTGTCATATCAATCCTTCCCCCATTAACTCCTTCCAAGCCTGCAGAACTTCCTGCCTCAATTCCTTCTCAATTTCATCACCACGTTATTAATATTATAATTATCATTATTATTAACAATCCCTTGTATCCAATTTAAACTATCATCTATCTGTGCACAATATATGGCTATCCACTGAGTCACCGGCAATTATCAGTGGCCACATTGCCAAAGATAAAACAGCTCCCCCTCCCTTGGTAGCCATTAACTATCAAGATCTCCCTCTCAGGGGGTTGACAGCCCCTCCCTGATCAGTGCCAAGACCAGCTTGAACTTGTGCAGGTACCTTACAGGTGACCTCGGCTGCTGTGAGAGCAACTGCAATGTTGTATCCAGAAGTCAGCATTTCACAGCTCCCCTCCCCGTTCTCCAGACCCTATATGTCCTAGTGTTTAAATTTATATTTCTTATAGTTGCATTTTGAGAATTTTATGTGTGAGACCTGTATCTACATCATCCTTCCCCTCCCTCTCCTTCCGTTTCCTTCCATGTTTCTTCTGCTCCTCAAATTCATAGCCACTTATCCTTTAATTATAATTATTTCAAACATACACCTAGATGCTTATAAAGGCAACCCGCTGAGATCATTTAACATTGCTCATATGTGTTTAAGGATGACCTCTTGGGATTAGCTATTACCAGGGAGTTCATCCCTGGAGAAGATAGAGCCTCATTCTCTGACTCTGTTTCTGTCTGTTTGACACTATCTATTTATCTATCTATCATCTATCCATCTATCTACCTACCTACCTATCCATCTATTATCTATCACCTATCTATCTATCTATCTATCTATCTATCATCTCTCCACCTGTGCAGCCATTAGTTGTCTGTAGATCTTCTAGAAGTAAAGCCTTGTGAGAATTCCTCCACCCACATTGGTGTTGAGTGGTGTTGTCACTGTTGAGGTCTTGTTTAGGCAGTCACTATGTTGATATATCCCGACTGCGGTCTCCCTCTTAAGTACAGAAGACATGATACTAGAGCAGACATTCTGTCCTGGTCCTCTGGCCTTTATATTCTGTCCGTCCTTCCTTTGTGATATTCTCTGAGCCTTAAGTTATGTTGTGTATTAGTTGGGGCTTGGCACTCATGGTCAATTCTCTGCATTTTGATTAGCTGTAACTTTCTATAATGGTCTATATTGAGGATGAGTATTTAGAACCCAGGTAGAAATTATACTGGTTTATTAATGGGCAGTAGTAGATTCTCTTCTAGAGTCCTATGGCTTCGTCAGCCATCGGTAGTGGTGTAGTTTACAGTAGCACACATGAACTACCTACTATTAAGCCAGCACTAAATCCAATTAGATGGCTGCTGGCTACTTTGGCAGCTTACACCGCTCCTTCTAGCGTCATGAGAGCTGTTCCCAGGGAAGAGGCCTCCAGGTGAGATGCAGCTTCATTCTTCCAAGGTGTCTGTCTAGAGTGTGTGCTGTTTCCAGCAGCAGGTTCTGACTGTCAATTTCTGGGAGTCAATCAAAGACAATGGAAATAGCTTACATTGTTGGTGGGGGTCTCCTGTACTTTCCTGACCAACATCTCAAAAAGTAGTTTTCCTTGCCTGGCACTGGGGGCTTTTGTTAAAATAGTCGACGGGTCTCAGGGGAATATCATCAACTCAAGTGGTCTGACTTTATCTAAGTTATATATAGACATTTATCCATATTTATGTCTATTTACCTATCATCTTTATCGTCCCTTTCTCTGTCTCTCCATCTACCTATTTACCTCTAACTAACTAACTATATATGTATGTATATATATATATATATATACACATATGTATATATATATATCCATAGAATAAGAAAGGAGTGGAGAAGAATGTTTTTAATAGTCTTAAACATACATAAAGCATAAGAATTTTATGTATACATACACATATATGTATAAACATACATGTATAATTTTAAGCAAACACAACATAATATACTCCCCTATAGCTTTTTCAAACATCCTTATTGCTATTTGTCCCACCACCCTCTCTCTACATATTTCCTGACCTCTCCCACTCCCTGGGTAAGTCTCTTCTACCCTCTGCCCAATTTTTCTATGACCCTCACAGCACCCGTGACCTCCTATTTCCTTCTGTCGATCTCTCCACTTCCAACCCTCTGGTTCCCTTTGATTTTCCTGTATTTTGTGATTGCCCCAGGTCGTGTACTCACAGCTAAAATTTTGGCTAGGACCCACCGATGAGAGATAACATGTGACATTTGTCTCCCTGGGTTTGGATTACTCTACTCACTGTGATATTTTTTAGTTCCATCCACTTACATGCAAATTGGGTATTTTCATTTTTATTTAAAGCCGAACAGTATTCTTTTGTGAATGTGTATCACATTTTCATTACCCTTCCATCAGTCAAAGAGCATTTAGGCTTCATCCATTTTCTACTTACTGTAGACATAAATATTGCTTATTGTAAATAAGGCAGCAATGAACAATGTAGTGTGAGTTTTGCTTTCTTTAAAAGCTCAGTTATGTAAACTTGTTTTTGTTTTAATCTCAGCTGTGGGATACAGGGCTGCTTCAGATTATATCCACAGCAGCAGACTATAAATGTGCCTCGTGCTCTTTCAGGGGCATGATTTGTGCCAGTTGCAGGTAATTCAATCCTGGATATTCTTGAGAGAGATAAGAAGCTCTGAAGAATAGAGAGGGCTTTCTGAAGAAGAGGGCATAGGTGCCGCTCCTGCTGGTTCCTCCTGCTTCTCCTGCTGGTGGTCAGGACAAAAGAGACAAGAAGAAAACATTAGAGATATCCTGACAAGATTGGACTTGCTAAAGCAACTCAATGCTCCTATTTAGAGAAGGTAGTTTAAAGAGACTTGTGCCCCTCTAACCTGCTTTCTCTCCTACCTGGTGTTGGAATATTGGAAGAAATAAGGATTGGAAGTGAGGTAGAGAGATACAAAAAAAAAAAAAAAACCCAAGTAGATTTGAAATTATGCCAACATAATATGGTTGAACAAGTATCTGTGGTGTAGGATGTAGACTCCTTTAGACACATACCAAGGAATAGTACAGCTGGCTCATATGATAGATTAGTCTTAGTGTTTGAAGTTAGTTGTTTTATTGATCTTGGCCATTCTGACTAAAGTAAGACAAAAATCTCAAAATAGTTTGAATTTTCACTTACCTATAAGGATGCTTAATGCTTTTTTGAGATATTTCTTAGCCACTTTCATTTCTTTTTTTTTTTTTTGAGAACTCTATCAATTCAGATCCATTGCCTATTTTTCCTTTGCTGCACAGAAGCTTTTTATTTCCATAAGGTCACATGTATTAATTATTAGCCTTGATTCTTAAGCAAATGGAGTCTTATTCAGAAAGTCTTTTCCTACATCTATATATTATATGGCGCTACCTATGTTGTTTTCTTTTCTGGAACTATCAAATTTCAGGCTTCATAATGGGGTTTATTATACCGAGTGATTAATATGAGTGTCTTAGTTAGGGTTTTGCAGGCTCAGAGGTTCAGTCTGTTATCATGGCGGGAAGCACAGCAACAAGCAAGCAGACACGGTGCTGGAGGAGCCGATAGTTCTACATCTTGATCCAAAGGCAGCCTGAAGACTATCTTCCACATTGGGTGGAACCTGAGCATTAGGAGCCCTCAAAGCCCACCCCCACAGTGACACACTGCCTCCAATAAGGCCACACCTACTGCAAGAAGGCCATGCCTCCTGAGAGTGCCTCTGTCTGGGCCAAGCATATTCAAACCACCATATTCCAATTCCTGGCCCCCATAGGCTTGTTCAAACTCATGCATCTATGGGGGCTTTAGCTAACCATAGCATAATGCAAAACACATTAAGTCCAACTTCAAAAATCCCCATAGTCTGTCACACTCTCAACAATGTTTAAGAGTCCAAAGTTCAAAGTGTCTCCTGAGAGCCATACAATATCTTAACTGTAATCCCTTATGTAGAATCAAAATTAAAAAAAACAAAAAACAAAAAACAGAGCACATACTTCCAAGATATCCATTCCATAGGATATCCATTACCAAAATACCAAAGGATATGGCAAAAGGTCATAACGAGGATATATTGGGCCAGAACAAGACCAAACTCCAGCTGATAAAACTCCAAACTCTTCATCTCTATGCCTGATGTCCAACTCCTTTCAGCTTTGTTGACTGGAACATGACGATTTCTCTCAGGCTGGTTCCCTGTTAGCAGCTTTCCTCAGCAGGTATCCCGCAGCCCTGGCATCTCTAACATCTTGGGGTCTCCAAGGCAACTTCAGCTTCACAGCTTTATTTGTCTTTGGATTTCTGTTGCTGCAATGAAATCCCATGACCAAAAAGGCAAGGCAGGGGGAAAGGGCTTATTTGACTTACACTTCCAGATCATAGTTCATCACTGGTAGAAATCAGGACAGAAATTTAAGCAGAGCTGGGGCCTGGAGGCAGAAACTGATGCAAAGGCCATGGCCAGTACTACTTGGCTTCCTTCATAGAGTTTGCTCATCCTGCCTGCTTATAGAACCCAGGACCACCAGTCCAGGGATGGCACCACCCACATGGGCTTAGCCTGCCGCCATTGATCATTAACTGAGAAAATGCATTACGGCTGGGTCGTATGGGTGCATTTTTCTCTATTGAGGCCCCCTATTGACTGATGACTCCGGCTTGTGTCAAATTGACACACAAAACAAGTCAATACAGTTATCATGATGTCTTTCTCACCCTGTTGCTTATTGGTATACAGAAAGGCCACTAGGTTTTCTTGTTTGTTTGTTTGTTTTAATTTTGCATCTTGTCATTTTGATGAAATAGTTGATTCTTTCTGGAGGTTTTTCGGTAGAATTTTTTGGGATCTCTTCTGCATAATATCATCTGCAAATAGGGGTGGTTTGGATTCCTTCATTTGCTTGCTCTTTATTCTAATTCCATTCTCTGCTTCTGGTGCTCTAATTGTTGCTTCAAGGACTTCTTTAAAACGATTTGGTATATCAGACATGTCATTCTTTATTTTAATGGAGCCATATTTTAATTTTAAATTGTTTTTCTGTTCAAGATGATGTTGGTTATGACTTTGTTAGATAGCCTTTATTATCCTGAGTTACGTTGCCCCGGTCCTATTTTTTCTAGGACTTTTATCATAAAGGGTATTAGATTTTGTCAGAAATCTTTTCCATACCTATTGAGACGACTGGGATTTAAGAGCATTTACATGATTGATTACATGTATTGACTTATGTATGTTGAACCATCATTGTATCTCTGGCATAAAGCGAACTTAATCATGGTGGATAGTCTTTTTTTATATGTTCTTATATTGTTTTTAAGTGTTTTTGCATTAATACCCATGTTTTGATACATGGATATCAGAATGCTATTTCTTTTTGTTGTTGTGTGTTCACCTGGTTTGGGTATTAGAGTAATACTGGCTTTGCAGAAGTTTGGAAATGCTCCCTTTGAAGATAAATAGTGCACATCAATTTGCTATGATTAGCTTCGTGTGCCAGTATTTTACAGAAGCTTCCATGGGGTTTTTAGTAGAATGAATATTCTTTGATGTTTGGATAGAATATTTTGTAGATTTCTGCTGTAATTACCTGTATTATCTCCAAACTCCCTCTAATCTTATGACAAATATCCAGAGCACTATGAAAGTAGTGCATATTTTAAATATTATTTAAATAGGAAAACTGTAAACCAATAAATGTGAAATCCTGTGAGTTTGAAGTGAAGAGTAAGAAAAAGCTGAGTGGTGGGGCAGAGCTAGAAGCAAAGGCATAGCTAGAAGACGCTCCAGAAGGCTAATGCTAATATCAAAAGAGAGCAAGCTCTGCCTACACATGACAGTATTGCATGCAGAGTTAGACTTAGTAGTTTAAATCCTTGAATAAGGTATGCACAGATGATGGAGAAATAGAGTACCAGCTAGTATGTCCTCCAGCAGAATCCAACAAAGCCCATCCTCCAGCAGAATCCAACAGAGCCCATGGAGTACCGTCATGGAACCCATGGAGCATTGTCCTGGAAGCTGTGGCAGTACTGTCATAGAGCATTGTTAGAGCATTGTCCTGGAAGCTGTGGGAGTACTGTCATGGAGCTCATGGAGCACTGTCATGGAAGCCATGGAGCACTGTCATGGAGCCCATGGAACACTGTCATGGAAGCCATGGAATACTGTCATGGAACCAATGGAGCATTGTCATGGAAGCCATGGGAGCACTGTCATGGAGCTCATGGAGCACTGTCATGGAAGCCATAGAGCACTGTCATGGAAGCCATGGAGCACTGTCATGGAGCCCATGGAGCATTACCATGGAACCCATGGAGCACTTTCATGGAAGCCATGGGAGCACTGTCATGGAACCCATGGAGCACTACCATGGAACCCATGGAGCACTACCATGGAACCCATGGAGCACTACCATGGAACCCATGGAGCACTGTCATGGAACCCATGGAGCACTGTCATAGAACCCATAAAGCACTACCATGGAACCTATGCAGCACTGTCATAGGTTGGAGAGGAGTGGGTAGGCAGTCTCCCTGTGGGTGGGGATCTGTGAAGTGCTGCATAGTGCAAGTAGTGAGTTTTGTGGAGAGCAGAGGCTAGGAGTGGCTGCTTAGTGAATACACCAAAACCCTTCCAAACAGGAGAGTGGAAGGTCCACTGCTCTAGAGTCCTTGCCCATCCTAATCTTCTTATGTGTTCTGGCTGTGTTACTTTTATTGTTTTGAGAAGGGGTGTCCCTATGTAAACCAGACAGGCCTTGACTCACAGAGATTCTCCTGCCTCTCCTTCTCAAGTGCTGGGATTAAAGGCACGTGCCACTACTCCTGGCTTATGAGGTTTTAAATATAATTTTATCACTAAATGATGTTCTCCATAAAGGTCATTGCACTTTAAAAATTCCCTCTAGTGATTAAAGAATAAAGACCATTTTCCATTCCCAAATAATGGATTACATGGTAAAGAGATCAAGGAAGGTGTGAATAAAGGCTGCCTTGGTTAATCTCTCTTGATGCTACAAGAAATACAGTGCTTTCTGTATGTAAATGGTTAACTATGGGGTCATTTTTACCAGTCCAAGATTGCTTACAAAAAGTCCTTAGAGTACTAGCACTTTGGGGAAGTCTGTCCATAGTGAAGTAAAACAGCTAAAATTTTCTTTTTTTTTTTTTTCTTTTTTTTTTTTTTATTTGATATAATTTATTTACATTTCAAATGATTTCCCCTTTTCTAGCCCCCCCCACTCCCCGAAAGTCCCGTAAGCCCCCTTCTCTTCCCCTGTCCTCCCTCCCACCCCTTCCCAGTTCCCCGTTCTGGTTTTGCCAAATACTGTTTCACTGAGTCTTTCCAGAACCAGGGACCACTCCTGCTTTCTTCTTGTATCTCATTTGATGTGTGGATTATGTTTTGGGTATTCCAGTTTTCTAGGTTAATAACCACTTATTAGTGAGTGCATACCATGATTCACCTTTTGAGTCTGGGTTACCTCACTTAGTATGATGTTCTCTAGCTCCATCCATTTGCCTAAGAATTTCATGAATTCATTGTTTCTAATGGCTGAATAGTACTCCATTGTGTAGATATACCACATTTTTTGTATCCACTCTTCTGTTGAGGGATACCTGGGTTCTTTCCAGCATCTGGCAATTATAAATAGGGCTGCTATGAACATAGTAGAGCATGTATCCTTATTACATGGTGGGGAATCCTCTGGGTATATGCCCAGGAGTGGTATAGCAGGATCTTCTGGAAGTGAGGTGCCCAGTTTTCGGAGGAACCGCCAGACTGCTTTCCAGAGTGGTTGTACCAATTTGCAACCCCACCAGCAGTGGAGGAGTGTTCCTCTTTCTCCGCACCCTCTCCAACACCTGCTGTCTCCTGAATTTTTAATCTTAGCCATTCTGACTGGTGTAAGATGAAATCTTAGGGTTGTTTTGATTTGCATTTCCCTAATGACTAATGAAGTGGAGCATTTTTTAAGATGCTTCTCCGCCATCCGAAGTTCTTCAGGTGAGAATTCTTTGTTTAACTCTGTACCCCATTTTTTAATAGGGTTGTTCGGTTTTCTGGAGTCTAACTTCTTGAGTTCTTTATATATATTGGATATTAGCCCTCTATCTGATGTAGGATTGGTGAAGATCTTTTCCCAATTTGTTGGTTGCCGATCTGTCCTCTTGATGGTGTCCTTTGCCTTACAGAAACTCTGTAACCTTATGAGGTCCCATTTGTCAATTCTTGCTCTTAGAGCATACGCTATTGGTGTTCTGTTCAGAAACTTTCTCCCTGTACCGATGTCCTCAAGGGTCTTCCCCAGTTTCTTTTCTATTAGCTTCAGAGTGTCTGGCTTTATGTGGAGGTCCTTGATCCATTTGGATTTGAGCTTAGTACAAGGAGACAAGGATGGATCAATTCGCATTCTTCTGCATGCTGACCTCCAGTTGAACCAGCACCATTTGTTGAAAAGGCTATCTTTTTTCCATTGGATGTTTTCAGCCTCTTTGTCGAGGATCAAGTGGCCATAGGTGTGTGGGTTCATTTCTGGATCTTCAATCCTGTTCCATTGATCCTCCTGCCTGTCACTGTACCAATACCATGCAGTTTTTAACACTATTGCTCTGTAGTATTGCTTGAGGTCAGGGATACTGATTCCCCCAGATTTTCTTTTGTTGCTGAGAATAGTTTTAGCTATCCTGGGTTTTTTGTTGTTCCAGATGAATTTGATAATTGCTCTTTCTAACTCTGTGAAGAATTGAGTTGGGATTTTGATGGGTATTGCATTGAATCTGTATAGTGCTTTAGGCAAAATGGCCATTTTAACTATATTGATTCTACCGATCCATGAGCATGGGAGGTTTTCCCATTTTTTGAGGTCTTCTTCCATTTCCTTCTTCAGAGTCTTGAAGTTCTTGCCGTACAGATCTTTCGCATGTTTGGTAAGAGTCACCCCAAGATACTTTATACTGTTTGTGGCTATTGTGAAGGGGGTCATTTCCCTAATTTCTTTCTCAGCCTGCTTATCCTTTGAGTATAGGAAGGCCACTGATTTGCTTGAGTTGATTTTGTAACCTGCCACTTTGCTGAAGTTGTTTATCAGCTGTAGGAGCTCTCTAGTGGAGTTCTTTGGGTCACTTAGGTAGACGATCATGTCGTCTGCAAATAATGATAGTTTGACTTCCTCCTTTCCAATTTTTATCCCTTTGACCTCCTTATGTTGTCGAATTGCCCGAGCTAGTACCTCAAGTACAATATTGAAAAGATAAGGAGAAAGGGGGCAGCCTTGTCTGGTCCCTGATTTCAGTGGGATTGCTTCAAGTTTCTCTCCGTTTAGTTTGATGCTGGCTACCGGTTTGCTGTATATTGCTTTTACTATGTTTAGGTATGGGCCTTGAATTCCTGTTCTCTCCAAGACTTTAAGCATGAAAGGATGCTGAATTTTGTCAAATGCTTTTTCAGCATCCAATGAAATGACCATGTGGTTTTGTTCTTTGAGTTTGTTTATGTAGTGGATTGTATTGATGGATTTCCGTATATTGAACCAACCCTGCATTCCCGGGATAAAGCCTACTTGATCATGGTGGATGATCGTTTTGATGTGTTCTTGGATTCGGTTGGCAAGAATTTTGTTGAGTATTTTTGCATCGATGTTCATAAGGGAAATTGGTCTGAAGTTCTCTTTCTTTGTTGGATCTTTGTGTGGCTTTGGTATCAGCGTAATTGTGGCTTCGTAGAAGGAATTGGGTAGTGTTCCTTCTGTTTCTATTTTGTGGAATAGTTTGAAGAGTATTGGTGTTAACTCTTCTTTGAAGGTCTGGTAGAATTCTGCACTGAAACCATCTGGTCCTGTGCTTTTTTTGGTTGGAAGACTTTCTATGACTCCTTCTATTTCTTTAGGCTTTATGGGACTGTTTAGATGGTCTAGTTGGTCCTGATTTAATTTTGGTATTTGGTATCTGTCAAGGAAATTGTCCATTTCCTCCAGATTCTCCAGTTGTGTTGAGTACAGGCTCTTGTAGTAGGATCTGATGATTTTTTGGATTTCCTCAGTTTCCGTTGTTATGTCTCCCTTTTCATTTCTAAGTTTGTTAATTTGGATACTTTCTCTGTGCCCTTTGGTCAGTCTGGCTAAGGGTTTATCTATCTTGTTGATTTTCTCAAAGAACCAGCTCCTAGTTTTGTTGATTTTTTGTATGGTTCTCTTTGTTTCTACTTGATTGATTTCGGCCCTGAGTTTGATGATTTCCTGCCTTCTACTCCTCCTGGGTGAAATAGCTTCTTTTTGTTCTAGGGCTTTCAGGTGTGTCATTAAGTTGGTAATGTATGCTCTCTCCATTTTCTTTTTGGAGGCACTCAGGGCTATGAGTTTTCCTCTTAGCACTGCTTTCATTGTGTCCCATAGATTTGGGTATGTTGTGTTTTCATTTTCATTGTGTTCTAAAAAGTCTTTAATTTCTTTCTTTATTTCTTCCTTGACCAAGGTGTCATTGAGTAGAGTATTGTTCAATCTCCACGTGTTTGTGGGTTTTCTGTTGTTTCTGTTGCTATTGAAGACCACTTTTATTCCATAGTGATCAGATAGGAGGCATGGGATTAGTTCTATCTTTTTATATTTGTTGAGGTCTGTCTTGTGACCAATTATATGGTCGATTTTGGAGAAGGTACCATGAGGTGCTGAAAAAAAGGTATATTTTTTTGTTTTAGGATAGAATGTTCTATATATATCAGTTAAATCTAATTGGTCCAAAGCTTCAATTAGTTTCATTGTGTCCCTGTTTAGTTTCTGTTTTCCTGATCGGTCCATTGAGGAAAGTGCAGTGTTGAAGTCACCCACAATTATTGTGTTAGGTGCAATGTGTGCTTTGAGTTTTAATAAAGTTTCTTTTATGAAAGAGGGTGCCCTTGCATTTGGAGCATAGATGTTCAGGATTGAGAGTTCTTCTTGTTGTATTTTTCCTTTGACCAGCAAGAAGTGTCCCTCAGAGTCTCTTTTGATGACTTTGGGTTGAAAGTCAATTTTATCTGATATTAAAATGGCTACTCCAGCTTGTTTCCTGAGACCATTTGCTTGTAAAATTGTCTTCCAGCCTTTTACTCTAAGGTAGTGTTTGTCTTTGACCCTGAGGTGTGTTTCCTGTAAGCAGCAAAATGTAGGGTCCTGTTTACGTATCCAGTCAGTTAGTCTGTGTCTTTTTATTGGGGCATTGAGTCCATTGATGTTAAGAGATATTAAGGAATAGTGATTGTTACTTCCTATCATTTTTGACGTTATTTTTTAAATTTGATTGCTTAACTTATTTGGGTTTGATGAAAGGTTACTATCTTGCTTTTTTCAGGGTGGAGTTTCCCTCCTTGTATTGGTGTTGTCCTCCTATTATCCTTTTTAGGGCTGGGTTTGTGGATAGATATTGGGTGAACTTGGTTTTGTCGTGAAATATCTTAGTTTCTCCATCTATGGTGATTGAGAGTTTTGCTGGATATAGTAGTTTTGGTTGGCATTTGTGTTCTCTTAGAGTCTGCATGAGATCTGCCCAGGACCTTCTAGCCTTCATAGTCTCAGGTGAAAAGTCTGCTGTGATTCTGATAGGTCTTCCTTTATATGTTACTTGGCCTTTTTCTCTTACTGCCTTTAGTATTCTTTCTTTGTTTAGAACATTTGGTGTTTTGATTATTATGTGACGGGAAGTATTTCTGTTCTGATCCAGTCTGTTTGGAGTTCTGTAGGCTTCTTGTATATTCATGGGCATCTCTCTCTTTAGGTTAGGGAAGTTTTCTTCCATAATTTTATTGAAGATATTTGCTGGCCCTTTAAGTTGTAAATCTTCACTCTCATCTATGCCTATAATCCTTAGGTTTGGTCTTCTCATTGTGTCCTGGATTTCCTGGATATTTTGGGTTACAAGCTTTTTGCACTTTGCATTTTCTTTAACTGTTGAGTCCATGGTTTCTATGGAATCTTCAGCATCTGAGATTCTTTCTTCTATCTCTTGTATTCTGTTGTTGATATTTGCATCTCTGTCCCCTGATTTCTTCCCAAGGCTTTCTATCTCCAAAGTTGTCTCCCTTTGAGTTTTCTTAGTTGTTTCTACTTCTGATTTTAGATCCTGGATGGTTTTGCTTAGCTCCTTCCCTTGCATGTTTGTGTTTTCCTGTAATTCTTTAAGAGATTTTTGTGTTTCCTCTTTCATGAGCTCAGCCTGTTGACCAAAGTTCTCCTGTATTTCTTTAAGAGATTTTTGTGTTTCGTCTTTCATGACCTCAGCCTGTTGAGCAAATTTCTCCTGTATTTCTTTAAGTGTTTTTTGCATTTCCTCCTTGTTGGCTTTTGTATTCTCCTGGATTTCTTTCAATGATTTTTGTGTTTCCCTTGCAAGGGCGTCTAACTTTTGATCCATTTTCTCCTCAATGTCCTTCATGTGTTCCTGTACCAGCATCATGACCAGTGATTTTAAATCCAAGTCTTGTTTTACTGGTGTGATGGGGTATCCAGGACTTGCTGGTAGAGGAGAATTTGGTTCAGATGTTGCCATATTGCCTTGATTTCTGTTAGTGACATTTCTGCGTTTGCCTTTTGCCATCAGGCTCTCACTGGTGTTACTTGGTCTTGTCAGTGCTGGACTCACCAGTGCAAGCTGCCCCTTCCCCGTTGGCCTCTGGTGCACAGCTTACACTCTGCACTGCCTATAGACAGGGTGCTGTTGTCCAGGCTGTTCAGATCCCGAAGCAGGCACCTGAAGGCTCCCGCTGGGGCCCGCAGGATTTATTGGAGCACACCGACTTCTCCCAGTTGGCCGCCCGGAAGCCCCCACTAGCCTCTTGAGGGACCTGGAGATGTGGCGGCCACCCAGGCTGATCTGAAGCGGAGAGAGTTGAGCTGGGGGCTTCTGCCTGAGGCCTTGCCCCAGATTGTGTCTGTGGACCAGGTGGAACCCGTGTGCACCCCCAGGGAGCTCCGAAGGTGAATGTTGCTGTGACCTCCCCTGTGCTCCGCTCACTCCGCTGGGCAGCCGATTTCCCCAACCGGGCTGGCGCACACTAGGTTAGCCTTGTCGCCTGGGCCCTGAGTCCAGGCAAACGCCTGGGAGGCCAAGGTCCGAGCAAAGTTCCCCTAGGGCTATGTCTGTTATTTGGGTCCGCCAGGTGACCCGGATGGCGGGCGTGCGCGTCCGCGCTCCGCGAAAGCACCGGGAGAGTCTGTTGTGCTAATAACCTCCTGGGCTGGTTGACACACAGATGGCCCACCAAGCCGCCCAGTTCTTGGGGTCAGTCCTGTGCCTTTTGGGGCCTAGACCCCCGTTTTGTTAGCCTCAGGCTACGCTTGTTAGCAGTCTCTGCCCTCCCGAGCACTCTGGCTCCTGTAGGCAAAATGGCGGCGCGTGCACCGGCCGGGGCAAAAAAAAAAACTCCTGGCTGGGTTGGCGTCCCGATGGCCACTCGAACAGCCCAGGGCCTGGGTGCAGGCCAACGCCCGTCTGGCTCAGACCCCTGCGGTGTTGGGCCTAGGATTATGTTTGTGTACCTCAGTCTGACCGATCTCTGAAGCCCGGGATCAAGATGGCGGTGAGTCTCTCCTGACTGACGGGCAGCCGAGTTCTGAAGTGGCTTCCGTGCAGCGAAAGGCTCCGCAGAACCGCAGTTGCTTGCCGCCCGGCTGGTCAGCGAAGGTCAGTGGTCGTGGGCGCAGGGCCTAACTGGACCCTGTGTCGCCTTGGTTCCACTGCTGATGGCCCTTCAGCTGGAGCAGCCACTGCTACCGCCGCCGCCGCCGCCCGCCCCAGAATGTCTCTAAAATTTTCATTTACACATCATCATTCAAGTGGTGCCCATCAGAGACCCATGGCTTGTAAAGGTCTGCTGCACACATTTATAGTTATATTTACTATGAAGTGAGCACACAAGCAATAGCACCTAAAGCCAAGCTATAGCTCGCAGCCAGCAGAGGGCAGCACCTAAAGCCAAGCTATAGCTCGCAGCCAGCAGAGGGCAGCATTCTCTAACTGTTTGCTGTTTGGGTTCCTTTCAAAGCACACAAGCACTTCTTTCTAGAATATATTTTCTGCCACAAAGGTTAAAGGTAAGCAAAGTCAGAGACTTGGAAAACGAAGACAGTTTAATCAGTAAGAAATTATTTCAATCGGGATTATGATCCAGTGCGAAGTGAATTCAGCTGTGATTTGCGCAGAGATGGCTGGACCTTTGAAAAGGAGAATGAGCGACAGACTGGACTGACCGGTGAGTGGCTTTAGTGCAGTCAGGGAAGAAGAAACGTTACAAAAGGCAGGAGGGAGTGTTGGCCCACGTGAGCCTCATCCAAGTTTGCTCCTGGAACCTCTGAAAGTTAGGTTCCTGTGTTCCCAGGAAGCCCTGACTTAGGTATTGGCTGGGACAGTCAAAATTCTTTTTTGCATCTTTGAGTTTCAACAGAAAGGCTCATGCTAGGGATGTAGCCATGGCTTGTTAGGACTGTGTTAGTCTCTGAAGTATTTCTAGGCCAACAGTGATATCTGCAGAGAAAGACTAAGAGAGGCCAAGCTAGAGTTTGCACCAAGAGGGAATTTCATCATGGGGTAGGGTGTTGACAAGAGGGTGTTATCAGTAGAAAAGTGTTGGTGTTTCTTAACAACTTATTGATTGCAATTCTATTTTGGTTGTTCCTTATGACCCTAACATAATTTGAGAGACAACTGGAAAAAAGCATGCTCTCTCTCTCTCTCTCCCTCTCCCCCTCCCTCCCCCCTCCCTCTCCCCTCCCTCCCTCTCCCTCTCCTTCTCCCTCTCCCTCTCCCCCCCCCACCCTTTCACATCTCTCTGGTTTCTTTCTAGTCTCTTCTCTCTTTATGGTCTCTCTCTTTCATTTCTCATCTCTCTCTGGTTTCTCTCCCTAGATCTCTCTCTCCTCTCCTCTCCTCTCCTCTCCTCTCCTCTCCTCTCCTCTCCTCTCCTCTCCTCCCTTCCCCTCCCCTCCCCTCCCCTCCCTCCCCTCCCCTCCCCTCCCCTCCCCTTCCTCTCCCCTCTCCCCTTCCTCTCCCCTCTCCCCTCCCCTCCCCTCTCCTCCCCTCCCCTCCTCTCCCCTCCCCTTCTCTCCCCTCCTCTCCTCTCTCCCCCCTGCACTTTTCGAATAGCCACAATGCACTCATACCCTGCACCTGCAGTCAAAGCTGCACGCTGCCCTTTGGGAGCCCCTGCACTGCTGTGTTATGTGATGCGGCTCTCTTTATTCCTCAGCCTCTCCCCGGGCAAGCTAGCTTTGCCCCGCCCACCAGAGCACTGTGGCTGCAGCTCCAAAGGCTTGCTGATGTCTTGGCTTAACTCAGGCCAGTGGTCTGCTGTGGGGCAGTGGGATGACCTTCCTGCCTTACAGTCAGCTTGTAAGTATATAAATGTGCAGCCTCAGGCACCTCCCAGGTGGAACAGGAGCAGCTGAAAGAGGAAGAGAGTGCATATGGAGGTAGTTCTCCCGCCTTTGGCCCCAAACCACACACAACTGTATTGTGACCAAAGAATGAAAAAAAAAAATGACAAAGGCCGTCACAGTAAGCACCCGTGTGCCTACTAAGCAATATGAGAAATAAAAAGATTACCAATGGCATTACATCTGTGCTGTCCTTGGTCACATAGATCCCTCCCGATGAAGCTGCTTTCAGTGTTGGTTCTGTCTGTTGAAATAAGAGTTTATGTGGAATTTATGGATATCTTAAGGCAGCTCATGGACACGGTAAAACAAAACAACATCAACAAAAGCCTGAAGCGCCAATGAATAAAAGTACGAAGTGTCAGCCACAGTGTAGCTGAGAAAGACTCCATTCGAGATAGCTTTGCCCCAGTGAGCGTGGCCCAGATGCTGGCTTACACTGTTGTCTGTTAGTGTCATGCTGTCTGGGTCAGCTGAAGGCCCCACCACTCTGAAGACAGCTTCTTCTCTAAAAGCCATTCTCAGAAGCTGAAAACACAAGCAAGCATGGGTCACGCGGGTGCTCAGACAACTGCCTGAGGAGCTGTGCTCCTCAGGGAACTTTCTAGAAGCTCCTACCAGCTCTGGCACCAGCCGGAGGGAAGTGTAAGCTCTCTACCAGCTGCCCTGGCCTGTCGCCACGCCTCAGTGCGGCTTGCTTGCTTGTTTTGCTAAAAGCTGCATCTAGGGTAAGGCTGTTGCCATGTCCACGGTGACAGAGCCTCTGCTCGCTCTCTAGTTTTTCCATGGTTACTGACAGACTGTGCTTCATTGTAAAGCTATATATTCCATAGAGCAAAAATATGACAGCTAAAGACTGTAGATGCTGCCTATTCTAGAAAACGGGATAGTAAATTTCATGAGGTAGGATAAAATTAGGGCTTCTAGTGCAATGGTGATTGCCTTAGTTAGGTTTTATATTGCTGTGAAGAGACACCATGACCACACAATTCTTATAAAGGAAAACATTTAACTGGGGCTGGCTTACAGGCATAGAGTTTCGGACCATTATCATCACGGCAGGAAGCCTGGCTCAAGGCAGGCAGACATGGTGCTGGAGAAGGACCTGAGAGTTCCTCATTGCATCCACAGGCAGCAGGAAGAGACAGTAGGCCACCGGCTCTGGCTTGAAACCCACCCTCTGTGACAGGCTTCCTTCAACAAAGCCACACCTACTCCAACAAGGCCATACTTCCAATAATGCCCCTCCCTATGAGTCTGGGGGGGGGTCATTGTTATTCAAACCTCCAAAATAATCATTAGTTTCTTTACCTGAGGTGTTGATACATTGATACATACTTTCATAGTTACCTAGATTTTCTCTTTATATATGTGCATATAAATATCTGTATTTGTACAAATGTCATATATCATTTTATATGTATCTTTTGTACCAAAAAATTAGTAATTCCTTTTAGCTCAAGGTTTACTCTCCTAAAATAATCTTTACATTTTCCGCTGCTTTAAACTGCCCTTTACTGAACTTCCTCCATGTAAAGTAATGAGAACTTTGGAAAGGGAGCCTAGTGGACAATAATAATACAGTCCCTGTTCGCATGACATCAGCACTAACTTCACAAAGGGCTAAAGGTAGAAACACAAATGTCAAAGGACCAGGAAGTGCACCATGCAGCTAGAAAAATCAAAACAGGTTGGCAGGAAAGTGTCAGCATGCAAAGGGATGACATGCCTTGACTACATGTGTGTGACACAGAAAAGACTTGTGTTAGGGTGCTCAGGGCGAGTGACTGAGCTAGGAGAAATTATGACACACATACATACATACATACATACATACATACATACATACATACATACGGATGAGATAGAAAGAGAGACAAACATAGAAAGAGACAGACAGACTGACAAGACAAACACACAGAGACAGATGGACACAGAGAGAAGTGGGTACTTCATACTGAGTAGTCTTCTGTGCCAGAGGAAAGGTCTAGAAGAGAATGGCCAAACAGCAGGAGAGATAGATGTAAGAGGACCTGGAAGACATTATGGAAAAGAAAACAGCTGGTGCTGAGCCTTTAGGAGGAAAGAGCTGGAGATGTTTAGGGAGCAGAGAGTAGCAGGTAGGGAAGAGAGATGGGGAGGTAACATGGTGGTAGGAGGCAGGCTCATTACAGAAGGCCTTCTCATCCATAAAAGAGGGGCACACAGGGCAAAGGGGACTAATTCTAAGACTACCAAGAGCATCATAATCATAGGCGATGCGGTCTAATACTTGAGAATTGCTACTCATTCAGTTTTGGGGATGAAGTGTAGTGAGATAACAAGATAGGAAGAGAACCTGAAAGAGGCTGCCGTGGTTGTTCAGACAAAAGATGGGGTGGTGTGGAGAGCCCGCCCTTGCCTGACAGCCTTTAGCATCCTGGTGAGCAGCTTCCTCTAAAGCAAGCAACCGTGTCCAGCTAGAATGAACCACGAGATCCTTGCCACAGTTCCCCACAGTAGCAACAAGGATCACAAAGGCCCCGTTCTGAACACAGTGTAACCTACTGTGAACTGCACAGAAGATTTCATTTCTGGGTTTTAGGATCTTGCCACTCAGCTCCCCAGTTATATGTTTCCCGAACCTTCTCTGACTTCATAAAGCCCACACAGAGGCTCTCCTTCATGCTATCCAAATGCTCCGCCATTAGGTCTACTATGTTTAGTGTGGCTCAAATTCCCTTAATCAGACAAAGCATCAACTGTATGGGGAAAATAATCTTGCCAGGCAGGAGGCCTCCAATTGATTATTCAATGCCAAACTCTCAGCTCTGATATCATATACATAGTGCCAACATTAAGCGGTTTAAGTTTGAGAGAGAGGGTGTGGTGGGTGGGATACATAGAAGAAGTCAAAGAGAGGAAATGATATGATCATACTTTAATTTCAAAAGAAACATTAACAAAAGTAAAAGCAAAATCAACAACAATAACAAAACAAACAAATGGAAACGAGTTAACTATACATCTTTAGAATGAAGCAGATTTAATGTGAGATGTTGTGGCAGGGATTTGGATGCAGACCAGGGGACCTAGTCCTCAAAGCACAGGCTCTGTATTCAAATGTCATGGTGCAAGCTGTCTTTAGGCACCAACCATGCCTTGTCCCATCATTTCCCCTCCCAGTGAATGACACCCACCTTCATCATTGCTTTAAGCTTGAAAACTCCATGTTAGCGACTTATAGTTGTGTCTTGTAATTGTCCAAATGCTTAAAATATGCATTACTATTGTGCTATTTTAGCCAGGCTACAAATAATTCTAGCACTGTCTCTGATGAACTCTGACCACTAAAGAACGTTTTCCTTTGCGACACTTTCGAGTTCCCTTTTTATGGTGAAGAAAGGTGAAGTAAAAGACTTAAGTGGTTTGCTCAAGATGATACCGAGGGCACGATCTGTTCAAAGAAAGCCCAAGAATGACTCAGGCAGGCCTCCTGAGAACTTTGAAGGACTTGAGAGAAAACGTTTAGGTGCTGGCGCTTGAGAGCACCCCCCAAGGACTTGGAGAACGTAAACATTCATATTGCTGAAAGTGCCTTGGAAGATTCTAGTAAAAGACCTGGAGTTCATGACCATTGCAATTCAGAGTTGTGGTGTTTGTTTGGTTTGTTTCCTGTTACCTAAAATGCCAATCAAGCTACATGGGAACTGAGGTATCTGCCACTGAATGACAGTCCTAAGATGGTTAATGTTAGAGAAGGGCAGAGATTCTGAAGAGAATTGACAGAGGAACTTACAATTCTAAGAAATTAATATAAGGTACATATTCTCAGAGATGTGTCTATTAAGGAACCCTTGGAGTTCATCCTACGTTCTTGCTGACACAGCCAAAGAGAACTGCTGCTCTATGTGGGGGGAAAAAAGCAGAGTTAGTGGGACTCCCTCTAGCCCACCTAGGACCATGAGCCTTGCCTGGCCATAACCAGTGTTCTTGTGTAGACTCTGGCTTCTATATGAGGAGGAACTTACTTCTGAGGCATGTTTCCCTCAGAGGGAGTGAAGTGTGTTCTAATTACCAGGATCCTTAGAGGCAGGTCCTCTGCCCCATGCCGAGTCTGTTTGTGTTGGTTTGATTCCATTGTCTTCTGCTCTGAGAGACTAGAGTTACTCAGGACATCACTATTTTTGGTGAAAAAAGAAAACACCCAAAAAAAGCAGATTGGAAACAATTACTATTCTGCTCTTCTGTGCTTCCCCAGATTTCTTTCTCAGAATCAGTGTGCAGGTGAGATATTGGGGCTCAGGGCATGGACTCAGTTGCTGCTCTCCTTGGAGAAGCTAACAAGCCAGCTCTACTTCTTCCACATTTGAAGTGGCAGGAATGATTGACAGTCTATATGTGAGCCAGGTGTCTATGGATCCAAATGCTCCCAACTCCAGCCTGACTGAGGCACCATCTCAAAAGATGGTCATTTATTAAAATAAAAACAACAGCAAAACTAGGATATTATATTATTCTAAATATTTCCCAAGAAAATGGGCAGAAGCAATGACTACTTCTGAGTCTGTAATTAATGCTAGTTTTATAGTAATATCATCAGAGGACCCAAAGATCTGCTGAAGTTCTGGTATATAACTGTATATTGTATATGTGTGTACACATATACAATGTTGTGTTTAACTGTATGGCTTAGAAAGATACACACAGACTGAAGTGAGGTGATTCCTGCCTTAGAAATGCTGAACTTGGTAGCATAGCGTTACATCCGTGGAGGAGTGAAATGGCCCAATTCCTTTCCATATGCAATGGGTACCAAAGTTTTCAGTGTTCTTTTTATTTTCGTGACCAAGAGAGCAAAGGGGGGGTGTGTGATGGAAGAAGAGGTAGTGTTGTTCAAGTGGAGTCAAAGCCTCAAGTCCTACTATCTGATCTGATAGCAGTTAGGAAAGACTTAGATGAAGAAAGGGAGTAGGACTGGAAGGAAGTATATTTTAGACACAAAATCCTGTTTCAAGCATAGTCTCACTGAAATAGTAGTCGTATTGATACTGCGCATTTAAAGTTGGTGGTTTGTTAAGAAAACCTAGGGATCATTTATCCTTTCTTTTCCTATGGTTGAATTGAACAAGATTCAGAGTAGTGTTTTTTGGTTTGATGCTAATTTTTACAGGTTAAATGACTACATGGCTTTGTGGTTTTAGGTTAAATATGAATTTTGGTGAATAGAAATCTTGAGGAAATATACCTGAATCAATGAGAGTACATACCCATAATTTCAGAAAGTTGAAAGCCTTGCTTCAAGCTGTGCTTGAGGTCATCAATGACCCCTACCCTCCTCACCCACCCAGCCTCTCCAACCCCTAAACCCAGTAAGACCAGATTACTTAGAATCCACCTAGTTCAAATTATGACAACTTTTCAATGTATTCTTCTGCTCAATCTTGTAGAGCAATTTGTCAAAAAAAAGAATAAATAAATAAATAAATTCAATAAAAATATATCTGGATTGTCCTAACTTTTTGTACCTACTAAAATTTCTTTACTGTTTATTTCTGATATATACAATACTTTTACATATACTACATTCATAATATAGCATGTATCATAATATATGCTATTATATATAAATATGTTATATAGAATATATAAAATTTATATATAAGTATATGCAATTGTATATATTTAATATATATTTAAAAACAAATTGTCTTATAAGGGTCACAATCTTCAGTGTCAATTAACCACCATGAAGATGATGGTGTGTGGCCTCTCCAGGGAAGCCCTTTTGCATTGGTTCCAAGTCTATAGAACCTTCAGAACGTCTGACTCTGCTCACCACACACTTGTAGACAGTTGCATTTGTGTGGGGCCTCACATAAATGGAGTCATACCGTATGCACTTTTTTTGTATGTGGCTTCTTTAATGCCACAGCATGATAGTCATTCACAATGCCCGTGCATATTAATGGCTGGCTTATTTTGTGGCTGTATCTAACTCACTGTTATGAATTTCCAATGCCTTTTCCCCGATTCTTCCTGCTGTTGGATGTACAGACTGTTGCTACCCTGAGGCATTATGAATACAACTACTATATATGAAAGTAACACTGTCCACTCTAGAGCATACAGCTGAGAGTAGAATTTGTGTCTTTTACTTCACTGGGCTTTTACTTGGACTCCTTCTTAGCTGCCGGGCATAGTCTAGCCTTTGTAAGTCTACAGAAGAACAAAACACTGTGTGCCCGTAAGCCTGAGTGGCAGACTCCACAGCTCTAAGCTGTCCACTAGCATAGAAACACCTCCAAAGACTCATTCTTCTAATTTGTCCTCTGTAATTTCTATGGCTGGGTGTTTATATCATGTTAGATTTCTACAATCCCCCAATCAAAATAATTAACACTTCCATATACAAATTAAGAGATTTCAGATTAGATTTTTTGAAAGATTATAAAAGGATGGATACGCTCTACCCAGCCTCATTCCCACAATGTATCCTGAAACAAAGGAGGGAAACACCTCAAGGACAGCAAACATATTCAGCTCCATGATAGTAAAATCAAACCAACAAACAATTTGGGGGGTTTTCATCTGCTATCTATGTAAATAGTTAAAATTATCAACATATCAAACACTGACAATGCAGAGAAAAAAGAAGAGTCGCTCACACAATTGCTAGGATCTGTGTATAAAATGGTAGGCATACTAGCAGCCATTTGGGATTCCATAGGACTGCAAGTGTTCATATTCAAGGATTCAAAGCATCCATTTACCAGCATGTCCTAGAGAAATTCTCCTTAAGATTATCAAGGGTATGGAATGCTACAGGCAGTATGGAGAAGCATCTAATTCTTTAATTCATGGTAAACCATGCTTTGAAATGCTGTGGAGGAGAATGGGAAAACAGATGCATGCCCAGACTAAATAAATGCAGTTGGCCCTTTGTGTCTGCACAACCTGCATGTGAGCAGTCATAGGTTTCTACTTCCTGAGCTAGAGTCTGTGAAGTAGATCATGTACACATGTCTGTGCCTCATTCAGAGATAACAGAGATAGTGTTAAATCAGTAACAACCATGTATTTATTTATTTGTTTGTTTGGTTTTGTTTGTTTTGTACACAGTAATGGAAACAAAGCCAAATACTACAGTAAAGTATAGGATGGTTTTTTAAAAAACTCTCACCTAACAGTCTATAAAATATTCTTCTTCCAGTTCCCTTGCCTGTGGAGGTATTGTGGGTATTGCTCTTAAGTTCAGATCACAATGACCACTCCAGATGTAATGGAGCAGTATCTTTGGGGTCCTAGGAATTCACTCTTGAAAACTCCATCAGGGATTCGGACAGACTTTCAGATTTGGAGATATAGTCCCACACCAAAAACTATCTGAGTTATCTTCCAGTGAAATCTATCCTGTGCATGGCAAGAATCAGCTATTTTAATGATGCCAGTTGTTACCAGCAAGGGTCCTTTGTATAACGATGATGGTTTGTTTGGCTTCTGTTCATCCATCCATGCCTTCTTCTTTCAACTTCACTTACCACATCTCTTCACTTTAAAGTTTTCATGACTTTTCCACATACATGGTAAAATTTTACTGATTAGAAGACTCTATTAACAATCTACTAACACCACATTAACAATCTGATTACTTTGTGGATTAACCACATAAGCCTATATACAAAAAATAATTTGCTAGCTAAATATGCTACCTTTACCAGCCAATGAAATGCTTTATTTCAAGATGTAGATTCCTGTACTATCTTCAGCAAATAACATGAAGCCTTTCAGTCCTTTATAGAATATCCAGGAAAATTTCCTCAATATGACAAACTTTCAAATAGAATTTACATACATAATTATAAGCCCATGTCTACTGTCATCTATGCAACCCAGTTCATGTGTTTAAAAATACTATTGTTAAAACAAATAGATATTTGACACAAAATTGTTACCATCAATGTATAGGAGAGGAATGTACTTGAATTGATTGTCCAGTCTAGATTATAGCTAAGAGTAAACTTCTTCCCAAGTTCTTTACTACCAAAACCATAGACTAGCAAAGAAAGAAAGAAAAGAAAGAGAAAAAGTAAAAAGAAAGCAGAGAACAAAAATGAGTAAAATAAACTTAGGCACAGCTGTCGTGGTAAAAAGAAAAGAGATTGGGAAGAAAAACAAAATGTATTTTGCTACATTAAAGACTGGAAATTAAGGAAACACAGTTTAAAACAGAACCTAAAAGTTCAGAGAGATAGTTCAGAGGTTAAGAGCACTGACTGCTCTTCCAGAGGTCTTGAGTTCAATTTCTAGCAACCACATCTGATGGTGGGTCACAACCATCTGTAATGGGTTCTGATACTGTCTTCTGGTGTATCTGAAGACAGTGACAGTGTATTCACATACATAAAATAAGTAAACAAAAAACAAAAAACAAAACCCAGTACCGAAGCCATAAAGACAATAGCAACACAACAACACAGCTTTGAACAGAAGCATTATTTCCTCCATAATCTTAAAGAAAACTTTTGCTACTTAAAAAAGTTTGAATTTGAGGTAAGAGCCAGGTAACTACCCTCTGATTTCTTAGTCCTTAATAAATTTAAAGAGGAGTTAATTTGCCTTGGTTACACTTTTAGAGGAGACTATATAAATTTACACAAATGTGTGCATGTATTGCATGTGCATTTATGCATGTTCATGTGCATATATGTGTACAAGTGAGTGTATCTGCACGTGCATGTGTGCACATGTGTGTGTCTGTGTGTATGTGCATGTGTGTCTGTGTGTGTGTGTCTCTGTGTTTCTGAGTGCATGTGTGTGTATGTGTGCATGCGCATGTGTGTATGTGCATATGTGCCTGTGTGTCTGTGTGTGTGTGTGCGTGCCTGTGTGTCTGTGTGTCTCTGTGTTTCTGTGTGCATGTGTGTGTGTGTGTGTGCATGTTTGCCTGTGTGCCTGTGTGTTTGTGTATGTGTGTGTGTGTGTGTGCCTGTCTGTGAAAGGTTAGCCCGTACCTTACTGCACTTAGGGAGAGAGTGGAATGAATATGGCCTGCAGCTCCCCTGCCCCACCAGATCGCTCTTGCCTTCGTAAACTCTTTACTTGTTCACTAACTTGGCTTCAGGCTTCCATTTCCTGCCCACCATGAGCAGCACACTTATTTTCTTGCTCCCTGCTGTTCTCCGCAACTGTCTGTTCCTTTGCTTTCCTTCTAGGGTCTGGAATGATCTGTGGACCCAGTGGCTTCTCCTCCTTGGGTCTCCACGTGCTTCAGGAAGTACATTCACTGCTCTATCCTGTAGCTCTGGCAATTGAACTTAGACCCTAGCACACGCCTCTAATCTGTATCCCTGGCCTCCCTCTTCTTTTAAACCAGTTTATTAGCCCAGAAGCTCGGAATACCTAAGAAACAATTCACATATCAAATGATACCCAAGAAGAAGGAAGGAGAGGCCCCTGGTTCTGGAAAGGCTCAGTGCAGCAGTATAGGGGAATACCAGAACAGGGAAGTGGGAAGGGGGTGGATTGGGGAACAGGGGGAGGGAAGGGGGCTTATGGGACTTTCGGGGAGTGGGGATCCAGGAAACAGGAAATCATTTGAAATGTAAATAAAGAATATATCGAATAAAAATAAATAAAAATTAAAAAAACAGTTTATACATGGTTAATTCCATTTGCTCAAAGGAGTTCTGACACAGTCTAAAAGGCAATATTTCTGTGACTATTTCTACATCATCTATTTAACTCACTGAGTACCTGTTCTCTCTCTTCCTCTTTCTGTCTCTCTGTCTCTGTTTTTGTCTGCCTCTGTCTCTGTCTCTCTCTCTCTCTTGCTCTCTTGCATGGAGCTGGCTATTAGGGACAATATGACAGAAAGATTCCATTTGGAAGCTTGATAGTCAGTCCATTTCATCACGAATGGTGGTTCTTCTCACAGCACTGGGGCAATGTCTCTGAGGAGTGGACATTCATCTGCTGTGCCTCTGCCTATAAACTAGGATTAACAGTGGCATTTCTCCTCTAAGAATTTCTTGGGTATTACACTAAAGGCTTATGACACCTAGTGCTAGGAATGGACTAAATACTGTTACTAAACAAAATAAAGCGATTTCTTTTCTTTCTTGCTGTATTTAGTTTGCTTCCTATCAGATTGCTGCCAATCTGTAACATCCCTATGTGCTGGTGAGTCTCCTAATAAAAGATATTTGACAAATTTACCTGATGAAAATCAGTTAATTAGTATACCAGAGTAGTATGCTTCAGAACATTGTTTGGGAAACCTTCATTTAATGAATGTAAGGATGATGATGATAATTATGAGGATGTTGATGGTATCAATAACAATAATAACAATAATAAACACATTATGAACCTATATATAGGCACTAGTTCAACAGATATTTAATCTTAGGGTTATGCATTGTAACTTCCTTATTTAAATAAGGATTATTCTACCAATCACAAAACAAAGAAACAAAAATACTCAAGGCCTATGTTAGTATGAGTTTTAAAACCTCTTTGAAGAAAACAAAGTATACAATTGATTCTAAAGTGAACATTGTAAAAATGGTTCAAAAAAGAAAAATCATTTAGGCTTGACATATTGATGCAATATATATTTCAAAAAGTTTTGCCTACAAAGAGGGGAGGGTCTTTTATAATTCTGCAGTATCTGATAGCAACTTCCTCACAAACCAGGAAACTTTGCAAGTATTAAATGAACTGTAGGGAGGAGGAGCCCAAGGAGGAAGGAACTGACCAGAATGAAAAGAGGAACAGTTCTCAGCCAAAGAAAGTTTGATAAAAAGTGACAGACAGAGCTGGACACTTCCAGGCTTCATGTGAGTCTAAGCCATTTAAAGGGTTTGGGTAATGAAAAGAGGTAAGAAATGAATTAATGTGTAACCAAGTAGTGATGTTTTGTTACATTAAAACAACTTGGTTGTTATTGTTGTTGGTGGTGGTAGTAGTGGTGATGGTTGTGGTAGGATGTGTGTGTGTGTGTGTGTCTGTGTTTTAATGCATGATTTTGCCTTAGTCATAGTGGGGAAAGAAATCTGCAAGTTGCTGGTGAGGTTGGACCATGCTGCAGTAATCAGCCATGCTAGCTGATGAAAGTGTGCTGTCTGCTTTACAAGGTCTGCTCTACAAAGTACTCGCAATTTGAAGACAAGTGAATAATTATTGGTCCATTTGCAGAAACGGTTGCTTTTCAAAGTGAAAAGAGCTTCCAGGCTGGGCAGAGTGAGCCTCCTTTAGGTGTTATGCGAGGATGTTTCGTTACTATATAAAATATGTCTTTATATGTCCTTTTTATAGCTCACAGGTTTTTCTCCCATACAGTTAGCTTGAGGGCAGGGAAAAGATATGTTTCTTTGGCTATTCTTTTGATCAGTGAATATTCTTTACGTGATTTTCATATTTGGATGTCTGTTCTGCATAGAACTAAGATAACTTCTTTTGGAAACAAAGCAGGAGCCCCTTGCTTCTCTGCATCTACCTAGGGGCCAGCAGCTAGTGCAGCAGAAAACCCCATTCTGTTCTCTTGGATGCCTACCTAGCACCTTCCTAAAACGCTGATTCGCTCCTCTCAATGTTTGAAATTCACTCTGGAAAGGCATCTCACACATCCTGGATAGCATGTGTGCAATTATTTATGCCATGTTATATTAAGATCATCTACCCACAAAGGAAACGAGCCTCTCTGTTTGTAGAGATCATTACATAGATGTGTGTCTGTAGCCTTTGCATCATGTCTGTCCTTGTAAGAGTGAGAGGGCTTCAGAGCCTATAGCTCTATTAATTATAAGTTAGTAATACACTAGTGCATTTTATTATGACTTTTCATGCCCAAATCATTACACCCTGCTTATACTTGCTTACTCTTACTGACTACCACCATTCTGGACGCTACCTTTATCATTTTAACTGTAGACAATAAAATGTGTTGGTTTTGTGTTGGTTTTGGCACAGGGTGTCGTTCTGTATCCTATCTAGCCTCAGCTTCCCTGTACCAGGACTTCACAGGCCTGAGCCATCATGAATAGACTATCAGCACTACATGGTGACTAGATAATTCTATGCTCAGCCCAGCTATATGCCCCTCCCCAGGTCCCTAAGGACCTTGAGAGATTAGGGGTGTTTGTCCCTAAATAGTTATCAAAGAGAGTTTATTATAAACAAGCTACATGTTGGGCTCCACTTGTTTGTATAAAATGCAAAATTGAACATTTGTGCCTTGGTACAATCTGACCTTGAACAGGTTTCTAAGGAGTTGACATTAGAAACGTGCCCCCACCGAGGGCAGGGGACTCCTTTGTAGGTATTTCCTTCCCTGTTCACTGCTACTAGTGCAGCTAGGTATGGAATGCTCCGTCTATTAGCAGATATTTAGTGTATTAGCTCTCCCACACTTAGTCCTAGTGCTGGTGCCTAGGAGACAAATACAGCTAACTCGTTGTTAGGGAGTTATTACCTAGAATCCTCCATTTCATCTTCTGTAAGGTGAGGATAGTAATAGAACCCCACATGAGAGCTGTAGGGTTAAATGCGACAATCCACAGGAAAGTGCTTGAAAGCTGATTTAAGCTATGCCCCCAATTAAATATGAGTGATGGTGCCGTTCAGTTGACAATGGTAAGAAGTCCTATAGTCACTAGTGAACATGTTGAACACACGGGTTGTCAGAATTCCTATGTCTCACTTGGAACATATAGTAAGAATGCTTTGTAGATATAATTGCAGTAGAAAATTCTGTCTGGCTGGGCGGTGGTGGTGCACGCCTTTAATCCCAGCTCTTGGGAGGCAGAGGCAGGCAGATTTCTGAGTTTGAGGTCAGCCTGGTCTACAGAGTAAGTTAGGACAGCCAGGGCTATACAGAGAAGCCCTGTCTCGAAAAACAAAAACAAAACAAACAAAACAAAACAAAAATTCTGTCTGATGGAATACTTTGTGTTCCCTTCCTTGGTACTTTAAAGTTTTAAGGGAACACTTCAAACATCATCTTAACTAAGTGAAAGTCATTTGCTACATTTGTGATCGAGAATTTTTACAAAGGTAAGTTGCTTCACTCAAAAAAGATCTCTTAAATAAGCTTCAGAATAATCTATACCCTCTTTAAAATCTCTCCTCTAAGTATCAGTTAAGATGAATTCAGTTGCTGAATTTGGGAGTCACTTAAAAAATGCCATCTTTTATTCAAATAAATACTGACTGGGTTCATTTTCTGTGCTGGGGGTTCTAATTTGCTCTAGGAATCCAAAGATGGAAGGAGATGGGCCCTGCTCCTCTTTAGACCAGGTAGGAGGAAAGAATTTCCTTGCATTTAGGGTACCACTCTCTGCTAGAGAATGAGCTAATTATTTAAGACTCTAGAGGGAGGAGGGACTAGGGAGTTGGGCAGCCTCTGTCCACTCTGAAGGAGGATGGTAAGGCGTGGCAAAGAGGCAGGAAGCAATGGATAGTTCACACATGGAGAGTTTTATCCTGTTCATCCTAATCTTGGAAGAACCTTATGATTTTCTTGAAAATCGTTGACTAAAATAAACTACTTGGGCAGGGGTAGATTCCTCACTCTCCTTTTCAAACAGCTCATGCTATATTCAATATTAAAAGCAAAAACTGACAATACATGGATCTTTAACACATTTGGTAGATGTAGCAAATTTATAATCTCACGAGGTACTGAGAATACAGTTAATGTATTTTTAATTTACAGCAGGTTTCCGGACGGTATCTCCCTTTTCTTGAGGTTTCTGCTTTGCGGTTGTTATCTGTCTACCTCGGCTTCACTTTGTGATCCACCAAGAGAAAAAGACAGTGGAGAAGAATAAAATCCCCCAATTCACCTCCAGCGTACAGGGCTGGTGACACCCTAAACGGTCACCTTCAGAGACTGAATTTGTGCGTTCTCACGTCCAGTTGCCTCGGGACTTTGCCAGTAATGTTCTTTGAGATCTGGAAAAGAAATGCCTAAAGGATCCCTCCACCTCAGTTTTGAACCGCAACCACAAGAGGCAACCAACCAGAAACTGCCTCTGCTTGTGCCTGTGAACTGATTACCACACCAAGCCACTGAACAGCACTGTGCTGAAATGCTGAAAAGCTTGGTGAGTTCTCCGGTGGGTGTGGCTGTCGGCGTTTCCCTCCTAGTACTCTTGCTGGTCTGTGGAATTGGATGCGCTTGGCACTGGAAACGCCGGGAAAGCACGTCATTTACCTTACCGAAGGTTATGCAAAGGAGAAACAGCAAACATAAAGACTTCACGAAAACCGTTGGCTTGAGTGCCTACGTGACTGGACCAAAAGGCACTAAAACCTCGGCGGAAAGCAAAGGCCACAAATGTGCTGCCAAGAAAAACAAGGAGCAGGGCAATTATGAAAATGTGGAAGTGTGCCCTCCCTGCACCGAAAGAGCAGCTGAGAAGGGCCTGTATGAAAACACGCAGCCGTCTAATCTCGAGGAGCACGTCTACGGCAATCAAACAGACCCCCTCTATTGTAACTTCCAGAAACCTAGCCCTCCTCCTCCTCAAGACGAAGACATATACATCCTTCCAGATTGCGACTAGCTTTGCAACAGACTTGTTGCTAGAGGAAAAACCGATCACTAGTCCTCGGAGTGGGCTGATAGCATCATGATCAAATTATTCCGATGAAATCAGTGGTCTCTTTCAGATCACCACCCTTGTAAATCCTCACTAAGAGAGCCATTATAGACAATTCTAGAATGCCCCCCCCCCGCCCCCAGCATGTGCCCTAGCTTCAATTAAATCTGTGCTGTATTATATCCATTTTTCTTTTGAAATATCTCCTGTAGCCGCTTTCCTTCGTTCCTTCTTCTACCATCTTTTGAGGCTCAGCACTGTTGCAGTCTCCTAGCAGGTCAGCTTTCTCCTGTGCTGAGGGGCTAACCCAAGGCTTCTCATATGCCAGGTTGTGTTCAACTGCTGAGCCACATGTCTAGCCTGGTCTTCCGAGTTACATCCGATCAATAGCCTATGACACAGCAGGTTGATCTACATCATTACTTTGCCCCCACCCCAACCCCAAAATAATAATCTTTAAGTTGCTTGCAAATGATGTAAAGGTCAAAACCCTAACTCCAGGATTCATGACTTTTTTCAGTCACTTTTGTCGGTTATTTCCTCTCACACCTAACTTTGCATCTCTCTGCTCTGCAGTGTGACTTGTCTGCCTCTCAGGCCTGCCTTGGGTCATTTCTTCCAGAATCCCCCGTTTCCAACCTACACTTCCCTTTTTAGACCTTACTGCCTCATTGATTCTTTGAGCATTTAAAGTTATGAATGTTTGCTGTGGATTTTACTACTCATGTACTATGAGGGTGTCTTCAGTTGCAGTTAAACAGAAATGAAGTGGTGCCTAGTAATACTTTTAGACCCCAAGACATCGTCTGAGAAACTGAAAGTTTGGTTAATTGAAGAGGACATGCATCTTGCCGGTTGTCATATAGTTCTGAGAAAAACTAATAAATTTACTAATTCTAAATCTATCTAATGAAGTTTTGCTGAATGTTTTCTAACGATGTGTGTGTGTGTGTGTGTGTGTGTGTGTGTGTGTGTGTGTGTGTGTGTGTTTTATTGCACTGGGTAGTTGGGAGATATGGAGAGAAATTGTAAGCAAGCAAGGAAAGAAAGAGAGAGTGGGCAGGAGAGAGAGAGTGGTGGGGGATGGAGGGGAGGAGCGAGAAACAAGAAAGGAGACAAACCATGAATGTAAACTTTCTACACAGAAAGAAAAGACAATAGATACATACTGTGTTTATTATGAGTCTCTAACCACTGGCTTTTACAGGATGCTCTGAACTACTTGGCTGGGTACCCAGTCCATTGTTACTTTTTCCAGGTAGGAAATCTTTACTGAGTTTGGCTGACAGGAAGTTTTCGTAGAACAGAACACAGAAGGAATTTGTTCCTTCTTGTCCTCTCTGCAGAACAAAATGCAAGCATGTGACTGACTTCAGCATCTCTGGATGCTGTTAGCAGTTTCTCATTCCTCCTAGCCTTATCCCTCTATTAGAGGCTCCTTAGAGGACCTCCATTAGGGGTTCCTTTGGATCCAAGGACCAGCACTCAGATTCCCCTGAGGTATCATCAGGAAACAAAAGTCATTCTGAGTTCTAGGGACCAGCTCTGCCAGGCTCTGAAATTCAGAACTTAGTTTCAGGTTTATAAATATCTGCAGTTACCATCTCCATGTGCTCAGGCCTATGGTGTCCTACCTTATATGGAGGAGTTATCTACCTCCATATAAGTGTGTAAGTTTGTGTGCATGTGCATATGAGTAAGTGTATATGTATGTGTATACATGTGTGTATATGCATGTATGTGCATGTGCATAGGAATATGCTGTGTCTGTGTGTATGTGCTTTTGTGTGTGAGAACATGTGTCTGTGTGGGTTGTGTGTGAGTATATGTATATATATATGTATGTGTGAACAGTTCAATTGTGTATATTACATTCCCTCTGTTAAACTGGAAAAAAATGTTCCTTTCCCAGTTAGACTCCACTATCAACATTTCTTAGTTGCCTATAGTTCTTTGTGTAGGGTTTTCTAATCAGAGCCCCAAACACCAGGCATGAATTCATTCTTTAAAATAATACTTCTGAACCATTTTAAAACTTTGAAACTTAAAAAAAATCGTCCACGAGAGATGAAGATGATAAAGTTGTTTATATCTGTATAGGACAACATTTTTCAATGGTCCTGATACTATTAGAAGATACTATTACCTACTACAACAAAAGAAGAAGCTGTGGCAGAGGAGACAAGATAGCAGCAACAAATACATCAAGTGTAATATAGCTGTGGGCTTATAACACATGAAGGTCTGGTGATGTCCTGTGACTTACAGCAATCATAGTTAAAGTCTGGTTCCAGCCCTTAGCAACAGTGAGTGTATGGTGTATAGACTCTGCTCTCTGCTTTATATCTTACTTCCTAACTCATTATTAATTCTTATGACAAGGAAAGCCTTGCTCATGCCACCATTAGCATTGGATTACAGCCTCCACTTACTGCTTAGGCCAGAGAGTAAGGGTAAAAATGGCTAGGCACTTAAGCCAAGGTGCCAGTTGAGATACTGGGCTTCTTGCAAATAGGTAAGAGAAAGAAACCAAATAGAAGATTCTATTCACATTGTAATTGCCTAGAGCATTAGGTTTTTAACCTTCCTAATGTTGTAACCATTTGATACAGTTTATGTTGTAGTGTCCCTGAACCATAAAATTATTCTCATTGCTACCTTGTAATTGTAATTTTGCTACCAGTTATGAATTGTAATGTACACATCTGTATTTTTGGATGGTTTTACATGACCTTGTGAAAGTGTAATTTGACCACCAAAGGGATGGCAACCCATGGTTTGAAACCCCCTACCCTAGACATTTGTGTTTCCTTTACATCCCTATGTTGAAACTTTACCTCTAATGCCATGGAGTTTGGAGGTGGACCCTTTGGGCCGCGATGAGCTTAGATGTGGTTAGATGAGAATGGAGGCCTCAGGTTGGAACGGTGCCTGTACAGGAAGAGCCAGAGGGCTGCTGGCTTGGCCCACTGGCCCAGTACTTCCTGGTGAGTAGTTATTAACTTACATTTTCCTGAAAGACAGGATGACATCTTGAGTAGATTATATCTTAGTTGTAATTACATTTTGAACAAAAGGCCCCTTTTATTCCTCTGTTGGATGGACGTGAAGTTATGGGACATCAAAATCATGAATATTCTAAATGACTTTAATGACCAAATAGGATGAAGGCATTTTAAGTCATACAGTAAATATCAATCAAGTGTCTAAGCTCTGAAAGGGTACAGGGTCATCAATAGTAGAGAAGGATGGGGAAACATGATGTCTCAGCAGTCACATGGCTTATAAGTGACAAAGGCATACCCAAACCAAAGCTATTAAAAAGTCTCATGTTAATGGTCTTATAGAAAAGCACATGGTGTAATAAATTGGGGAGGAAAGGGTTTATTCAGCTCACACTCTCATGTTGCTGTTCACCACCAAAGGAAGTCAGGACTGGAACTCAAGCAGGTCAGGAAGCAGGAGCTGATGCAGAGGCCACAGAGGGGTGCTGCTTACTGGCTTGCTTCCCCTGGCTTGCTCAGCTTGCTTTCTTATAGAACCCAAGACTACCAGCCTGGGGATGAAACCACATAAGGGACCCTCCCCACTTCATCACTAATTGAGAAAATGCCACAGCTGGAACTCATGGGGGCATTTTGCCAACCTAAGCTCCTTTCTCTGTGATAACTCCAGCCTGTGTCAAGTTGACGAACAGAACCAGCCAGTACACCTTTTAGATATTCATCTTTGCTTCCATAGAAAAACACAGCTCTCACATTTCATCAAAGATCCTCCCTTTTGTAGCAGGAAGAGACTATTAAAACTGCAACTGGCTAAACTGCAGAAAGGAAGTGACCATGGAGTACCCAAGCCCAAATGGAACATCTGTAACACAATCCTTACACTTACAGCTCAGGGAAAAGAATGAAAGGAGGAGGTGGGGCAGAAAAAAATGTAACAGCTGGAGGATCAGTGCCTTAGTCGGGGTTTCTATTCCTGCACAAACATCATGACCAAGAAGCAAGTTGGGGAGGAAAGGGTTTATTCAGCTTATACTTCCACATTGCAGTTCATCACTAAAGGAAGTCAGGACTGGAACTCAAGCAGATTAGGAAGCAGGAGCTGAGGCAGAGACCATGGAGAGATGTTCCTTACTGACTTGCTTCCATTGGCTTGCTCAGACTGCTCTCTTATAGAACCCAAGAATACCAACCCAGAGATGGATGGTACCACCCACAAGGGAACATCCCCCCTTGATCACTAATTGAGAAAATGCCCCACAGCCGGATCCCATGGAGGCACTGCCCCAACTGAAACTCCTTTCTCTGTGATAACTCCAGCCTGTATCAAGTTGACACACAAAATCAGCCACTACAATTGACCCCTTGTCAACTTGACACACAAACACATCACTATTAAGATTCAACCCTTACTTTCTTATTCATCCCCAAGATCTAAATTACTTTAAAAGTCCCACAGTCTTTACATATTAAAAGTTCAATCACTTTAAAATGTCCAATACCTTTTAAAATTCAAAGTCTTTTAAAAATTCAAAGTCTCTTAACTGTGGGCTCCAGTAAAATACCTTCTTTTTTCAAGAGGGAAACATATCAGGGCACAGTCACAACCAAAATCAAAACTCAAATTCCAATGATTCAATGTCTGGGATCCAACTCACGATCTTCTGGGCTCCTTCAAGGACTTGGGTCACTTCTTCAGTCCTGCTCTTTGTAGCACACAGCTTGTCTTCTAGGCTCCAGCTGCCTGTACTCCACTGCTGCTGCTGTTCTTGGTGGTCATCACATGGTACTGGCATCTCCAAAATACTGCTATCTTCCACTGTAATTAGGCTTCACCAATAGCCTCTCATAGGCTCTCTTGATGGTGACAAGCCTCTGCTCCTATGCATGGCCTTCAAGTCCTGGGCCGTCAAATGCAACTGAGGCTGCACCTTCACCAATGGCCTTCTGTGGCCTCTCACTGTGCCAAGAGCCTTAGCTGCTCTTCATGACCCCTTCAGGCCTTCAAAACCAGTACCATCTGGGTGATGCTTACACAGTACCAAGTCTAGCCATAGCACAAAATACAACTGTGGCTATCTCTGGAACACACTCTCTCTGCTCTCAGAAAACACTTCCCAGAAGATTTCACCTCAGTGATGCTGGTCTCTTCTTAATCACCGCTAATTTCTTAGGTCCAGCTAACCAGCATCAATAGTCCCAGTAACACAAAGGTTTGCTTTAGTGGTTCTGATATCTTGTTAATCACAGCTGATTCTTCAGCCCCAGCTAACCAAAACCACAGAATCTTCACAATCAAAACATGGCCCTTTAAGAGTCTTTAATCTTCCCTCTGAAATTTCACAAGCCAGGCCTCCATCTTCTGCACTATTCTCAACATTATCTTCCAAGCTCCTACAGAACATTCCACAAAGCTCTTAACACCGAATGGATCATCTAGCCCAAAGTTCCAAAGTCCTTCCACAGTCCTCCCTGAAACATGGTCAGGTTGTCACAGGCATATCCCACTAAGCTGGTACCAATTTGTCTTAGTCAGGGTTTCTATTCCAGCACAAACATCATGACCAAGAAGCAAGTTGGGGAGGAAGGGGTTTATTCAGCTTACACTTCTGCATTGCTGTTCATCACTAAAGGAAGTCAGGACTGGAACTCAAGCAGATTAGGAAGCAGGAGCTGAGGCAGAGGCCATGGAGAGATGTTCCTTACTGGCTTACTTCCCCTGGCTTGCTCAGCCTGCTCTCTTATAGAACCCAAGAGCACCAGCCCAGAGATGGTACCACCCATAAGGGACCCTCCCCCCTTGATCACTAATTGAGAAAATGCCCCATAACCAGATCCCATGGAGGCACTTCCCCAACTGAAACTCCTTTCTCTGATAACTCCAGCCTGTGTCAAGTTGACACACAAAACCAGCCAGTACAATCATCATGGCTATTGCATTATAGGTTCTTTTAGACAGGACAGGGATACTGTTCCCATGAACTCTCAACATTATGACTCTCTGCAAAAGACCTGGAAAGACTGCAATGGGCACACCAACGTGGATGGAGGAAAATTCCACAAGATCCCACACTACAGGCACTACAGGTACTCAGTGGCTACTCACAGAGGGGAAGCAAGTTGATTTTTGTTTTTTGGAGGAATTTTTTGTTTTGTTTTTTGTTTTTCTATTTTTTTGTTTTTCTTTTTCTCCAGAAGTTGAATCCTTAATCCCAAGGAGTCAACCTTAAAAACATGCAATGAAGAGCAACACTAGTTGGACTCAGTAAGACAAACAGACATATAGATAGAAAGATGGATGGACAAATGGATGGATGGATGAGTGGATAGATAGATAGATAGATAGATAGATAGATAGATAGATAGATAGATAATAGATAGATGATGCAGATAGATGGTAGATAGATGATAGATGGATGATAGATAGATTAATAGATGATAGAAAGACATTCCAAAAAAGATATAGAAGAAGAGGTCACACATTCAAGTGCGGGGGTCTGTTGGGGCCACATGACTTATATTTGAAAATCTCAATTAGAAAAAAAAGGAAAAAAAAAGAAGAATGAGAGGTTAGCATATGCAGGCCCGGAGCAGAAGATGCCTGAAGAATTCAAAAGAAGAGCAGCGGTGCCATGGGTGGTGAAAAGGAGGGGACTAGGGGACAAAGCGAAGGCCACATAAAGACTGATAACTAACAAATGGATTTTAACCTAACATGTCTGTTACCTTTGTTATTAAAATGCAGTGTTGGAGCCAGAAATGACACAGATTTAAAGCTGTTTTTAAAACAAACAAACAAACAAATAAACAAATAAAGCATATGGTATTTGAAACAAAAATGTCTAAACTTTAGTGCAGTATGAAAGACTGTAGTTGAGGGTATGGAGCTTAATTTCTCAAAGCACAGGCCTAAGACTTAGAGGATAAACAGGGTCCCCGGACATTTTAATAAAGCCTGCAGTTTTTAATCTAGATTCAGCTCCCATGGTTTTCCATTTGAGGATTCCTAGAGATAGGAATTAAGCAAATGAGAGATGCTCAAACAAAAGGGAGCACGGAGGATGGTAAATTGCTGAGGCAATCAAGCCTGATGGAGGTGTGACTGCAGCTATTGACCTCCGCGGTTGCCATGGAAACCACAGCTCTGCTGTGCTGATGTGGTTTCTCCCCTTTTGAAGGCTAGATTGGCTTTAGTTAATAGTTGAGACTGAAAACGAAGGAAGTTGGACTGTATTTTTGACATATGTTCTTTAAATCCTTGTTAGCAACAGAGAGTGTGTCTACTGAGGTCTGAGATCCCCAGCATCCCACTACCTGTCAAAAGCTCAAGTTTGAAACTCAGTAAATGGCCGTGTTTATCATGCTCGCTTCTCCGGCTTCACTCTTGTGTAGACAACAGCTGGAATTTGAGATGGAAAAATAAGTTTTTATGCATTAACATATGATCTTTTAAAGTATATCAGGATATCTGAAACCCCATCAAACATACATATATATACATCTATATTATATATCTCTATCTATCTATCTCTATCTATCTATCTATCTATATATATATCTATATATCTATATATCTACCTATCTCTCTCTCTCTCTCTCTCTCTCTCTCTCTCTCTCTCTCTCTCTCCACATATATATATATCTTTGCTTTGCCTAGCTTTTCTCACTAGACCTTTCTGAGAAGACTCCAGACCATATCAGAGAGATGCCTATTATCTGTGAAGCTCCTGTGTCCTTGTACCATAATGAGGATTTTCCTTCACTTACTATAACCATGACTTCAAAACTCTTACCATTCCCAGTTTACAGATGAGATGATTGACAACTAAAAAAATGAAAATTTAACCAAGATTCTCAGAATGAATGAAAATAATAGAGGCAGTATTCGAACACAGTTGTCCCACTGAGAGTCCTTCACTTGGGATATTTTGTTAAAGTAGTCTCAGCAGATGATAATAACCTCTATTGTACCATTATAGAACCTAAGATTTAAAAGAAAAAAAGCTACTTTGAAGTTGTCTGAATGGAATTTTCCTATTTTACAAACAAGAACAAGCTTAGAAACTTTACTTACCTTCCCTGTGGTTTCACAGAGAATTAAGAATCAATCAGGACCAGAATTCCGGGCTCTGAGCTTTCAGGTAATTTTCAACAGACATTGTTCCTTTCCTACTGGCTTTGAAATAACATTATACCTTCCTATTTAATGGGTATAGGTGTTTTGCCTGCATGTGTGCCCGTGTACCACCTGTTGTTACCGGGTTTCAGCACCAAATGTTGGGTTCATAAAAAGAGAGAGAGGGCGGCTGGAGAGATGGCTCAGAGGTTAAGAGCACTGACTGCTCTTCCAGAGGTCCTGAGTTCAATTCCCAGCAACCACATGGTGGCTCACAACCATCTATAATGGGAGTCGATGCCCTCTTCTGGTGTGTCTGAAGACAGCAACAGTGTACTCATGAATAAAATAAATAAATCTTTAAAAAAAAAGAGAGAGAGAGAGAGAGGTTTAGAGAATGGTATAAGGCACTGTGGGGAAGGGGGTGCCCAGGTGGGCCCATGCCCAGGTACCCCATCCTCTGAGGGACCAGACACACACAGACATGGTATAGAATAGAGTTTATTCAGGGCAGAGGATGGAAGTTAATGGGGGAAGTGGAGGAAGAGAAAGGGGGGAGAGAGAGAGAGGGAAAGAGAGAGAGAGAGAGAGAGAGAGAGTAGAGAAGTAGAGGCCAGCCATGACCACATGGAGAGAGGAGGTAGGGGAGGAGAGCCCAAGAGGGGCAGAGGAGAGAGTGCCAAGAGGCAAGAGCAATGAGAGAGAGAGGAGGGGCAAGCAACACCAATTATAGTGGGCCAGGGCTACCTGGCTGTTGCCAGGCAACTGTGGGTGGGGCGGAGCATACCTGGCTGTTGCCAGGTAATTGTGGGCTTGAGCTTAGACAGAACACTAACACCACCTCCATGCCAGGTATCTACAGAGGTCAGAAAAGAGCATTGCATCCCCTGGAACTGGAGTTACAGATGGCTGTGAGCTTCCATAGGGGTGCTAGGAATCAAAGTCTGATCCTCTACAAGAACAGCGAGTGCTCAGTGAGCAATGAGCCATCTCTCCACCCCCTTGTTTGAGTATACTAATTTGCATATTCCTCATAGCTCCATCTTCCCTGAGCCAGTGTAGTGTTCCTGGGGTTACTACCTGGGGTTACTAAGAGGAGCATGAGTAATTCAAAGCAGTTGCATTTGCACATCCCAGCGTGGGTCACAGTTTCCCCAAAACTGCAATCCTGCTCTCCACAAGGCTTGGAGGCAACTCCGTGGTCTGAGCATCTGTCTTTCTGTAGTTTGGTTGATCAGTCACATCTACAGCAGTTGTTTACTCCTTATTCATTGTAAGGAAAGCTCAAGAATCTTCCAAGTCGCTATTGTCCCAGATATGTGGCCTTCTCTTTCCATCTGGTCTATAACCTGAGCTACCTGCCTCCTGGAGCAAATGTCTCAGCGTGGAGGGAATGCTTCAGGACAGTGATGTACAAGACAGGCAGAGTCAGATTGAAGAGCAAATTATACAGATTTCATTTTTCTCCTCTTTTCTGCTCCAAACCCTTCCATATATACCTTCCTGTTCTCTTTCAAATTCTTAATCACCGGTACTGATGTGGCTAGAGGTCAGTCAGGAAGACAGTCAAGAGTGGAGTGATGCACAACATGTCCTCTTCTGGTCATTATTTCTTAAAGCACAATCTTTTGTCACTCTCATCTCATCTGCCAGGATTTGTCTAGACCACATCTACTTCAACTCAATTATCTGCTAAGAAACACAACCAAGAGTGCCATTCTTAATGATAGCAGGGCGATCTGGAGGGAGCTCTGTGTTCAGGACAATGGTGCTTTAACGAGAACACAAAGAGCATATTTGAATGAAGAACAGCCTCACCCTCCTCTCAGGGTCAGCACAGGAAGAGCCAGGGAGCTATTTTCGCTCATTTTGTTCTAGGAGATCCAGGAAACATATTGTGAAGTATCCATGACAGGAAAGGCTGAATTGACATTTAAAATCAAAGGATGAAAAGAAAATGCAATAGCCAAACAACAAGAAGAGTAAGTATTAACTTGTTAGAGCACACCCAGCTAAAGCTTGGAATAAAGCCTTAGGAGAATCTGGAAAGGTGCACCAGGAAGAGAAATTTTAGCCAGAAAAGAAAAATGAAGAGATATACGATTAAAGACCTCTTTGATGGGTCTATATGATCTCCTCTGTGTAGCTAAAAGAGAAAGTTTGGTATGGTAGTACCCACGAAGTAGAGCACATAGTCCTGAACTAAATATGGGGGAAATCAAAGGAGTCGGACAATGAGTCCTTACATTGAGCAGGTGAAGCAGCTCTTCTGCTCTGTGAAAAGAAAACGCAATAGCCAAACAAGAAGAAGAATAAGTATTAACTTGTTAGCAGACCCAGCTAAAGCTTTCAGCTATCAGAACAAAACAAGCATGCCCTTTGGCTCGATGGCAAGGCGCTGCTACTGCTGTTCTTTCTTTTTATTTCCAATTCTTTATGCAGATAAGTGTGCAAATATGGCTTTATCCAGCATGGGAGGCAGAACACAGTCCATGATAGGGGTCCCAGCCGTGTTTTACCGGGTGAGAAACAGTGGGGTCTAGGAAGTGGGGTCTAGGAAGGGGATTTGGGAAGGATGCTGTGGTTCCCCGCCTCCTGTGAACCTAGACTCCACCGGACACCTTGATGAGTTAGGAACAGAAGTCTGAGGGTACATGCCAGGCAGGAAGAGGATGGCTGAGGACAGGGGCAGAATGTGGTTTGGTTCCAAGTGGGTGCAGAAGGGGCATAAAGAGAAAAGGCCTTCTCCAGGAGATTTAGATGCAGCTCTAAGATGAAGGCATCCTTCAGAGCAGTGATCCTTGATGAAGGAGACAGTCCTTGGTTGTCCAAATTGTTTTACTTACAGCAGATGTGTGTACATACACCTGACTCAGGGTGAACCAGGGATTAAATACCTGTTGTGGGAAGGAATGTCCAGGAAGGGAAGCTCATTGGCTAAAGACTCAGGGCCTGTCTAGATTCCTCATTAGCATAGAGAACTCTAGGTTTTTATGCTACATGACTGGTTGTCATGGTCCTCTCAGTGGGGTGTCAAGGTTACAAGTCAAGTAGTTTGGCAGGGAGCTGGCCTCCTTCCTACTGTTCTCAATTCTGGGGTTTTAGGCCTGTTCAACCTTAGCAATTCTTCTGTTTGTTGGCACAGTCTACTTGCCCACATGACTTTTCTTTTCTCTTTTATGAAAGGATACATCCATCCAAAGACTGATTACACTAAAAGAAACCAGAGAGAAAGTGGAATGTGGTTTATTTAAGAGCGGTGGTGGCGCACGCCTTTAATCCCAGCACTTGGGAGGCAGAGGCAGGTGGATTTCTGAGTTCGAGGCCAGCCTGGTCTACAGAGTGAGTTCCAGGACAGCCAGGGCTACACAGAGAAACCCTGTCTCGAAAAACCAAAAAAAAAAAAAAAAAAAAGAGTGATTTTTACTTCTCCCTTTAATTAGTTTCACTGCTTAAAATCTTCTCCACCTGTATTCAAAAGGAAGCTGGCAAGTTTAATTTAGGGTTCATCTTCTTGGCTTCATTTAGTGGGGAAAAATGTAATCAACCTGTGCATTTTCAGCATGTGAATTGAGATATTACCTCCTCCCCACCCCACCCCCCCTTTCAAAGCCTGGGTTGAATCCTAACCCATTTGTGAAGCTTTCTTCAACAAGAATAATCTGAACTAGCTCATCTATTTGTGGATTCCTTACCTTATCCCCCCACTCATCTCTCTCTCTGTCAAGGAGTTGCCCAACCCCCAAATATTGAGGGTCTATTAGCTGCTGGATATATAAGGCTTGAGGTATCAATGATAAATAAAAGCATCAATAACATGACTTGAGTCTAGATGAAGTGCTGAATGAGAAACCATATAAATGAATTTCTAAGTAGGAGGAAAAAGATAAATACTATGAAGAAGGAAGCAAGGTGGTGCTCATATGAGAGCCTGTGGGAAATGAACTTGGCTCATTCAAACAGTTGGGGCAGGCCACTGAAACTAGATTACTAATGTACTAATTATATAACAGAATTTACCTAGGAAGAAAACAAGAATTAGTGACTGCTTTGGTATAAAAGAGACCCATTATTAGAGAGCATTAGCATTTGTATTAGCTTGCTTGTTTAAAAGAAAGGGTAAATCTCAAACTGTTCTGAAGGGTTTATACACTGCTGCTAATGTGATTAGAGAGGAACATGAACATCCTTTTGGGCACATTTGCCGGAGGAGGCTGATTTTCTACATCGGTCTGGCCTGAACATGACCATGTCTAGCAGTGTAATTCAGGGGCAAATGAAACACTGCATTGTTTAGCAGCCCAAAATTTGAACCACAGCTCTGATGCCTATCAGCTCTGTGGCTTCAAAACATTAGTCATTCTTTCTGAGCAGTAAATTTCAAAACTGAGAGGGAGTAGTAACAAGACTCCTTCAAGCTTACCCAGAAAGAGAATGACAAAATACTTGAAAGCATTTGAGACACAAGAATTGTGCAGCAATTGGGATGAGGTAAGGGGGCATCTCTTGTATGGCTTCCTCGGTGTCTTTTCTGCCTGTGAGTGTTCTTTAAATCACTACCTGCTCTCTCATGATCTTACTCTTCAAGGTTTACAAATACCTTAGTCAATACAGTAATCTTTATATCATACAGTAATATTTTTGAATTTTTTTTACAACCATGCTTGTCCCTAACATTCAGAACTTTGATGAGTTTGTTGACACTGGCCTTTTAAACTTTCAGATTAAAAAAAAAATAAAGAAGAATTATCTACAACATCTTCGTGCTGGTGAAATTCAAAATAGCTAGCCCTCACATTAAAAGTCTCTTCATAGAAAGTCTTGCCCAAATTTCTTTCTAGAAAGTTAGAAACAAGGATGTTTCATCAAGGGTCAAAGCTCAGATGGTGTTTTGGAGATGAGACTGTGCTTTCTAGCAGCTCTGAGAGTCTCAAATGAAGTCCGATGTACAAAGACTGTCTGTCTAAATCTTAGTTTCCATATGTGCTGTGATCCTTAACCTTGGCTGTCAACTTGAAAGCATATAGGACCACTGGGTTGACAATTTTCTGAATGTGTCTATGACGGTGCATCAATGAGCAGGGATTTCAGTGAAGGAGGGGCTGGAATATCAAGTCTAGTAAAACGGAGAAAATGGATAGAGCATGTTGCTTTCTGTCCAGTTTCCGAGTGTGGACTTAATGGTCTTCATCACATTTTACACACAGCCTTGCCTGTCAGTACAGTCTACAGCCTGTGGTACCTGCCACAAGTGCTATCCAGAGTTACAGCTCCATGAGCAAAGATAAGACAGTCTAATTCTACCTGAAAGAATGAAATAGGTGTCTTCAGAGAGATGAGCACGTCGGGCTCAGTATGGGAAGTTCCAGGAGGCTTTATTCCTCTGGAATGTACTAGAAACATGTACAAACTATGAACTAGTTAAACTAGCTTGAACGAAGGAGCATAACCAAGAGCATTTTGCAATAAATCCATACCTGAGCATTGATAAGAATTTTGAGGAATGGAAACTAAATAAAAGAATTTGTTACAAAGGCATCGGAGGACTCTGGCACTGAAGAATGTACCTGTACTCAGTAGCTCTGGCAGCCCACTGTCCTGTATCAGTACACATTCATTGTCCAGATGGGTAGGTTTCACTGCGACAGCGCAAACACATGCGGACCCTACGTTGGTCATATTCATTCCCTTTGCTATCTATACTTTTTATTATCTTTTAATTTTTTTTGTTGATTTATTTGGTATGTGTGTTTATTGCATGTGTGAGAAATCAACTGGAGGCCAGAGGTAAAGGTTGATGTCTTTTTCAATCATTCTCTACATTAATATTTTTATTTATTTTACTTAAAAATATTTAACCAGTCAGTGTCATATCTTCTGTCTCTCTGGCTCTGTGTCTCTCTCTGTGTCCTAACAGTTCTGCCAATAAATAAATAAATAAATAAATAAATAAATAAATAAATAAATAAATAAATAAAAAGTGTCCCCCCCAGTCCTGACCAAAAATTAACTAAAAGCAATAAAATAAGACACACACACAATCTTCCTAAGTTCAAACCAGACAAAAATCTCAGTAGGGAGAAATGGACATAAAGTTCCACTCCTAACCAAGAAGCTATTTGTAGCTGATACCTACTAGGGGGGGAAAATCAGTTTTCTTTGATGGAACGTCTCTGGATATATCAACTATGCTCTAAGACAGACACCGTGTCCAGGAATAAGGTCTGCATGATATTTTTTGAAAATGCATCTGTCACTGAATCTGGAGTTCACTCACTGAGCACCTGGCTAGCCAGCAAATCCCAGGAAGCCTCTGTCTCCCTAGCCTTGGGATGCCTGCGCTCACAACCACTCCTAGCTTGTCTCATGGGCACGGAAGATCTGAACTCAAGTCATCGCGCTCCCGCTGTGGTCATGTTTGCAATGGAACTATCTCCCTGAGCTGCCCACTCCCTCTTTCTACACACCTAATGTCTGTCTTCTTCGGCGTTTCCTCCCTCCTCCCTGAATCGCATTCCCTTCTGTTCAGTGGGGGCTGGAGCAAAGGAGGCAGGACTGCCAGGGGCCCACAACTGCCCGGTGAAATGGAGCAGTGTGAGCAGGAGCCCACAAAGACACACTGGCAGTCACCATTGTGGAGCTCTTCCCACAGGAGGTGCCATAGAAGGAGGAACTAAAGTCTTCGGATTTCATCCCGCCATGTTTGTTTGTTTGCTCATTTAAGACAGGGTTTCTCTGTATAGTCCGTGCTGTCCTGGAACTCACTCTGTAGACCAGACTGGCCTCAAACTGAGAAATCCACCTGCCTCTGCCTCCCAAGTGCTGGCATTAAAGGCGTGCGCCACCACTGCCTGGCTTCATCCCACAGTTTGATCATCCCACGTTTTGATCAAGCCAGAAAACAGCTGGAAGGTTGTCTGAGAAATATGGATTGAAGGTTTCCGCCCCGGAAGTGAAGTGGAGAAGAGACGGAGAATAGTGAACAGAGCCGCACTGACATGGGCTGAAAAAGTCTCACAACACAAGTCCTCTCTTAATGAGGCCCTTACCCGAGACTGAGGGGATGGTTAACCAATAACCAACTTGAGACCGATTTCATGAGCAAGCAGCGATCCCTAATGCTATTAATGATACTCTGTCATGCTTGCAGACAGGAGGATGTTGTCCTCTGAGAGACTCCACCCAGCAGCTGCTCAGACAGATGCAGACACCCACAGCCAAACAATGATGGACCTTGGGGACTCTGATGGAAGAACAGGGGAAAGAATTGCAGGCCCAGAGGGGATAGGAATTCCACAGGAACAACTGAATCAACTAACCTGGACCCTTGAGGCTCCCAGAGTCTGAACCACCAACCAAACAGCATACACAAGCTGGACCTAGGCCTCCCCGCACATATGTAGCAGATGTGCAGCTTGGTCTTCATGCGGGCCCCGAACGACTGGGGTGGGGTGGGGTGGGGGAAGGGCATCCTGAAAACTGTTGCCTGCCAGTATGATATGTTCTTCTAGTTGGGCTGCCTTGTCTGGCCTCAGTAGGAAAGGAAGTGTGCGGACTTGTGTGGGGAGTGAGGAATACTCAGGGCCCTCCACCTGCTCAGAGGAGAAAAGGAGGGAGGAGAGGGGAGACCAAAGGATTGTGGAAGGGGGTGACCAGGAGGGAGGCAGTGAGCCAGTTGTAAAGTAAATATGTAAAAAAAAAATAAATTATTTAAAGAAAGACGCCCTTGCCCCATCTTTCCTTCCTCTCCCATTGTCACTAACAATGATTATGTAGTGGAAATAAATGCAGAGAGAAAATTTAAATGCACAGGAGATAGAGATTAAGGGGTAAACCTTTTTAAAAGATAAAAGCTAATCCTAATTAATTTCAGAAAAAATAATATTCTCTTTCTTTCTCAATCTTTTTATTCACCAACACAAATACAACATCTACCCTTACTTGACAGATTTTATGTTTTTTAAGCTATTTTTAGGTCATTGTATTTGTTTAGTTCTCACCATTGAGATTTTTGAGAAGAAATGGCAAATATTTTCCCAAACCGATGATTGCTTCTAATGAAATACGGGCACTCTAAATCTAAAACACTGCTATTCGGGCTGCCCAAATGTGCTTTATTGTATACAATTCGGAAAGAAAATCCATTTGTTTCAAAGGGAGATTGAATGACTAAAGTCAGTACAGTAAATTACAAACAAAAATAGAAACAGAGCAAAGGAAGGCTTAAGGGTTTTGTGACTATGATTACAGACAAATTCTAATTTTAAAAAAGTCATTAAATGGGGGCTGGAGAGATGTCTCAATGGCTAAGAGCACTGGCTCCTCTTCCAGAGGACCTGGGTTCAATTCCCAGCACTCTCCTGGCGGCTCACAAGTGCCTGGAGCTCCTGCTCCAGGGGCTCTGGCACACTCACATAAACACACACACACACACACACACACACACACGCACTGGCAAAACACCGATGCACATAAAATTAATAACACAAAACCATTTTTAAAAAATGACTTAAATAATAGGATTGTTTGCTGGTTGACAGATTACATTAAGAAACTGTAAAAGAAGCTAGGCCCAGCAAAAATGTACAATGCTTTGGCTTTTTGTATGTCCGTTTCTTTGTTGTAACAATCTTTTGAGACAGTCTTAAGCAATATTCAGCATCCCAGGTGCAGAGGTTACAGGCATGAGCCAGCAGGTAATTGAAACATTGCTTTGTAAATTCATTTGAAGGTGTGACACACAGCTACACAGTATTCTTTAGTGTACATTTCCTTTATCTATTGATTTATTTTTGTGATCTCATTGTATATTCATGTATGGTTGTGAACTGACTTTTTTTTAATGTGTAAGAGAAATGCTTCAAGGAGAGAAACTCCCCAACTGCATAATTATTTTAACTTTTGTCATATTTGAAACATATACACTTATATATTGAGATAAAGTAGTGGAATGCGATGTAAAAATGACTAAAATTCATTATGTAAATGTATGAAACTGTCAAACAGTTTAAAGAGATGTGAGAAGAATAAAGATATGATATATCTGGTTTAAAGGGAGCGTGGTGTGTGTGTGTGTGTGTGTGTGTGTGTGTGTGTGTGTAGCAATAGCAATAAGTGTAATTTAAGCCAGAAATAGTCACAAGGATGTTGATGGATACAGTATCATTATATAAGGAAAAATACCAAAAATTTGTCAGGCTAGGGAGGCAGGTCAGTGGGTAAAGCCCTTACCATGCAAACCTGATGTCCTGAGTTTGGGTTCTGAAGCGCCAGATGCTATAGCAATGCGTCTGTAATTTCTGCACATCTATGAATAAATGGAAGGAGAATACGGAAGATTCCCCAGGAGCTCACGGTCCACCTGGTATGAACTTTGTGTCAGTGACCAAGAGCCACGTTGTCCCAAAATAGAAAATGAAAACTGATGCCCACAGTTGGCCTCTGGGCCTCACCCGTGCATGATGAGACACCCTCATGCTCATAAACCCACAGAATGAGATCTTACACATGAACCGTTAAAGCTTTTTATGAACTAAAAATAAACATTTCTGTGATTAAGTTGTTTGAATACTTCAAACACCGTACAATGAGAATATACAGACATATGCATGCACATGTGCGTGCCTGCACACACACACACACACACACATTTAGTATATTTGTTAACTTGCTAACTCTCAATAGAATTCTATAGCTTCAATATTGTGGGTTTAAATCACTTCACTGTTTCATACTCTCTGTTAGTATCCTTTATGAATATTGCTAGATTATGTTATCTACTGTTAGCTACAGTAATATTATTTTGATAACATTTGGGAATGAAGCAATAATACTAGATCCAAAAGAAAAAAATATACCTTGCTCAAATTAACCAAGGGGTAATTTATTATAACAGTTGGGACAAAGAAGCTGGCTACTTTCTCCAGTGAGTTTTCTTTTTGAATGACCATGTTTTATTTGCTATTTTGCCGACTCATTTCCTCTCCTTGTTCCTTGTGTGGATATTACTGTTGTCATTATTGACAATATTGTTCTTATTGTCATTTGTCTCCTGGTGTCTTACCCCAGACATATTGTACTGTTCAGCGCTCACTTCACTAGCATTACACAGCCTGCAGTCTTGTCATTATGATACCTTGTGATACCTTGACCTAGTGTTTGAGCATTATTAAAAAAAAAAAAGGATGTTTGCTAGAATCTTGTTATCATTACAGCAGTGGTGCACATAGGGACTTCATGTCCTAGATGCACACGGTTGGCTCATTAAGGGAACCAGGTCATTAATTCTGCTGGAACAATGATGATCACCCTCTCACTGCTTGTTTGTGGACATTAACTGTCACTGTTTAATTCCTTTGCACTCAATATTGCTTCCCCCTTCTTGAAGTCCTGGTATGGGTTCAGTTTATATTTTTTTGCTTCTGTGGTGTGTGTGTGTACATGTACATGTGTATGTCTATGTGTGAGTATGTGTGTGCATGTACATGTGTGTGCATGTGTGTGTCTGTATGTACATGTATGTACGCATATCTCTGCATATGGTGTGTGTGCATATTAATGTGGATGCTCTTGGCAGTTCTTGGCTTTCTTCAGGCTTTTCTTTTGACTTTTTTTTCTGTTATGCACTGATAAAAGCAAAATAAACTTTATAACTTATGGCAGACAAATGCATAAGAAACTAAACACTTTTTTAAATATAGCATCCTCTACACCTTTGAAAATAAGTATAAATATTAAGGCATTCTTATTACCCGCTTTTCTTCAATACTCCTTACAAGGTTTATACAAACCCTCTTCTCGGGAGTGGCAATAAATACTCACTAACTTTCACAGGCCACCATATTCAAGTTATCAGTATACCATCTATTATAACTGCTTAAAGTTCAATTCATCACCATTAGCCTAATGAGACCTCTTCCAGTGGGCTTTTTCTTCTTTCCATAGTTCTCAGATTTGGGGTAATAATTAGATGTATCCTAATATTTCTCTTTTCTTAGACACAGAATTGATGATTTCCAATAAATGTCTTGTCTTCCTGAAATCTGCATATGGATCTTACAAAGATGTAGACAGGCAAAAGTACTTCTGCATTTTGTTCACTTGAACCTGCATATGCACCTGTGTGTGTGTGTGTGTGTGTGTGTGTACATGCATGTGTGTGTGCACTTGAGTATGTATATTTGCTCTTTTTAATAGTTGCTTTTGATTTTTAACCCGAATAAGTACATATGTACTTGTGTGTGGGAGGGCACCTGAGTTCATACGTATATTTGCTCTTTTTAATAGTAGCTATTGTTTTTTCTAACTGGACATGTATTCATGTGTGCATTGTGTGTCCATGTGTGTGTATATATGTATGTGTATATGTGTCTATGTGTGTATGCATGTGTATGCATGTGTATGTGTACGCCTAAGTGCATATATATATATTTGCTCTTTTTAATAGTAGCTATCATTTTTTTAGAACCTGGATATGTACTCCTTTGTGTGTGTGTGTGTGTGTGTGTGTATGCGTGTGTGTGTGCATGTGTGTGTATATATGTGTGCATGTGCGTGTATACGTGTGTACCTAAGTTTATATGTATATTTGCTCTTTTTAATAGTTGCTATTGTTCTTTCTACCTGGATCTGTACTCCTGTGTGTGTCTGAGTGCATACGTTTATTTCCTCTTTTTAAAAGTTGCTATCGTTTTTCATTATGTAAGCCTGATGACCCAACTTTGAGCTCCAAACTCACTGGTGGAAGAAGAGAACTGCCCCAGAACTGCCCCAGGTTGTCATCTGACCTTTACATTTTTTGCTGTGGCACCCTCACATATATTTCCTTCCCTAAGGCCTTAGCAATTTTCACAGCAATTTTTCTAAAGCAAATGGAGTCTCAGTGCTAACTTCTTTTCCCCTATAGTCACGTAAGAAGGGCATATCTGATGTCCCAACCCTAGGAGAGACTATAATTCACTGGTGTTTGGAAAATTACTAGAGAGAATGTTAGAGCTAATGGTGATATTCAGTGTTTTGTATTGTTTTAGCTAGACATTTGAGTCTAAACTTAATCCTGCAAGCAATTTAATGTAATGCTATTTTTGAAACTGATAATACTGAAACTGAAATAATGCCCTCTTCAGCATCTTTGCTTATCTTTAGCTAGCGTGGTTGGTGCCTTGCAGAAGCACTAAGTCTCATGTGCAGCACTCAGCATTTGGCTTAGTGCGCTGCTCTCACTGTCTTAAGCATATTAATTATTTAATAAAAGTCTCTCACCTTTGTACACTGCATACCCAACCATGTTGGTTAGAACTTAAGGCCCTGGTCTCTTTACTCAGCCCATGTAAGGGGCAGGGAAACTGTAACAAGATCCACCAAAAGAAAAATTAGCTTTACTAAATCCCAGCAATTTATAATTTCCTAGTTGCCCTTTGAAACCTATGTAAAATGTTTATTTATAGAAAAACATGAGGTTTTAACCATCTGACTAATCCCAACCCTCATCCAAGAGACTTAAATCTATAGGTTTTTGAGATCCTCTGCAGACTAAACCAAAATCTCTTGCTGTAAAACAATGACAATTGTATTTTTGAAAATCTCATTACGCTTAGTTGTCTTTACCTTGTTGAGAACATGAAGGAGAAACCGTCATTAAACTGTTGATATTTATGATGTAGGAGGTTGCGTGACCAATTAGGACAGTTTTATTAGAGAAAAACTGTTCATGCCTAGTGAGGGGATGGAGAAAAGGGATGCCTTTTTAAAATTTTGTGTTTTAAAATTGTGCCTTAGTTCAGGTTTCATTGCTGTGAAAAGACACCATGCCCAAGGCAACTCTTACAAATGAAAACTTTTGATTGGAGCTGGCTTATGGTTTCAGAAGTTTAGTCCATTATCCTCATGATGGGAAGCATGGAAGCATCTAGGCAGACATGGTGCTGGAGAAAGAGCTGAGAGTTCTACATTTAATCTGAAGGGGACAGAGCTCTATACTAGGGAGAGCTTGAGCATAGGAGACCTTAAAGCCTGGCCCCACAATGACACACTTTATCCAAAAAGGCTACACCTACTCCAACAAGGCCACACCTACTTCTACAGGGTCACACCTCCTAATACTGCCTCTCCCTATGAGCCAAGCATTCAAACACACCACTCTATGGGGACCATACTATTCAAACTACCACCACAAATGTTTAAATATACATATACATATATGAACATATACATATTTTAATTGAAATAGAATAATATCACTTCCTCCTCCCTTTTCTCCCTCCAGCCCCTTCTAGGTACCTTCCTTTGTTGCAACCCATCCCAGATGGCCTCTTTTTTTTGATTATCCATGGAATAGAATAGAGACCCCTTATCAAGAAAGGACAAAGCACTCCCAACAATGGACTGGTGTTAGTTAGTTGAGAAAGAGCCTGCATTTTCATTTTACTATAGTAGAATGAAGCTAAACATTGTAATCAAGGCAAAGAGTTGGAGAAAATAATTGGGACACATTCATTTGGTTCAGGTCACCATCTTAAATTTATGATTAACTTAAGAGCTCTTAAAAAGATGAAAATCCCAACTGAAATGGCAGGGTGTATAAAGCAATGCTCACTAGATGAAATGCTCAGGTGTCAAATAAACACCCAAATAGCCTCTGCACAGTCTCAGTCACTGGAGAAATACAGCTTCATACAAGGTACCATATGCCTGGCTTCTCAATTAGACTCAGTTCACAGCACTGCATATGCAGCTCTGACCGGGCTCTATACATTGCAGGGATGCACAAATGGAACATGACTTTTGAGAAGGATTTGCTACTAGTTTCCTACAAACTAACATATATATATTAACACATATTTACTAGAAGATGCAGCAATATGTTTACCAAAAACAGATATAATAAGACCAGCTCTGGTCTTAAAGTTCAGCTATGGAGTTAAAGCTATGTGGGAAGCAGTGCTCTCTAAGTTCACACAAGATACAAGTATTTGGAAGAGGGACTATCATATCAATTAAGAAAAATTTCCCACCTAATTGGATTGTGGACAAGGCTTATGAGGCATTTTTTTTTATTGATGTTTGATGTGAGAGAGCCCACCTCACTGTAATTGGTGCTGTCCCTGGGCTGGTGGTCCTGGGTTCTATAGGAAAGAAGGCTGAGCAAACCATGGGAAGCAAGCCAGTAAGCAGCACCCCTCCATGGCTCTGCATCAGCTCCTGCTTCCAGGTCACTGCCCTGTGTGAGTTCCTGCCTTGACTTCTCTCAGTGATGGATCGTGGTGTGGCACTGTAAGTTTAAATAATGCCCGACCCCCAGTACAAAACAAAACAAAACAAAACAAAACAAAACAAAACAAAAGAAACAGCACGTTCATATATTGTACGTGACTATTTTTAGATGTTTGATTTCTAGAAGTAAACCATTTGAAATATCTCAAAAATCTACTGCATTCATGTCATTATGTTGATTTAGCAGAATACCTGTTGCTGGGTACTTTCTGGGAAGGGGGTTTATTTAGCTCAGAGTTATAGAAGCTGAAAGTCTGAGATGGAGGGAATCCATCTAGCGTCTGGTGAGGCCTGGTGGCTGCAACATGGAGCAGAAGAAAAGCGATGCTGATGGAACAGCTTGGGTGGTGGCCTTGCTTTGAAACAACTCATTCTCCGGAGAACTAACTCACTTCATGAGATCATCTCAAGCTCCTGTGAGCCAGTGCCACACTGACCTAATTACCTTACACTGACCCTGATCTCTTATAGGCTCTGCCACCACCATACCACCATGCTAGGGCACGATCTCCAGCACATGAACCCTCAGAGGGCACCCCCTCATACCTCAGCATCCACCACCCACTCACTGGACTGAAAGTCTGTGTCACTGCCACACAACAGAGCAAGCCACTGGCTGAGACAATAACACAGGCAAACTTCAGTGCTCAGTGAACTGAAGACAATGTGTTCTGTCCTGTATATGACCTCCTGGAATATTTTTCAACTTTTCAGTTACTCTGAACTTCATCTAATTAAGAGCTAAATGAAGTACAGTCCTATTTTAACTTGTTGACCAAGTTTATTCTGCGCCCCCCCCCCATTACTCAACCCCATAGTACACCCCAAGAATGGAATTAGGGATTCACACTTTATTATATATTTTTACACCAGAGAAGATACACAATTTATTTTAGGTAGAGGTTGTCTTTCAGTGTCTAACCTTTGGAACACAGGACTAGGTGACCCAGCTCTGAATATTTATTTATTCTCCACAGGAGAATACAAGCTCAAAAACAGAGAGCAGAATTGGAAATTCCGACATTTGAATTTACTCTAGGCTGTGGTTTAAAAGTCAAATACTTCTTCCAGGAGGAAATAATGTGCAAAAATATTTTAATGCATGTTACGATTTTGACTATAACAAACTCATTACTTTGAGGGCATACCCGAGGGCAAATAATGCAGCTGGCTTCATGCATGTTCTCTAAATAGATACTATAAATTATTAATCATGGTTTTCAAGTTATACTAACTTTTGTGTTTCTGGTTCTTGGTTACCATACTCAGGATAATTATTTCCAGCTCTAGTCAATTACCTGTAAATTTCAGATTCTCTTAACAGTTAAACAATATACCATTATGTATATGAACCGTATTTTCATTATCCATGCAACAGTTGATGGTCATCCAAGCTGTCTGCATTTTTGGAACAGAGCTGCAATGAATGTGACTAAGCCAGTATCTCTGAAGTAGGGTGTATCTATCTGAATTTACACAGGACTCATATTTTAGAAGTTGTTCTTGATAGGTTTTCGTTTGCATAATTACACATGCAAATAACCAAGTGACTGGAGTCTGAAGTGATAATGGATTTTATTTTTTAGTTCCAGAGATCAAAATGATAGTGCCAAACCCTGGGGAGGAAGTCTTGTAATGGAACCTTAAGAAACAACCAGAAGGTGGAGATTCCCAGTTTGCATTTCCGTTCTCCCCCCCCCCCTTTATTCACTTTATATCTGATCTGATCACAGTCCCTCTTCCCTCCTCTCCTCCCAGTCCCATCCTCACAAATTCCTCCCTCCATTACTCCCTCCCCTTTTCTGAGGAGAAGGAGAAGCCCCATTTGTGGACCACCTTGCCCTGGACATCAAGTTACAACAGGACTAAGCTAAACTTATCCTTTCCACTGAGGCCAGACCAGCTAGTCCAGCTCGGGGAAGGGTATCCAATGGCAGGCAACAGAGTCAGAGACAGACCTCCTGCCCCAGCTGTTAGGGGAGCAACATGAAGACCAAGCTGAACATCTGCTACCAGCATTTCCTTAGAATAAACTAATCATTCTTGTTTAATCATTCTTAAACATGCATAGTTTGGCTTATGCGTTCTATCCCCGAACTAAAGACATTTTCACAGTTCTGTTGCGGTGGAGTTTTGAAAGGTTTCTGCATCTCTTTGAAGCCAAATACTGGCACCATCCTCTCTGCCCAAATGTAGCAGATGTGCAGCTTGGTCTTCATGTGGGTCCCAAACAACCAGAACGTGACCTATCCCAAAAGCTGTTGCCGGTACATGGGATGTGTTCTACTAGCTGGGTTGCCTTGCCTGGTCTCAGTGGGAGAGGAAGTACCCAGCCTCGCAGAGAGACTTAAAGTGCCAGGGAGGGAGGGTAAATTAGTTTGGGTTTCACTGCTGTGAACAGACACCTTGACCAAGGCATTTCTTATAAGGGACAACATTTAATTGGGGCTGGTTTACAGGTTCAGATAATGTTCAGTCCATTATCATCAAGGTGGGAGCAGAGCAGAGTCCAGACAGGCATGGTGCAGGAGGAGCTGAGAGTTCTCCATCTTCATCTGAAGGCTGCTAGTGGAAGACTGACTTCCAAGCAGCTAGGGAGAGGATCTTAAAGCCCACACCCACAGTGACACACCTACATACCTTCTAATAGTGCCACTCCCTGGGTCGACCATATACAAACCATCACAGAGGGACACAAGGAGGGACCCCAACCCTCTCAGAGGGGAAAGGGAGTGGGGCAGGGGAAGGAGTGTGGGAGGGGTGATCCAGAGGAGGTCAGTTAACAGGATGTAAAGTGAATAAGTAAAAAACTAAAATAAAAAAATTTAAAAAGTGGCATCATCTAGCTACACAAATTCTGGCTCCTGTAAAATCTTAACTTATTTCCATATATGAGAAAGCTTGCTATGCTGAGAATAAACCTTTATGATGTGGATTCTGATTTTCTTAGGAAGCTGTACTCTGGACACATTTTTTTCAACCCAAAATGTTACCTTTAGAATTTTTAAGGGTCACACAAATTGAAAATGTGTCACTTTATAGCCATGCCAAATTTTATTAGAGGACGCTGTGAAATGAGGCAAGCACTGTTAATATTTGTCCATGGAGGGTTGGGCCGGTACCCAGCAGTATATGGCCAACATGAAATGAACTCAGTGGTGTTTTTATAAACTGTTTTATATTACTTTGTTTGCGTGCAAGTGTGTGTGTGTGTGTTACCAGGTCTTTTGCTTGTATGTTATAGTTTCTGATTTTGTGTTTTTATGTGTTTTGTTTGTAGGTGAGTTTATGTAGTTTCTTAATTTTTCTTTCTGCCTGTTTTTTTTCTGTTTGTTTCCTAAAGACAGAGACAGAGAGAAAAAAAGGCAGGCACAGAGTTAGGAGGGTGAGGCATGGGGAATATCTCAGAAGAATTGGGGTAGGGAAAATTGTGATCAGAATATATTGTATGAAAATAATATTTTCCATTAAAATATACTGAAATAGTGTGCGTGTGTGTGTGTATGTGTGTGTGTGTGTGTGTGTGTGTGATGCACTTGAATGTGTGAGTGTGTGCTAAATGTGACTGAAGCATCTAAATTAGAACACAAAGTTTACCTGACTGCATAACTTGACTTGTACTGCTTACTAGTTTTCTCTAAAAAATGCTTAATTATATCCCTAAAAAATGAAGTTTTGCTTCATATGATTGCAATATATGGTATGTGGAGCCTCAGAGTCTAAAATAAGAAGGCAACCCAGTAGTATGCTTTCTCTTGGGCCTGGCTGGATGTCTTGGCCTTCTTTCTGTTGCTGTGACAAAGGCAATTTGGGGGCGGGGGATAAAGAGTTCACTTTAAACAATCCCAGGGTACACTTTAGTGTAGAGAAGTCAAGGTAGTGGGAACTTGAAATAGCTGGTCACAGCCACAGCCAAGTGTAGACTGAGAGTTAATGCAAGCCTGCGAGTGCTCAGCTGGCCTTCCCTCTCCCTTAGTCTAACATCCAGCCTTCGAAATGATGCTACCTACATTCAGGGTGAATCCTCCCATATAAGTTACCTCAGTCAAGAAAACATTTCATAGGGATGCCCATAGGCTAACCCAATCCTAACAATTTCTCACTGAGACTCTCTTCACAAAATGATTCAAGATTATGGCAAATTGACTACGTACAATGACTAGTCATCATATGTAGACATATTTGGTACAGCCGGTTCAGTTGTTATTTCAGACAAGGATAATTTGCATCATGTTTGCTTTAGAGAAACTATTCAACATTTCAGTATACCTTACTGGCACATGAGCCTTAACTGCCAATTATTATTTAGGTGTATATTTTCAAAATGATTGTTTTGACAGTTACTTTCCCACGATCTCCAATATAATGTGGCCATTGCTAAGAAGTGAACTGTTATGCTTGATGAGATATTGAAGCATTACGTGAACACCTTGTCCCACTACCTTCCTTATTTTAAGTATTAATATGATGCTAACTTGTTCCATCAGCTATTTCCTGCCTTTTCACTCTTACAATCCAATGGAGTTCCTAAAACATCGGAATCATATCTTTATCAATTATTTAACACCACAGTGCTTGTCACAGAAGCAAAAGAGTCAATAATTCTCAAGTATGAAATGAATAATCACATGGTAAAAAAAACCTAATTTCCTGTCATTCTTCATCTAAGTTCTTTGCTGAGCTTCTCTTTAGAACTATTCTTTCTTGCAAAAGTTCCTCTGGCACTAAAGGCCTTCTGGTTTCATATAATTTCCTGCTGGAAATCTGTGGGCTAGGATGTAATCCTGTCCTATTTCTTTCCACATCATCTAATCTCTTATAGACTCTCTAGATTTAAAATGCAGCAATAGAGAGTTTCTGGCATAGTAAGTGGATGGGTTTAAAAGTATGTGTTGTAATGCTCGTTTATTAAAAAAAATTCAAGGTACCTAAAAAGTTAGCTTATATAAAACAGCTTACACTAAAAACAGAACAGAACAAAACAAAACAGAACAGAACAGAAATAATCAGTCCTGAATATGTCCAGCCCCATTTCTCTTTATTACACTGGTAACTTTTACATTTTTAAATATTTCATTGTCACTTGTCCCTTTAATAGGGTTGTGGCCTGAGTTATTGCTCTTAAATATAATAGATAAGATGCTACTTCAGTTGGACTAATGTCTGTAATCTCCTTTTCATTTCCTTCCACAATTAGATGTATTTTCTACTGGTTACCATTGTAAAATTAAATACTTTAGCAATTCATATTTCACCAATAAATTGTACTTCTCTACGTTTTTAGAGTATCCTATTGTCACTCTCACCTAGGACCAACTGTAAGTACACACAGCAGTTTTGCATAAATTAGGAACAGATGTTCTTGAAAGGGTCACAGTGCTAGCAGCTCCTGTTTACAGAGAAAACCTGTCTGGTCTCCCAGATGTTGGCTCTTAGCCATCTTTGTGCTGATACCTGGGCTCCTTCATGCAGTACAAACTGTCATCATGTATTGAACCCTGACCTGAATTCCCTCTCTCTCCCATTATTGTCCAATTACTTTTCTTACATTTTATTTTATAACCACAATATTCTGTACTTTGTATATACATCGAATACTAAAGAATTTATTGTATTATGCTACTGTGTTATTCCATGAGTACATTTTCTTTTTGTTGTATATCGCTTAATTTTCCTGAAATCACTAGTTTTCATTTTTATTCTTGTCCTGTGTCCATTTCTCCTCATCAGACACCATCCAGTCTTTGCTCCAGGCTAGACTAATTGATCTCGACACCTGCTGTGCGTGGGAGCTTTTCTAATTGTTTTCTTGGGTTGAAGCCATCATTTCCTGGATCCCACATCTAACTTATATGTATTTATTTCTCTAATTTTCTTTTGCCAGGTTGGAGTACAGACTTTATTAACTACTTACAAGAGAAGTAATGTTTGTTTCCTACATATCTAAACTGCATTTTCATTGCCTTCAAATATCATTATTTGACTTCTAGCAAAATGTTAAACAGAAGACTTCTCCAATCTTTAGTTAAGTCTCTAGAAGACCTCTGTCTTCTAGAACCAAACAATAGAGGAAATGTCCGTTCTTAGCCAAATTTCAAGTTGGGCATTTGAAAGATGCTTCAGCAATTAAGAGTCATTACTTACTCCTGCAGAGGACCCAGGTTCCCCTGCCAGGACCTACCTCAGATAGCTCATAAGCTCCAGGTGATATGACACACTCTTTTGACATTACCAGCAGTAGAAATGGGAGAAAAGCAAACAATAATTTTACTCAGCTGTAAAGCCCATGGACCACAACAATAACTAACGTGGCAAGATAGCCTCATCATACAATAATGGTACTTATATATGGGGGGCAACCAACAATTGTCTAAGTGTAATTAAGGCAATCATCTAATTGCAATTGTGATTAATAATGAATTCATGCCTGGTGTTGTAACCTAGCTGATTGCATTTGGCTGATGAGATCACAGCCCCTGGAAGACAACATGCTACCGCCACATTCCTAAACAAATATAATTTCTTTGAACAAATTAAAACAATTATATTTATGATTGAATTCTAAAAGCTTATTCTTACAACCATGCATGAGTGTACTTAAGGCCCCTAATTAAAGAAGCTTCTCTCTGCAGCAGATGGTGACAATTACAGAAACCTACAATGAGTCAAAATGCAGAGGACAACGGACTGTGGGATTCCCAACACTAACTGATGAATCTATAATGCAACCCCTACACCTAAGTCTCAGAGAACATTGTAGAAGAGGAGATGGAAAAGTATAAGAGCCCAAAGACTAGGGAATTTGTTACAAAATAGTATCTTCTACACATAATGGGGAAGCTACAGCCAGGAAACCTAAAATAAATAATTGCCTGAACAAGACCGGAACAATGACAATAGCAGTTGGCATGGAAACAGGAATGGGGGAAATTTCACAGGACCCTAACACTAGAGAAGGAACTATAGGCAAATTAATGGCTGCTGAGGAGGAGGAGGAGGAGGAGGAAGAGGAGAGAGAGAGAGAGAGAGAGAGAGAGAGAGAGAGAGAGAGAGAGAGAGAGAGAGATCTTCTCAAGAAAGGAACCCCAAAACAGTTTATCAAATCCCAACTGCTCAGCCTTAAACATATATGCATGAAATCAACATTAAATAGACTCAGCAGATTGTGTGTGTGTGTGTGTGTGTGTGTGTATGTGTGTGTAATAAAAAGAGGATATGAATTTAAAAGGGAGGGGAGAGGTTATGGGATGAGTTGCAGAAAGAAGAAAAGGTAGAAATTATAGGAGAGTAGCATGTGTATAGGAAAGTCTAAAAATAAAAAAAAAATCTGTGCATTCTTGTTTTTCCTCTAGAGTCAAGGGTACAATGTTATATTAGTTGTGTTTCTCATTGTTCATGCCTTGTGGACACCAGCAAATTCTGTCTATACCGCTTTATGCTGTATTCAGCCTCTTTCATAGCATACCTAGGAAATTATAATTATCATTATAATTAGTAATGGTCCCACTTTTACTGTTTACTGATGTTTCTAATCTCACTTGCCCAAAGGCTCATCTTGGTTCATTGTCATATGATAATAGCTAAAAGCAAAGGATGCTTTAGAAGCACCATTCCATGATGTGTGGAACACAGCTAACCCCAAGAAATGAAAAACTTACTTTAAAATTTTTCCATTACGTAATTGGGAGCAAAATGCTTTGAAAACCTTTAGTGTATAAGACATAGGAGGCATGGTACAAAACAGAACAGGCAAGGCATCTCTCCCAATGTACAGCTTTATTCTAGAGGTTTCCAGACAGACTCAGATAGATCAGTACTTCTGGCACCTCTCAGCAGAACACACCTCCAGTCTCCCTTTCTTGCTCAAAGTCAAAAGTCTCCAGTAAGAGTCAAGCAGAAAAGGCTTGGTGCATTGTGTTCTCCAGCTCAATAGCTGCATTGTTATTTGGTATCTGTCTTTACGGAGCCTCTCTAAGTGGAGTATCAGTGAAAAGCAAATGGAGTTTGCATCCAAGAAGACTAAGTGTGCTTAAACTTTGAAGACTATCCACCCAGCATCTTAAAGTGGATGCTGAGAGGCAGGTACATTTCATTTCCTGGAATAGAGTATTTGCCTGACTCTTTTATTTTTTTACGAACCTCTTGTATTAATTCAATAGCATGGAGAAACAGACAAGGAGACCCAACACTGTTGTTTTCTGATTAAAGGCTTGGATCACCAGATTATCACTCCAAAGCTTCCTAACTATCGCAAAACGGTGCAAACTTAGAACTTTTCCAGTTTAAACTCTGTGTCTAAAACTCTTCACATGACAGGCAGTTATTCACTTTCCCCTTAATGAGGCTGGCAGCAGCCACTAGAGGCCCTCCAAATGCAGACTCTAGCATGGAAGTAGAATGCTAAACAGTTCTGGGCAGCACAGCTAATCTACAGCTAAGTGTCCAGTGATGATTATTCATTCCAAAACACACATTTGGCAGTCATCTACACAACTGGCATATTAAATGGCCTGCAATCTGTTCAATAAAAGGGTGCTTCTTTCCTCTAGGGCACCATGCAAAAACAACAATGATTTCTATATTCATCTTTTTATTTTTTTAAGGCTCTTCTGAAATATTTTTCTTGCTAGTCTTCTGCTTAAAATCAAACTTGCCATGTCCCCGGTCTTCTGTGAAGGATATCACATACTGGCAAAGATGGCAAGTGCTTCTTGGTATGAGTGGCACTCGTGGTTGCTCCAGAGAATATCTGATGAATGGCAATGCTAAGCCAAGCTAAGCCCATGATACACTGGATGTATCATGGTGGTTGAGTCTGAGAGCCCTGGGTCATACTTCTGTAGTCTATCTTGTAGATAGATACCCGTGTGTTTTCAGATTCTGAAATAGTTTAGAATAGAACTTAATGTTCCGTCTGGTTCTCTGCACATGCTCTAAAGCAGGAGTCACATTCATGTGGGTTTTATCCTTTGAAGTTTAAAAGCCAAGCAAGCAACTGGTTGAAGGTATTGAAGTGGCATAACTGTGGGTTACAGGACATTTTTCAACTCAAAATTTCCAAGCCCCAACAAGGAAGAGCTAAAACCATCCACTACCTTAACACTGAGTGTTTACAGTGACAGTGCTTCCCTCAGTAAACCTCATCCTCCTTCCAGAATGGCTAAGAGCACAGATCCCTAGATGTCTTTTTTTCCACTGGATTGTTTTAGCCCCCTTTTCAAATATCAAGAGACCATAGGTGTGTGGGTTCATTTTTGGGTCTTCAATTCTATTCCATTGCTCTACTTTCCTGTCTCTGTACCAATACCATACAGTATGTATCACTATTGCTCTGTAATACAGCTTGAGTTCAGGGATGGTGATTACCGCAGAAGTTCTTTTATTGTTGAGAATAGTATTTGTTATCCTGGGTTTTTGGTTATTCCAAATGAATTTGGAAATTATTCTTTCTAACTCTATGAAGAATTGAGTTGGAATTTTGATGTTGAATCTGTAGATTGCTTTCAGCAAAGATAGCAATTTTTACTAAATTAATCCTTCCAATCTATGAGCATAGGAAATCTTTCCATCGTCTGAAATCTTCAATTTCTTTCTTCAGAGACCTGAAGTTCTTGTCATACAGATATTTCATTTGCTTGGTTAGAGTCACACCAAGGCATTTTATATTGTTTGTGGCTATTGTGAAGGGTGTCATTTCCCTAATTTCTTTCTCAGTCTGTTTATCCTTTGAGTAGAGGAAGGCTACTGATTTGTTTGAGTTAATTTTATATCCAGCCACTCTGCTGAAGTTATTTATCAGGTTTAGGAGTTCTCTGGTGGAATTTTTGGGATCACTTACGTATACTATCATATCATCTGCAAATAGTGATATTTTAACTTTTTCCTTTCCAATTTGTATCCCTTTGACCTCCATTTGTTGTCAAATTGCTCTGGCTAGGACTTCAAGTACTATATTGAATAGGTGTGAGAGTGGACAGTCTTGTCAAGTCCCTGATTTTAGTGGGATTGTTTCAAGTGTCTCTCTGTTTAGTTTGATGTTGGCTACTGGTTTGCTGTATATTGCTTTTATCTGATCCTGTATGTTTAGTTATGGACCTTGAATTCCTGATGTTTCCAAGACTTTTAACATGAAGGAGTGTTGAATTTTGACAAATGCTTTTTCAGCATCTAATGAGATGATCTTGTGGTTTTTTTCTCTTGAGTTTTTTTTTTTTTTTTGTATAGTAATTACATTGAAGGATTTCTGTGTATTGATCCATCCCTGCATCCCTGAGATGAAGCCTATGTGATCATGATGGATGTTCAGTTTGATGTGTTCTTGGATTCGCTTGGCAAGAATTTTTTTGAGTAGTTTTGCATCAATATTCATAAGGGAAATTGGTCTGAAATTCTCTTTCTTTGTTGGGTCTTTGTGTGGTTTTGGTATCAGCATAATTGTGGCTTCATAGAACAATTTTGTTAGTGTTTCTTCTGTTTCTACTTTGTGGAATAGTTTGAAGAGTATTGGTATTAGGTCTTCTTTGAAAGTCTGATAGAATTCTGCACTAATACCATCTTGTCCTGGGATTTTTTTGGTTGGGAGACTTTTAATGACTACTTCTGTTTCTTTAGGGGTTATGGGACTGACTGTTTAGATGGTTTATCTGATCTTGATTTAAGTGCATAAGCTCAGAATACCCACGATACAATTCAATGAAGCTCATGAAGAAGGAAGACCAAAGTGTGGATCCTTCGATCCTTCTTAGAAGGGGGAACAAAATACTCACAAGAAGAAACGGAGACAAAGTGTGGAGCAGAGACTGAAGGAAAGGTGATTCAGAGACTGTTCTACCCAGCGGATCTATCTCATATACAGTCACCAAACCCAGACACTATTGTGGATGCCAAGAAGTGCTTGCTGAGTGGAGCCTGGTATAGCTGTCTCCTGAGAGGCTCTCCCAGTGCCTGACAAATGCAGAGGTGGATGCTCGTAGCCAGCCATTGGACTGAGCATGGGGGTTCCCAATGGAGGAGTTAAAGAAAGAACTAAAGGAACTGAAGGGGTTGCAACCCATAGGAAGAACAACAATATCAACCAACCAGATCCCCAGAGCTCCCAGGAACTAAACCACCAACCATGGAAGGACCCATGGCTCCAGCTGCATGTGTAGCAGAGGATGGCCTTGTTGAGCATCAATGGGAGGAGAGGCCTTTGATCCTTTGAAGCCTCAATGACCCAGTGTAGGGGAATGCCTGGGTGGGGAGGCAGGAGTGGGTGGGTGGGTGGGGGAACACCCTTATAGTAACAGGGGCATGGTGAATGGGATAGGGGACTTTGAGGGGTTGGAAACCAGAAAACGGGATAATGTTTGAAACATAAATTTAAAAAATTCCAATTAAAAAATCTAAAAAAAAAAGACTAAAAATGTAAGCTTTTGTTTAATCAGAAATGTAAAATTTCAAATCATTTTACCATCAGAAACTCATGGCAGTGAGCGTTTGTTGCGATGAAATGATAAAATCAGCTAGAGCAGAGTTTGAAGGAATTTCAATGGCATCTGAATTTGAAGCCAAAGAATATAAACTCACACATGACCCCAAACCAAATTATTAAATTTTCAAAGGAAGAGGAAATGAATGGCATGGATACTACCTGATATCACGATGTGACTGAAGGATTGACAGTCAAATAAAGTAGGTCAGTTGAAGCTTGCACAACTTTCTTGAGTCATGAAAATGGAATGAACTGTTTCTAATGTTCAAATGGGTCACAATAAAGGGACAATAAAATTACCCTGTGTCTGCACTCTTTGTCATTCTCAGGGGTGATGCTTGAAATGAGCACACATTAACACTGACTGGTGGCAAGGTGGACTGGGGCATGCCACAACCCGAGAGCCCACACGAGCATTAGGCAGCGCTGTTTTCCCATTGGCTTGTATGTCTATCGCTAAGGGGACTGTGCAAATCAGATAAATGTCAAACTCCTAATTCACCCAGACACGGCTTTTACAGGAGTGAGGCCAATCTAATTATCTCAGAGCAGGGACAGTGGGAGGAGAGATGAGGCAACTTTCCAGTAGAAAAACAAGATAAAGAAATACAGAACTCTCCAGCATCGTCTATGGTGTGAGCCCATGGCTTCCAACCCCTAACTCCTGTCTCCAAGACCAATGCTGCCTCTTGCAAAAAGACAAGATCAGCTTCCCACTAGAGCTAGACAGTGTTGAGTGAGTTAAGATTTGTACATTTTTTTTTTCTTACTTCATTTTATGATTCTGGGGATGGAACTGCAGACTCCATCCATGCTTGGCAAGTGCTCTATCACCTGCCCAGCGTAGTCTCATCCCTTTCAGCTTGCAGTTCTGAAACAGGATCTCACTAAGTTCCTCACGTTAGTTCTGTAGCCCAAGGAGGACTTCAACTTGTGATCCTCCTGCCTCAGCCGCCTGAGCAGCTGGGGTTATAGAACTGCACCACCAGGCCTGGCACTATGTTAAATTTTTACTGAAAACAAAGCCCTTGCTTGTATCAGAGCAGCTCCAAAGACTAACAGCCAGCCACTGCTGCGAGCAACTTGTAATTCTGAACACTTACTAGTCAATTTGTCAGTCCAGTTATCCTTTCCATGTATAACGCCACGTTAAGTATAGAGAGATTAAGTAATTTGATCTAGTTAAGCAACTAATTAATCGCAAGGCTGGGACACTAGCAAGTAAAGTTTTTTCTTTTACAGCCACATATTCTGAGAAAATGGCTTGTATAAATCTGACCAGATAGAACAATACTTTATCTTCTTCAAGGCAAAAAATGGAATGATCTGAAGAGACAAAAAAAAAAAAAATAACCAAGAGAGGAAAGAAATGGGGAACCCACTCATGAAGAGTGGGGTCCAGTGTGGCTCCACCCATACAGTAGAATATTACTTGGTGAGAAAAGGCAGCACATATCTGAGCCCCAACATTTTCGCAAGGATGAAGACACATATGCAGTATGACCAGGAATAGAAATCAGTCATGAAGGCTGTGTTCTGTACAATTCAGTCGACATGACAGTCTGAAGAGAGCAAACCTTAGAGAAAAGCAGCTTCTAGACTTTGAGTTCAGAGTATGAGTAACTGTAGTGTTATTTCAAAGAACTTAGGGGTGTGAGTTTTACATGTCAGGAATATCAGCTAGCACATTAAGAACAGCGACCTTTCCTTCATGTAAGTTATACTTTATTTTAAAAGAATTCAGATCATGAAACACAACAGTTTGAAAGCTCTGCTTCCTTTGTTTAGAATCAAGTTACCATGCAGCCTTTTCTACAACACCATGTTTATGATATATAGTTAGGTAAGGGTTATTTATTTTGGCCTGGAGCTAGTTGGAAATTTACTTTAGAATCATGCCTTGAAAAATTAGTTCTAAGTGGGTCTGGTAGTAGAGGACTAGAACCCCAGCTATCTTGGAGACTAAGGTTAGAGAATCACAAGTTCAAGGCCCTTCCAAGCCTAAAGAGTGAGTTCAAGGCCTGCCTAGGCATATTAGTAAGACCTTGTCCCAAAATGATATTCATATCTATAACTCTATCTGTATTTGTATCATCTATTTGTATCTGTATTTAAATGTATATGAACACATATATAATGAACATGTATTTCATATTTATTATAGATATGTGTTTGGGAATACAGCTCAGTTGTAGTAGGGCTCTTGCTTAGAAGCACAAGGTCCTAGGGTTCAATCTCTAATACCAGAAAAAAATGAAATTTAGTTCTAGATCAATAGATTATAACCCATTGGAAACTCGTGTTGACATTAAATACATTAATATCTGAAGGAAAAGAGAAAGTTATTCTTTACAGTTGATTCCAACTTATGATAATTGATTTGTCAACCTGATTCAGTGGCATCTCTGAGAGCTCTATAGAAAGGATTAGCCTAGGAGAGAGGATCCCCTCTCAAAGTAGACAGCACCTTTCAGCTGGCGGCCTAGATAGACATAGATAGGTCTGAGGAAAAAGCAGCCTGGACTTGCCAACCTTTCTTCTTTCTGAATGTGTGTGTGTGTGTGTGTGTGTGTGTGTGTGTGTGTGTGCATATCTTGCTACTGCTACCCTTTATTGATATCAACCTCTAACTACCCGTCCTTTAGAATACAGACTCAATGCCAGAGATTCTCCCAAGGGCTCTCCAGCATTCAGCACTTGGGCAGGACTGCTGAGACATTCTAGCTTTGTGGGATGAGAAGCTACCCAGTTCTCTGCCTCTCCAGTCTGCAGACAGCCATGGTTCGATCACCAGCCCTGCAGTGGAAGCTAATCTATTTTAATAATACGTACACCATCCACTCTGTTTCTCTGGAGTGAGACTTATTAAGCTTTCTCCACTCTAGACCCCTCTATGCCTAAGACAATTTTAAGTACACCCCAGGTATATACAGATACACAAATAAAATACTTAGTCATAATAAATTACATATTTATATACACATTGCCAATTATTCCAGAGAAAACAAAATTTCATGCTAATGTAGAGGATTTTCATGCTTGTTTCTATGTAAAAAATTAAATCCTGGCTGGATATTTGATACTAGAAGATATACATCATCTTTAGTGGTTTTCACAGTTGGTCAATATATCCATTTTTAATCTGCAGAGCTAAGAAAGTCACTTTACCCTAAGTACATAGCTCAAAACGGCAGAAGTTTGTTTAGCGACATTTCAAAGATGGTTGGAAATTCTGTCCTAATCCCAAGTCAGACTGCATTTAACAATTTTAAAGTTAAAATTTAATTGTGTATGTGTGTGTGTGTGTGTGTGTGTGTGTGTGTGAGAGAGAGAGAGAGAGAGAGAGAGAGAGAGAGAGAGAGAGACTATTCATCATGGTGATTGTGTGGCCATCAAAGGAGAATATTCTGGAATTGGTTCTCTTGGTTCTCTCCTTCTACTATATGGGCCCTGAGTCAGGACTTTAGTCAGGAAAGGCAGTAGCTCCTTTAGCCATGGAACCATTTAGTTTAGTTTAGTTTAGTTTAGTTTAGTTTAGTTTAGTTTAGTTTTTTAAAGGAAACTTGGATCAGCAGCTCCAACATTATAAACCAACCATTCTAACAATACCATTCGAAGACACACTAATCAGTAGGTTCTAAACAAGTTGATGAATGCCTGATGAAGACCAGGATACCCAGCCCCTCCCCCCTCCACTCCCCACCCCAACTCCCCTGCTTCTCAAATGTGCTCACTGCTTTTAGTAACAGCAGGAGAGAGAAAACTGCATAGCAAGAAACTTTCAGGAATAATCATGGCTAACATCCACACTGCTGAGACAAATTGGCATTACTTGCTCCCTGATGTGATAGGATGTGCCAAGCACATCTTACCAGGTCCTGTTCCTGCCAGAAAAAAAAAAAAAGAAAAGAAAAGCATAAACTGCAACTGAATCTAATTGTGAGAAAAGAGCAGACAAAGCGAAAGCGAAGAAGACTTTATAAAGGCTGTGCTTGTCTAAAATGTCAGATCACAGAAAGTTAATAAAAACCCAGCTCAAGAAAATGAAGCAGAGACGACAACTGACTATCATATATGAGCCTTGTGATCAGACATGAGACCTAGGGAAAGAGCAGTAAAGAACATCACTGGAACAGTTGATGAGTTCTGAAAATGTCCTTTCAATCAGGTGAGAGAATTATTGCCGGAGGACGAGCCCCAGCTGAGGGCAGGGCTTGGAGCAGGAGGGGAGAATCAGACTCAGTATGGGACGCTATTCAGTTTCTTTTCATCAGAGACCGGACGGAGAGGAAGCACATCTCGGTATGGCCTGACCCTACTCTAACAACTTGTATCTCTCACAGGCTTTACACATAAAATCATTTCCTCAGAAACTTCCTTCATTGATTATAGAGCTTTGCAAAATACATTTTCTTCTAAAGTCTTTCTTGATTACATAAGGATACTGAAAGACAAGGTGAGCAAAAATGTTTTCAATGAGAACTAAAAGTTAGCATTGTGATAAAATCAATTTTCTTTTAACTCAGTATCTTCTTCCTTAAGATTGATGTTGTAAATCCTTGAGGTTACAGAGATGTTAAACGGGATGACTCTATTTGCATTTGATTCTAATTCAGTTTGGCACAGAATTTATAAATTAAAAGTTATTGCCCACTATCCATTTTAGCAAACTTGGCTTTCTACAAAAGTTCAATCTCTCTGATGTTTAGCAAAGATCTGCTCTTTAGTTTTCTATAAGATCAGAAAAGTTCTTGCCTGACAAGTCTGTTCAGGAAGGCAGGCAGTTCACTGAGACAAAATGCTTTCCTCTGAGTCTCTGTCAAGAACCCTTGTTTCAATACAATTCCTATCTTTATTACAATTGTATAAAGAATAGAAGGACATGAGGATTCCTAAAACTGCTTACTTTTGCCTTTGGGAAGGTACCAAGGCTTGTCATTAACTGTATGATCAAAATCTCTTCCTATTCATACTAGTTCCTTATTTCTGAAGTTGAACATGTAAACCTAGTAATTCAATTACAGCTTGACAGCTTCTAGAATTTCCCTTCTTTAATAGTGTTTCTCAGATCTTTTGTCTCATGCTAACTAATAATATTCACTAATGATCTATATGTATACCTAAGTAATAAGTTCCAATAAAGACACTAATTTCTGCACAACTGTTTTTCTGGGGAACTTTAATTATATTTTTCTTATACTAGCCTAGATAGATAGATAGATAGATAGATAGATAGATAGATAGATAGACAGACAGAAAGACAGATAAATAGATATTGTGATAATAATAATATCTATCTATTCATCCACCAGCAGGTCTCTATGGTCCTGAATTTCATAATCATGATATACTCAATAAAACTAACTACCAAAGATAGTTCACATAACCATTCTAATGTAACCAGTTCATTCAACTCTGCACTAGGGAGGCAATGACATTTTCTGTTATCATAGCAATGGCTTTGGTCAAATGTCTTTTGGATTAACAACCCAAAATAGCACAATAGCACCCAGCTGTTAGCTATAGGACAGTCCTGTTGGGTCAAGTTTGAGGGAGTCAGTTTTTTTCCTTTTCTGTGTTTGTGGATGTTACAGTATTAACATCAGAAAAGAAAAAGAAGAGTTTAAAGTCCTTCATTATCTTGGATAATCAACAATGGGACTAAATATAGTCTATCATTAAAAGAATCTATACCTGTATCAGATACTTTTAAAGGCATTACCAATGCATACTCATTAAATTATTATAAGGAGAGTGATGCTACTGTCCTCATCTTATGGTTAGGGAATCCAAGGCCCTAAAAGGGAACCTGACTGATATGTAGAACCACTACTCTTTATAAACTCCTAGAGTTTAATCACTAGGCACTAATAACTCATTAGTAATTGCTTACCTATAACATGAGTACATTAACTACCTACTCACACAATTTAATCTGAAAGATAGAAAACCTAACACAGCAAGAGCTTCTTCCATACGTGTATGGAGGTGATCTAAATAGACTCACCAAATTATAGGAGAAACAGAACCCCATTCAGACATCTTTCATTATCAAAGAAGACTCTAGTTCTGGGAATTAATTGCATATAATTAATTGTCAGCCAAAGGGGCTCCATGAGAATCCCCTAACAACATAGGCTATTGTCAAGAATATAGGTGGCTTTCCACAAACTCACAGCAGGGTCCTATTGACGAAGACAACACACAACTCATTGAACATGGAGAAGTTGGGCTGGTGCCTACCTAGGGTCTTCACCCCTACTAGAAAGTATTATGAATACTACTAAAGAAGAAAAATAAATATCAACCAAACTTCAAACCCTTTGATCTAAAACGGTCACCTGCCTGAAGACATCATAGTGCAATGGGGTCACAAAGCTTGTGGGGGTAGTCAACCTGTATCTGATTTGAGTTATAGCCCACTCCATTAGATGCAGCCCATTACCAACACTGCTTGGCTAACCAAGAGCCTGAGTCTAGACAGGCCAAGTAACAAAAAGAAAGCCAAATACTAATGTTCTGTTGAAGAAATGTAGCAACAAAATAACTCCTATACACATTCTCAGATCAATGTCTTCCTTAGCCATCATCAGAGAAACTTCTTTCTGCAGTAGATGGGAACAGATATAGAAATCTACAGCTGGATAATAGGCAGATAGTGAGTGACCTTGGAACCCTTGGTCCTAAATGGGATGTCTCCATGCATTTTCTTCCTGCACTGCTCAGGAAACCCTGCAGAAGAGGAGGTGGAAAGATTATGAGAGCAAAAGACTGATGGAGAGCACAATGAAGCATTGGTCCTCTAACCACAGCAAGGCTAATGTACACAGGAACTACAGAGATGGTGGGAACGTGCACAGAGCCTGCGGAGGACTGAACCTGATAGAATCCCAGCACTGAGGATGAAAGTGGACACAAGTCTACATCCCTAACCTGGAAGGTATCTCCAGATAAAACTGGCTTGCAAATAAAAAAAAATAGTTTTCTTTTATGGGTACATGGATCACTCTTAAGGCCAGGCCTCATGTCTAGGAGTAAATGACCAACATAGAACAAAGGCAATAGCACTTTGAAGGTTTTTCTGTCTCATAATGACATCTGGGCCTTTTTTCTTAGCTTAAATGTTTTATGATTAGATATTGTGGCTTCTCATTTTGTATTTTTTAGAGAATTTTCGTGTCTGCCGGTGTGGATCTTTATGTCTATTTGTGTTCCTTATGCTTTGTCTTAGACTTCGTTTTTCTATTTATTTATTTTGTCCTATTCAGGTTTGTTTGTTTTCATTTCATCTTATTTTTACATTTTATAGGCCTTTATATATATGTGCCTTTATATATATATATAATTATTATATATATTATGCACACACACACACACATTTTATATATATATATGTACACACACACACACACACACACACACACACACACACACACATATATATATATATATAGAGAGAGAGGATGTGAATTCGGATATGTGGAGAGATGTGGAGGAGCTGGGAGGAGCTGGAGAATTGAAAATTATAATCAGAATATTGTGTATCAAAAATAAGTTTTCAGTGAGTGAGACAAAGAGAGGAAGAAGAGGGAAGAGAAAGAGAAGGAGGAAGAGGAATTACAGAATCACTGGAAATCAATGAAGCAGGGCGCCTTCCTTCCCACTGACCCAGAGAAGCATAATGCCTGGGTGCTGAGCGTGATGCTTTAAAAAGTCCATTTGATCTCCATGTTCACCTTAGGATAGCCGACCATCACCCTGAGGAGCCCACATGTCTGATCACCTGGCTTACACATCACATCCTATCAAGTCCAACATGGCCGAAGTGGAACACATCTTGTTGTAGATAACAAGTAGTGATTGACTGGAAAAATAATATATATATTCCTTTCTTCCTAATGGTAAACAAATGAATGGTGTTTCTTAAAACACCATTAGATAACTTAGGACTAATTCAATGTACTCCATTTCTTATGTCTCTTTACCATAATAAAAAAGTAATTTTTTTCCTGCTGATTTTGATAGCTATCAGATTGTTTTCTCATTAGTAATAATGATATGTGTACTGGGAGTTACTGATTTTTGATAATGTAGTATGGGAAAATGTCAATATAAAATGTGATTTCACAATTATTAATTATGTTGTAACATCTTCTACTGTAATGGGGCAGCAAAAAATTTTAAGATAACATCTTGATATGTAGCTCAGGTTGACCTCAAACCCATAATCTTCTCATATCCATCTCTCAAGTACTGGGATTGCATGTATGAACTATTATGCTGAGCTTAGGAAAATATTTAATTGACTGCCAATTGTATGTAGTTTCCTCCCCATTTAAAAAGTCAGTCACTATAAGGCTAAATCAATGGAAAACAATGATAGATGCAATAGAAAATGCTATATATCTATCATTTGATAAAGTCCAAGCATATTAATTTTATTTCTTTCAAGAGCTATGTACTGAACAGGTCTTGTGGACCTATACCGTGGCAGGACTAAAGGATCACAAATAACAAGACAGACCACCTTCTCTGGGAAGTGCAGTTCTGATACACTAATGATGCCCATTGTTTTCTTTGAAGAAATCTGGGAATTGAAAAGTAACTCAGAGCATGAAATTTTTTGACTTTCAAATGTACTAACCCAAACTTGAGCAATATGACATGAAAAATATGATAATGCTAACTTTAACAGAATAAAGTAGAAAACACCACATAAAAGTTCCCCAAGGGGGTCCTTACTGAAGAATATATATGATGCTCATACATCCCTTCACTTCACAGACACAGAGTGCCTACCCTGCAGTGGGTAGCAATATGTCTTGCCAGTTTTGGCATCTTTACTCACCTTTATTCCTTAGTTCTTCTGTCACACATGAACCATAATTGTGATGCTACTGATGTGCTTAGAACGCAATCAGTTGGCTTCATATATGAGAGATTATCCTAAATAATTGCTGGGAGTCTGACTCAACCAGGTGAAATTCCTGAACATCAAATCTGAGGCTTCCTTGAAGAAGATATTTTGCTTGATCAGTCTAGTTCAGCTTGCCCCCAAGGCTTTCAAATGTCTCCTTTGATGTCCAACCTTATCTTCCTTGACGTCCAGCCTTATGGAATTCTTGTGTATTTGGATACTCTCTGTAATCAATTAGAATCACCATTTTCTGTGCATCTCTTGTTATGCTGTGTGTTACATATAGAGTCAATGCTCTGGTTCAACTTTGATATGTACATGAAAGAACAGAGAGGGTGAGGATTTGTCTGTACTTGAGTGGTTTAGTGCAGCTGTGTAGGGATTTCGGAATGATTGCACTCTAATTCTGTAGTGGGAAGGTGCAGGAGACTGTGGCAAGGATAAATATTGAGTTTCAGAGTGGTATCTTTAATGAAGATCTCTGGAGGATACAAAGACTAATCTAAAAAGCATAAAGCAAGAAAGTAAAATGTATATGTAAAGTGTTGCAAGATAACATCAGAATGGTCCAAGCAGAAAACCCTCTTGTGCTAATGTCAAAAGGTAAAGAAAGAGCATGGAACAAAGGGAGAGGGTTAGAAGAGAAACCTAAAGCTGATGCATCCTGAACATGGGTATTTCAGGAGGGAGATCCTGGACGTAAGCAGGAGTTATATCGTGAAGGCCTTGTGACTTGAGTTTTCTTGCTTGGCATGGAGAAAGTCATTTAAAATTTAAAGAATGGAAATGAAAACATTGTTTTTTGTTGAAAGACCATTCAACATGCAATGTGGATGACGTGAAGATGAGGGAAAGTTCATTGTATTAGAGACTGATGGTGAGTTAGTGTGGCTGGAAGCAGTGACAGATGGTGAATTCAGACAGCATCCTTGTTTAAGTGCATTTGGGGAATGATGGCAGCTGTGTTGCCAAGACATTTGTGAATGATAGGACCATTCCTATAGAAGAAGAACAGAGAATAGGAGCACATGTGGAGTGAAGGAGGACTGTATGGGATCTGCTGTAATATCTATGAGCACACAGATGGAGCTAGCCATTAAGCCATTGGCTGCTAACAGCTACAAGACCCAGGCTTAAAATAATGGATTACAGAGACATCATTATACCAAAGGAAATGGAAGCTATGGGTGTAGGTGACATATAAATGACATGAGATTATATACAAATGACAGGAAAGAGAATAATTTAATCCAGAATCACCCTAATATACTCATTGTGGGGACATACAACAGACACTAGCCTTAAGAATCAAGATTAAAAATAATTTAAATTAAGATCTTCCTGAAGCTTTTCATCATAGTTCATGTGCATAGGAAGTCAAGTGAGAACACAGACACTAAAATGAGATAGTTATACATATTCTCCTTTTCTATAATGCTATGCTCTGGGTAGGATGTGCTTTAACTGCTGACAGTATTTTCACATACATACATCCTTTCATTGAATCTCGGGAAGAGGGCTGTAATGTGGTCTTTATCATAATTCAGATGAGGACACAGACTTAGTGAAGTTAATAATTAGCTCAAGCTCACTCAGCCTTGATTCATCGTCTCTGATCATCAAATGCAGTGGTATTTTTTGTTCTTTATTGTGAGCTGCAGTCAGAAACAGTCCTAAAGCCGCATTAACCCTGACTTATAGACAGAAAAAGGAAGTCGGGGCCGGAGAGATAATTAATGTTTCTTACTCTATGAATAGATAGGCTGAACTTTCATTCTGATCTATTGATACTGTACAACCAAAATTCAACGCCTGCTGATGCAGAGGAAGTGGGTACTCAAGTAAAATTTTATGATATGCAACCTAATGATGTTTTGCTTTTGTTATGTTATTTGGTCTAAGCATAAAATACTCTCTTGATCTTCCCCACCAAGCATCATGATTTTTCTAAGAACACACATTTTTCCAGAAGGTGTGAGTCCCTTCTAAAAATAAGGTGCTACATAAATATTAACCCACATGACTATCCTTCTGTCTCAGTTCCAGATTTTCTGATGCCACCGAATTACAATGTGGGTGTACTATTGTAGATTTTTCTAGTTACTAAAGTTCATCAAGAAGTTTCTATCCACTAGTGGCAAAGGAGTTAATGAGAAATAGCAATATAATTCAGAATTTAATGCAATAATGAGTGTTAAGAAACCCTTGAGATTTTTTTATGAATAAACTTATTCTAGGAAGGATGCACTTATGAATGTCTTGTGGGTCCACTCTTCAACAAAGAAAGACAAGATGGAATTAACAACAGCAGGTCTTCCACCTAAAACGTCGTGTTGAGAATCACTGATAAGTCTTAATCAACCTAAAAGTAATTTGAAGATGGCAAATAATCCCATAAGAGAGCATCATTATCATTTTTTTGATGAGAACAATCAGAGTTCTATGTTAGCTTGCCAAGATCACCTTACCAGAGTATATAATTATGCTAAAAATTCCTTCATGAGAGTTAATATTTTATTAAGAGTCCTATCAACTCCAGTACTAAGGAAGATAATATACAGATTTAGGGCTAAATATAGAAGGCTGATGATACCAGGAAGACAGCCTTGGAGTTTTGGTGAATGCTTGTGGTTTAATGACTGATTTCTTTTCAGTGGTGACATTTATTACCTCAAGGTTCGAACTGCTCAGTTCCCATAGCAACACAAGTACTGAAGTGATGACCCAGTGAGTCACCTTGCATTTCTGTGGCTGGATATTATGTTCCGTGAAATTTATTGCTTTTTTTTATATATATAAAACTGAGTTTCAACTTTGGATCTTTTCGCTTAGCTGATGTGTGGTCTCTGTGACTCTTTACCTTTGGTTTGTCTCCTCAGCTATCAAATGGGAAAAACTGAAAATGCTTATAATGTAGTTACTAGAAAAGTATCAGCATTAAGTGATTACTTTACTTTTCTTGATATGTATACACACCCCACTTGAAATGAATGATTTTAATGAAATGTCATAAAAAATACAAAAGGACAGTAATTTATTTGGGCATAATAACTAGAATGTAATTAAAGGAATATATGAGATACAATTTTAAGACCATGAGTCTAATGAATCCTAAAAGGACATACTTTCCTTCATGTGAAGATGCCATTCTTTACTTATGTAAGCCTCCATGAGAACTGGTAGAGGGTGACACTTAGAAAAGAGATGAAGGAAAGGGACTGTTAGGTGACGAGGAAGGATAAAATGTAGACAAAAGGATGCATAACCCGTGAAAGATGACATAAAGTTAATTGGTTCTTCTGCTTTCAATTCTATCATAATGCTTTTAATTCTGTGGTGGCTAAATACAGAGTGTAATAGACAGTGAAAGTGTGAAATCCCAAGCAAACCCCATGGTGGCCATTCTAACTGTCCAGAGTTCACTGAGATGCATAGAGGAGTTTAGCTCCAGGTGTTTGTATGAGTAGCTATCTTAACTTAGTTCTGCCATGTTTTTATTTACCAGGTCCTTAGCAACAATTACAAGCTTATTTCCTCCTTTAACATTCTTATCTCACTTACCATTTCTGTTTTTTGTAAAACATCATTATAGGAATTAGGATTTAGATTCTTTAACAAGAAAGCTACCAGATTTGATTTATGAATATAACTTAATTAGGACATTTGGCAATTTGTAAAGGCATGTACTTTTGTTTTTAATTCAGAGACTTGGAAATTCTGAAGTGGGAGAGCAAAATATCACACCTACCTCACTGATGTTACAGAGAATAATCCAGGAAATTCAAAAGTCACTTTGCAACCTTTTCCTTTAATAAAAAGGCAGGAACAGGAAGATTTATTCACTTCTCTGGCCTGAGGCATAGTAAATACCATGCACTTCCAAATTCGGGTATTGAATTTAAACCCTTATGTTTGTATACAAACACATTTTTTAAAAAATTATTATCTTATTCTATTTTATTTTTTATTAGATATTTTCTTTATTTACATTTCAAATGTTATCCTCTTTCCTGGTTTCCCCTCTGAAAACACCCTATCACATCGCCCCTCCTCCTGCTCACCAACCCACCCACTCCCGATTCCCTGGCATTCCCCTAGACTGGGACATAGAGCATTCTCAGGACCAAGGGCCTCTCCTTCCTTTGATGTCCAACAAGGCCATCCTCTGCTACATATGCAGCTGGAGCCATGGGCCCCTCCATGTGTACTCTTTGGTTGGTAATTTAGTCCCTGGCAGCTCTGGGGATACTGGTTGGTTCATATTGTTGTTCCTCCTATGGGACTGCAAACCCCTTCAGCTCCTTGGATCCTTTCTCTAGTGTGCACCCAGCATATGAATTAGCATCCACAGAAGCAAGACGAGGGCATCAGACCTGCTAGAGCTGGAGTTGTGAGCTACCTGCCTTGTCTGGGATATGAAATTGGGTTCTCTAAACAGTATCAAGTGCTTACCCAATGAAACTGAACCGCTTGCCTAATCCTCAAACAAACTCATTAAAAACAAACTTTATATGCAATAACTGATTTAATCACCTTGTCTTAGTTACTTTTCTATCACTTTGATGAAATATCATGACCAAAAGTAACTTGGAGAGGGAAAAGTTGATTTCTGCTTACAAATGTAGTCCATCACGAAGGGTAGTTAGGGCAGGAACCTGGAGGCAAAACCTGAACCAGAGGCCACAGAGGAACACTGTTTACTTACTGGCTTGCTCCCATGGCTTACTCAGCCTGTTTTCTCACAGCATCTAAAACAGGCTGCCCACAGAGTTCTGATCCCTCCCATAGCAATCATTAATCAAGGAAATACCGCCACAAACTTGACAACAAGCCAATCTGGTGAGGGCATTTTCTCAGCTGAGGTTCTCTCTACCCAAATAATTCTAACTTGTATTAAGTTGACATAAAACAGACAAACAAAGACACTACCTAACTAGAAAACAACTCTTAACTAAATATTATCATATTATTGTGGACTTCCGGCGAGGAGCAAATTATTAAAATAGCATATATTAAAAACCTTCACAAATCCTTTGGGAAGGCCAATTGTTCAACTCATTGCTAAATAATTGCTTTAAATGGTAGCATACCTTTTGCTGATATGTGAATGTAATCTATAGGACTAAGTCAACTCCTAAACTAACAATCAGGGCTTCAGTCATCCACACATACGTGGACTATACAGTCAGCATGGAGCAAGATGTTTCTTTTTGTATCCTTATTCCTAATGTTCTAGAAAATCATTTGAGCAGCCCAAATTAAATTTATAATTATTTTGTAGATTCCTAGCTATTGGAAGTAATATCCATTCTAGCTTTGCTAGACTGGAGAGACCTTCCAGCGTTACAGATTCCATCGGCTTCACAGTCTGAATAAGAAAATCAATTCCTTGAAATTTCATATATCTTTCATTCTTCTACTATTTCCACCACCCACTTTTTCTGCAGACAGAAATGGAGAATTCAATAAGAAAATAATGGAGTGCGTTGAACTGAAATTCAATTGACTTTGGTTCAATTCAAATAACACTCAAGTCCTTGGATCTGAATGATGTGTTCCAACCCAGTATGTCCTCTTGATGGGTAATTCTTTATGAAGTAGCTTCTGAGAGTTAAAAGCAACAAACCAACAACCACAAAAACACTCTACAAAAATCCATCTGTAATGAAGCATCTAAAGGGGAAATGCTCCTCCTTGAAAATTCTTATAGTCTGTTATATGGCTAGGCACGAAGTCTGACTCTGAGAACCAATTATTGCAGTATGCTAAAAGCAACATAAATCGACATTCTCAGATCGCACAGCCTCAGCTGGCTGCTGTTCACAGGATGAGTGCTTTCCTACTAACATATAATGTTCCATTAGCCAAGAGATAAAAGTCACACGATAAGAAGGTTCACTATGCAAAGCTTGTATAACGCCAGCTTGATTCTCAGGCATAGAGCAGTCTGCAGAGAAAGCTTATGGTTTTTATTTTCCCACCAGGTGGAATCAACCCAGTCTGGTTTTCTCGGGACTTTTCTGCATTTGGCACTCAAAACTCTCAAGTCCCAAGACTCCACGATAGCTAATTATTTAATTTTCAAATCCAAGTTAGTCCTGTCTGTAGCTGTATAAATACAATGTAATTTTCAGATTTTCTAAAGGGCATTTCACCAGAAAAGACTTCTTCAGTCTAAAGTGCAGTTGGAGAGGAGGGATAGTATATTTATAAAATGGCCTAAAACCCTGAGTGCTATTGATAACATATGATTTTTGTTTTAAATTCAAAAGACAACAGCAAGGCTGTGTCAGACTTCTTGCCAACTACTGCTGGGAGAGAGGTTAAAATTCAAACCACTTCAATGTATCTCAACATGGGCTGCCATGACCGAAGTTCAGGATTGCAGGGGCACCGAAAAAGTGTATCCAGAAATCTTAAGAGGATAAAAATGCTCCAAGGGTGTGTTGACTGGATTGTGATCTTAAACAGATGTCTTAGGTTAGAGTCATAAGTCAGCCAATGAAGCTTCATGATATAAAAGAGGCAAAGCAGATGGATTTTCCTGGCTATCATGAGATTAAGTACTTAACACAAACAAGACATAACCCAGGGAAATAGATGTAGTCCAGGATAGGCAGCACTCTGGAGATGGATTAACAGGGAAGTATGGATGCTAGAGGGACTTAGTCTGTTTCCTCCAGAACAAACTTACCCTTTATTTCATGTTTGTCCTGATTTCCTGCTGGTAAAAAAAAAAAAACAACCAACCAACCAACCACCACCACCACCACCAACAACAACAACAGCAACAACAAAAACCCAGCAACCTGGGTCATTTCTCTTCAAATCTCAAGTACTCAAAAAACCCTTTGCATTTATAAGTGAAACCATCTTCATCTTTCAAAGTCATCTTCGTTTCTGATGAGATTTCCTCAGTCTCTGGTGGCCAGGCCTAATCTCCATTCTTCCCATCCTTCAACCCTTTCATATGTATGCACCCGTTTCATGTGATAACCAGTTTTATGTGATTACAAGTTTTATGTGATAACCATTCTTTGTGTCCCCAAATTTATTCATCGACTCATAAAAACTTCTTGAACATCTTCTATATGCAAAGCACCATTATGGGTTCTGTTAAACATGCAATGAACAAAACCTTGGTTCTTCTGAAGCACACAGAGTCTTTACAAAAGATGATAGACATCTAAAGGTATTGAGCTGTTACACATTTGAGTTTGTATTCTCTAAATGTCAAAAGTCAACCACAACTAGTCTGCTTATAATTATTTAACCTGATGAAATGAAAGGCTTGACAATACGTTCATTCTCCTTGGAATGCAACAATAAAGCAGACAAATGAGGGCTGTTGCAAAGTTACTCCACGGTTAAACTGTGATGTTATAAGTAAGGATCCTCACTGCAGCTCTGGGCGTGATATGGGTGCCAAACCTAAATGGGAGGAATAGAGTTGAAATTTGGAAATACTTCTTACGATAACCATATATATTTTGTTTTCCGATTAACTTAGTAGTGTCATTAGCATGAAGACACACTGGTTTATGACCTTCGTTTTTCAAATTTTTCATTTGACTCTCACTTTGATCATGTTTAAAACTGGGAAGTATGCTGGTGTGCCCTGTCTGTCTTTTTGCCTGTGTTTCCCCGGGCTCCTGTGTCATAGGATGCTCAAACCCTGGATTCTATCAATAGGACCTGAGACTCTGGGTTCAGATGGAGTTCTACCAATGGGAAGCTAGAGAAGAAAGATGCTAGGAGTGACTTCCTTTTTCTGCTGACTCCATGTTCAACAGAACATTCTCTGCCTCCAATAAATTCTCTTCTGATAATTTATTATCAGATACGGATGATAGCCTTCTGGGTTAAACTTCTCACTGGCCCCTTTCTGTGACTAGAACCAGGGTTCAGCTTTCTCCTATTGCCTCCCAGTAGCACTTCTCATGGTTCTGTAATGGCCCTTTATAACACTCTGTATAAATTACTCAGTTTAACTTTGTCATTTTTATTACTCTCAACACCATATTTATCCAACAATCTTATTTATCTTTGACACTGTAAACATAAAATTAAAGTATGTTAATGATTTACCACCATTTTTACTGTGAAACAAGTACTACATAAATTTAAATGCAGCCTTCTAATGCTCTATCAGGGCTTCCTTAAGACAGTGCTAAGTAATGAAAACCAAAAGTGTCTTATGTAACTTTAAAGAGTTGATAAATGTATCCTTCAATGATGCTTTATAATTATAAGGAAAAATTTTGTTTATGTAAAAAGTCATTTTTTAAATCAAGAACTTGTATCTTCCAAAAGTCACAGCTGAATAAAATGAAGTGTACTTCAACTGTAATTAAAGTTGCAACCAGAACTGAATATGTTCACTGAAGTGATATGCTCTTCCCTCTTAGGCACACACTTAGACTTGAACAGGAAAACTACATAGACAGATAGAAGAAAAATAAATTGTGAGAGAGCAGGTCTATTTGAATAGATAACATTCCTGGGGACAAAAGGCTGAGTACAACAATTTATTCAAATTGCTAATATTTTGTGGTCAAGTTCCTAATAAATCTTGTCAGAGGGAAGCATGTTAGCTTTTCTTCACTATCATAAAATACCTTACAAGTTACTAGAGGAGAGATCTATTTCAGCTCATAGCCAGCTGTTTCTTCTGGTAGTTAAGTCCTTGTTAAAGCAGGAACATTGTGAAAGGGTGTGGTAGAGTGATAATTACCATAGTAGCCAAGAAAAAAAAAAAGAGGAACAGAAAAGGGCAGGGCCAACTCAAGTCTTTACCTTGAAAGACAAAGTCCTCAGTAACCTAGTTCCTCTTCCTCCCAAGGACACATTGATAAGGCTGGTGCTCTCATAGTCTGTGGCCTCTCAATAGCCCACCAGCTGGGATGAACTTTCAATGCATTCATTCCTTTGGGAGATGTTTCATAGCCAATTCACAACATTCCCCTGGCTCCCAAAAGCTTTCTGTTCACATTGTAACACACAATGTTGTATTACTCATTGTAATACTCAAAGCTGTAATACACTTAATTATTCTAACAGTGTTCAAAAGTCCAAGACCATACATTCCCTCCAGGACTTAAGATACAATAGCACAGACTTAACATTTCTATTCCAGAGTTGGCTCAGGATCTTTGTGGTTTAGCTTGGCTTAGGAAGAATGGAGCTACAAGTGGCTAGAGGGATGGGCCACACCTGGCCAGGAATTGCTAAGCATGTACAGAGTACCCAGGATCCACCATTTTCTACCTTGCCAATTTACAGGTTCTCATGAAATCCAGAAGGGAAGGAGACTTCATTCTTGCGAAATTAGTCAACAGCCGTGAACATTATGACTATCTTAATATGTGGGCAGCTAGGTTAAGTGTAACTCAGTATAACCTTGGATCTGTAGCTGAATTAATGTGTAAACTCATAATAAAATTGAAAATGTCTCCAGCCCTTATCTGAAGGAAAAAATATTATACTTTAGCAATCTTAGTTTTTTTTTTCCAGAAAAGGAGAGCTAAATATCAGGTCCCATATTCCTTTAAACATGATTTTTGAGGTTACATCCAGTAGTATCACATAATTTTAAAGTGAAAGTTCAGTCACACTGTGAGAAAGCAAACACATGTTAGCCATAAGATTGTGATGTTGTAGATTAAATTGAACATAGACTTGAAGTCCCATGAGTTTTATGCTAGTCTTGACTAGATTATTAATTAGTGTGATATTAAATGAGGCATAATTCATCTTTGGGCTTTACTATATTTTCAAAGCTAGAAAGAGGAACCAGCTAACAATCATGGTACTTACTCCCTTGAAGATCTCCTATGTCTCTCCTTCTGGTCTGGCAACTGGATGAGCTGCTAAATTTACTTCACAGCATACCCTCAGCTGAGTTCTGTCTCATATACTCCCGTAAGGCAGTTGTTAATAAACAGCTCAACTGCTGTGACCTTGGAAGCTGATGTCTATGGTAGCCATCTCTTGTCTATTTAGGTATTGAGCTTCCATGGGGGTGAGTATAGTTTTGACTCTCATCTTTAAACTATTTAATTAGTGTATTTCATGTATGAGTATATGTCTGTGTAGCACTTGTGCCTGGTGTCTGTGGAAGCCAAAGAGTGCATTGGATCTCCTGGTACTGAGCATCTACATGGTGACTCACAAGCATGTAGATGCTCAGAATTGAACCTGATTCTTTTGGAAGAACAGGCAATGTTTAACCACTGAGGCATCTCTCCATCCCTGCTTCTACACTTTAAGCTATGATTGGTAAGTCTGAAGTGCTTGAGTGAATGTTGGTGTTGATAGCTATGCATATTAACAAATCATAGTATAGTTGCAGAACAGTTCATCTCCCCTAATGTATCCAATGGCATGAGGTGACCTGTGGTACACTAAACTGGTCATTGTAGATTTTAGGAATCTAATTCCTTGTTTTTATATATTAAAAGGTTGGGTTGTCTTATCTACCACATTTTCCTTGTGTTTTTGTTAATTCTGTGGAATTTCAGAACAGTTATATCCACCAGGAATCATATATTTCTTACCTGAACTTGGTTCTGAGGGGTAAGCTTGGATTAGATCATAAATAGACAACCCGAGGCTCCCATTCTGCTGAAGGCATGCAGGCTGCCTGTCACAAGTATTCTGGATGGCGGCCAGCAGCATGCCATTCCTTCTTCCTGCATTAAGCCTATGCTGTGTCAAGTTTTCTGGAATATTCTGCCTAGGGCTGCACTCCCCTCAGAGGCTGGTTATTGAATTGCCTATCTTTCATCAGGTCAAAAGTCTGCTGGAAAGCTTAACAACTGAAGTTTACACAGTTAAGTCAGATCTTAATAATAAACTTCCCAACATGTATAACAGTATTATGAGATTATGAGAGCAATGGTTTTTAAAGATAATAATAAATCTCTGGTGGTGGTGTCTTAAAAACTAATAAAGATGTGGGCCACACAATGATCCTCTAAAGATGGTGATCTAAACCCTCCTACTGAGTACTTGGTGTAGAAAGTGGGCATTGGTTTTTAGTACTCCTTTGGTTTCCTTATAATTTATTAATCTCTGTTTTCTATGAGATAAAAATATAGTTAATGCATGATGTTTAGCCAAAGATCCACATTTGATACAAAGTTTCATAAAAATATATCCAGATCAAATGGGTTGACATTTGACAGGAAGGGTTGATTGATAGTTGCTTCCTTTTGCAACTATGGCCAAATATTTGAGAACAGCATCTGGAGGGAGGAAGGTTTATTTGGGCTCACAGGAGGAGGGAAGAAATTTGTTGTGGTGGGTAAGGCATATGGTAGTGATTATGAAGAGAGATGGAGAGAGGCAGGACTAGCTGTATTTCTACCTGGTTTTCTGTCCATGATCTCACACCCATGGGTGATACTTTTCCCTTTCAGAATGGGTCATCCTCCTCCTTAGTCAAACCTGTCTGGAAACACCCTTTCCAGACAAACCCAATCATATTGACTATCAAAATTAACCAATTACAACATTTTCAAATCTAAAAATATATATTAAAACTCCTAAGTAGGGACGGGAAAGATAACTTAGTATCTAAGAGCATTGGCTGTACTTCCATAGGACCTGTGTTCAGTTCCCACATGGCAGCTCACAGCTGTCTGTAATTCCTGATCCAGGGCATCTGATACCCACGTGCAGACATGCATGAAGGCAGAACACCAATGTATGTAAAATAGAAACACAAATAAATCATAAAAAGTTATTTAAAATATGGTATTTTAAAAAAGTTTTAAGTAACCATACAATTTCATAACAGTGTTATAATCTCATTCTTGATTCCAACCAAACAAAACCAAAGTCCGGCAAAACTTCTAAGAGATTGGGAAATGTGGTATTTTAAAATATTAACTCTTCTGAGAAAAACTATGGTTGAGAATCTGGGTTTAGAATCAGATAAGTCTGAGCTTTAAAGCCTGGACCAAATCATTATAGTCAGTGTTTGTAAACAAAATCCATATCCTTTCATGACTGTAAAATGAGATTGTAACATTTCCTTTCAAACTTATTGACAATTAAATGGAATAATATAGACAAAGTGCCCGCCACAATGCTATTAAGGCACTGGAATTCTTAAAAGGATAGCAGTTGTAAATAGTATCTATGTTAGGGAAAGAAATCAACATTGCTTCACTCGGGGGACAGTTTGTTTATATTGATTATGTATAATGTTGGAAACTTCATGAGCAGGAATGAGTTAAAATAATTTTCCTTTTAATTTTAAACAAATCAATAGTGCCATGGGGATATTTAACTTTTTCTAAGGAAAACATGAGAGAATCAATAGTGTTCTGTTGTGTGGATGCTTCACAGGTTGGAATCAAAGCCAGTTCACTATGGCCCAGTCAGGCTGAGGTAATAGCATCCAGACAGACAAATCTCACACTCAGTTATATATGGTCCCAATCATGTTTGAGGTTAGACACTCCAGTATGGCATCAGACTGTAGATTCGAGTCAGACTTTTGTGAGGGAGGTGGTGAGTTCTAAAGAAGTTCCTCGTGTCTTCTCCCAAGCCTCAGTGCATCTTAACCAGGATGTCACAAAAATGGTGCTAATAAAATGTGATTTCTTATACAGCCAAGAGCACTGTTGTTATTACCATAGCCCTCAGATCCTTTTAACAGAGAGATTAAACAACAGAGCTGATGTGAACCAGGAAAGATAGCAGCCAATGAATAATACATAAATTAGATCTATACAAATGACAGTGTGAATACTCTTAAACATCATGGTAGAAAAATTCCAGAATCTGATTGGTGAAATGAGACAGTGCAAAGAAAAGTGTAGCTAAGGCAGGACTTAAGTGCTCTCACTTTATCCATCCAGCTAATGCTCTGTGCGGTCCCTGGGAAGCCACTTACTGTCTCTGGGCCTCAGAACTTTGAGGCCTCCCCACACACTAGCATGGTGAGATGCTCATGTCACACAGTTCTCTTATTCTCTGGTGATCCCCTTCCTTTTGCTAACTATATCAGATTTTGAATGATTGGTTCCCTGTTGGTGGAACTGTTTGAGAAGGACTGAGAGGATTAGTTGTGGCCTTGTTGGAGTAGGTGTGGTTTTATTGGAGGCTTCTTATGGCCAGGCATGCCCCCCAAGACCCCTGCAGGTCAGGATGTAAAGCTTTTAGCTACTACTCCAACACCATGTCTGTCTGCTTCCTGGTCTGATGCTCATGAATTAACACTATGAAACTGTAAGCAAGCCAGCAGTTAAATGTTCTCTTTTCTAAACATTAGATTGGCATAGTGTTTCTTCATAGCAACAGAACAAAAACTAAAACAATAATGTAATGTTTCATTACATTTGATTTATTTATTTACTTATTATTTATTTATTTTGGGTTTGTGTATGTGAAGTCAAGAGTATGTCCCAAACCACATGTGGAAATCACAAGATAATTTGCTGGGGTCAGCTCTTTCCATCCATTATGTGGGTCTCAGCGATTGAATTCAGGTCATCAGGCTTGGCAACAGACATCTTTACACACTGACCCATCTCACTGGTCCTGTCTTCAATTTGTAAGTTAATTTTTTCTAATCATCACATAACTCCCCTAAGAGGTGATGATTTTAAAATGTTCTTTTGAGTCGTTATAAAAAAAATTCACCTAAGTGACACATGACATTCTCACTAATCAAAATTAGGAGACAGAATTTTTTAAGAAAAAAAGGAAAAGAGGATAAACATATGTGTGTGTATGTGTTTGCATGTATGTGTGTTACTATTTCAGATATATACTGCATCATTGTTGCATACACAGAGAGTTTAGAGAAAAATTTTGAGGTTTGTGTCTTTGGAAAAAGTCTTGTATAAATCCTTTAAAAGCAGTGTTTCTTGAATCACAACAAAGGAATTACTTGCATAAGAACTGACAGGGGCGGGGGAGGAGTTGGAAATGCAGATCCCCAGACCTTTTGCCAGTAGAATATCTGGCATGGGGTCTGGGAATATGAAGGATACCTCCTATTTCCAAGAAATGTTTCCAGCACATTTAAGTTTCAGAACATTCTTTCTGCTGATCTGTCTAAGGAGATGAAGTTTAAAGCTGACTCTAATTAACCTTTGCGTGACTGTATGTGAATATCATGAGGGTTTCATCTTTTACTCTGCTTCTCCTGTCATAAATCTGACATCATATAAAGGCAGGGGTGGGAGGGGCACAGATAGGTGAGGAGTTTGCATTCTAAAGGGGAGAAGACTTGTCTCAGCAATGGACCACACAAGTCCTCTCACACAGTAGAAGTTCACAAAAGAACAAAAATGTCCAGTTCAGAGACTTGAAGATCATGTCATGAACCGTTTCAGGACGAGAGTAATTGCAATATAAAGGAAGAGCTGTACATTAAAGACAGGACCAGCTAACTTAATCGAGGTCTCCCATCTCATTCCGTGAAGGTGCTCCTGGGCTCTGGTGATGAATGTGTTCATTTTGTATGACTTGCTTTGGGTAAATAACCCAGTGCCCTATCAGCTCTGCAGCCCTCAGGTGGTGTGTGTGCTGGGAGGGCCAGGGGAGGGGCCGCCTGGCGCGCGGGTGTCCCTGGCACTTCTTAGGAGACTCATAGCCCTTTCTTTGCAGCTGTCACTAGAAGACTTTTGGGTTTCCCTCTGGAAGAAAACCTCCCATGTAAACCTGCTGTCCCTTCCATCCCTCTTTTGCTCTCTGCAAACTGCTCCTCCAAGCCTTTCCATTGTGCTCTGCCGCCTGCATAAGACCTTCACCTCCTTTGTAGTAAGGAGACTTACTTGAGGCTATCCGAACCTCCAGCTGCAATGGAGCTGTATGGAAAGGTAAGCAGAAAAGAGTGCCTGGCATGCTCAGGAAGAAATCTGGCTTTTGTGGACGTGTGTGTGTGTGTGTGTGTGTGTGTGTGTTCGTTCGTGCTTGCTTGCGTGCCGATCTTCTCAATTCAGTCTTGCGGATGAATCGCTTTTCTTTTATGTGTGCCATCCATCGTCGTTTTCCCGCGTGATTGTTGAATAAGACTGTAAAACTACACCACTCTGGGTATGTATAAACTTTCTGGGTTCAGGATAGAGGTAAGGTAAAGCCCGTTTGCATTGGAAATTAGAACAAAGTGCTACATTTTCTAGCCAGAGAGATGCAGTCTGGTTTTCAAAAGCGATACTGTGAAGAATAAGTCCTTGTTTGGGGTGAACTGGTGTTATTATCGCTAGTTCGCTTTGAGGAAATGGTTAGGCAGACTGAGAGCGATTAACAACCCGAGTAACTGGAAAGAAGGGAAGTTTCTACCGCCTCGTGCAGCTGGAGGGGCTAGCCGGAGGAAAATCTTCTTGGTCTCTGGGAGTTGTAGTTCACAATTTTCCCATTTGAGCATTTGTCTCTTAAGGTTAGACTACAAATCCCAGAAGCTCACGGGGTTCATAGCCTGAACGCTTGTGCGGAGTCAGGAGCGGACAGCTCCGGTGCTGATGTTGGAGAGGGCTACAGAGCCCCAGGCGTGCGGAGTGTTGCGGGGAGCGCGCTGGCTGTGCACGCTTGACCAGGTTCCCGGACCGGCGCTGTCCTAGCGAGAGAGAAAGGACATTTGCCTACAATGAGACACGAGGCGCCCATGCAGGTGGGTCTACAAAGAAAGAATGGTCTCGGAGAACCTGAGAGCGTTTCTCCAGTCACTCAGGGGACTTGATGAAAGATAGATAGGATTGTTCATTTTCTTTCTGGGCTCCCTAAGGAGGCTGAGTGTGGAAAATGAAAACCGGAGCTAACAAAGTGAGGACAGCCCATCTCTTGTTGGCTTTTATGGTCTTGGCTTCCTGGGTTAGTGATAGTGGTGTGAACTAGAGAATTTTCAGTCACATGAATTTACTGAGAGTTCTCCACCGTGACCGGGTAGAGCCAATTCAGCTTGGTTAAAGACATTAAGAAAGAAAAGCCAGTGCCAGTATCCCCAAATTCGTCTTTAAAAAGAAAGGAAGAAAAAAAAAAGAAAAAGAAAAGATGATTAGAGTCCTAGTAACAGAGGTAAAGAGCAAACACATTTACAGTTATCTCAGAGCTATGACATCCTTGATCTATGTCTATTTAACTGGCTGGATCAGTTTTGAGGACCCTCTCTCCCCCAACATTCCCGTGGTGAGGTGGCTACTCTCATACCACCAGATTCCCCATTTTAATCACATCCTTCCGGTTTACTTCCTTCAGAAATGAAGTGTGTCCCTGTTGGAGCTAGTCATTTAAGTTATGCTTTTAAGTAAAGACTAGTTTTGTTTCTCCTTTCTGTGTACGACTGGTTAAGACTAAATATAAGTCTATGTTTATTAACCAAGCTAAATGGAGCCATTGCATAACAGAAAGGCGTTTTATGAATGGAATGAGAAGATAAGAGAGCACTCCATTTGGAATGTGTTGCTTCCCTTCAGAATCCACCTCTGTTGGCAAACTCAGCAACATAAATATTTGACTATCCAGTCTCAAATATCTCCCACTGTTTCCTCGTGAATCCATGACTTTATACATCTGCTTTCATTTACTTTTAATTTATTTTATGAGTTTTATATATATTAAGGAATCTTAACTGGACGGCTAAATGAAAACACTATAGAATTTAATTGTTTTCTGGAGTATTATATAATGGAGGACCTCAAATTGCTTTAAGAGTTATTGAAAAATTGATTTGTGCCCGGGAATAGTGGGCCCTTTGTGTGACATCAGATATTTCTGTTTATGAGTTAGCGTTTTATTATAAACCTTGTGTAAAATGAGTGTGGACAAACAATAAAGACTGTTACAATCAAGGTCTTTAAGCTTATGATAATTTCCTTTTTTGGAGGTGTTGCTAAGAGCCAACTAGCTGAATTAATAATATTTGATGATAAGTATATATTAGCAGTTGTCTTAAAAACTGGGGTGCCATACTACACTATGGTATATTTTTAATTCACTGAATTATATTTTTGGAATTTAATATGTAACCTCCCCAAAGCTACTGTGATTATGTCAAACTTGTGAAAGGTGGATTTAATCCAAGAACACACATTTAATTTTAATAGATTATTGTTAAGTGACTTCTATTATTTTTATATTTTTAAAGTTATATAATAATTCAGATGATAAATGCAATTAAGGGTTTTCTTAAGCAGTGATTACTCTTCCAGGATCCATTTTTTTCTAAACTAGAATTATATTCCATGTAATGATAAGACACAAAGATGCAACGTGGGAAATACTGGATATTCCTTTATTCCTTTTAAAGAATAAGATGTACCATCATTCTAAACGTTATATTTCTTAACTTACATTTACTAAGGATGAGTCGCAAGGCAAGCTTCATTTTATACTTCCCCTGTCTCCGAGTTTTTCTCCTTTTTTGGGGTGTTTAGTTCAGTTGCTGATGTGAAGCAAAGTGAGCCTTTCACTATTGGCCAGCTTCCTGAATATTATGGTTTCTTTTTCTGAAATAAAATTATTTGAAAAAATATACAATGTCCATTATAAAGCATTTGATGTTCTTATATAGACGTCTCTGTGTTCTGCTCACTTTATTTGTCTTTGATACTTGAATATATTTTCTGCAGAACATTTTTCTCCAAGCTGAAAGACAATAAGGCAATATTTGTTTCTTGAAGTGACTACTACAATGATGTTAATGATAGCCCCAGATGCTTGCATTTTCTTTCTAATTAGATAATCAAGGATAGCACTTGGCAAATATGATGAGTTGAAAACATTAATATGGGAGATGGTCCTTTCAGTCTTCTCCTTCAGCATATCAATAACTCCTGGGAGCCAACTGGCACAGAGAGCAGTAGGTCTCATCATTAAGGGCAACGCTTAAAGAACAACTTTAATAACAGGAGCCAACCAAAAGATAACCCAGTCTATCCAACCACTGTGCTTTGCATCCAGATGATGTATGTTTGTATGTATGTATGTATGTATGTATGTATGTATGTATGTGTATGTATGTATGAATGTATGTATGCATGCATGCATGTATGTATAAAACCATCAAATGAATCATGTATGAGGGACAAAATATAAATAAGTGGTAAAATTCTACAATTCACCATCACCAACTTGAAAGGAAGATCAGTGGAGCTTATGAAGATTAAAGAACTTCTCTTATATGAAAGAGTTCACATTCTTCCAGATCTTTCTAAAAATCTCTTATCATTCCTCCTATTATTTTGACTTCTCCTGAAGGAATAAATGTGTGGTGTAAAGAATGAGGACACTGGATAAATGATGCTCATTCATTTGATTGGGATGAAAGAAAAATATATTGGCTCTATTTTATGTTTATAAACTAAGCTTTGAATAAACTAAGCTAAATATTTGAGGACAATTGTGTTATAAGTGTTTTGGGGTCTATCTTCTTTGTGATTTCTTTAGTATCATATGGGACTAAGGTGAAATCCATCTGTCTTTCACATTTAGCATTTAGGTTCTAGGTTTATCTGATGAGATCAGAGCCTTCATATTAATAGACTTATATGCTGAAGCAATGGGGCAGACTGGAAAGAACTGGTTAAAGATAAGCAGAAGTAAGAAAAGAATGTAGACCTAGAACAACAGTGAGAGATAATTTAGGTCTGAGTATTACTGTTCCATTGTCTATAGAAAGGCTGTGATATTCCTTCACTTTATTACTCACAAATGTCTCATCATTTTCATCCTCTGAAACTCTATCTCCTTTGTGCAATGGACACTTAGTCCTTATCTTTTACAGGCACCAAGATTTGTGGCTGATGTTGGAGAGAAAGTCTTCCCTGTTTCTTTTCAGCTTGTTGCTTAGGTTCATACTTACAAATGTAGGAAGCAATGAGATTTAACTTAAATAGCAAATAACCTTTGGTGCCACAAGGATGGGTTTCCATCTTTACTGTTTTGAAGTTCAATAACTTTTGGATTTATTGTGAAGTCACTTCTCAGGTGAGGAGTGAGAACTGCAGTAATCTACGGGTCAAGAAAGAAGTGTTTAGAAGGGAGTTGATAGGATGCTTACTTAGCAAAATAGCAGTAGGCTCACTCCTAGAGCTCCCCAAGTGCATGTTCTTGGCCAGATGTACAGTACTAGTCATGTGTTCCCAGCAACGGACTAAGCCTTAACGCCAATAATGTAAAGCAATGGGTTGTATCTATAACATTCACACCATTAATGCATTCATAGGTATTTCTTGCCAGACCAGTTTTGTGGTTTGTAGGATTCACAGATTTATGAGATTGATAATGACGTCCCTTCTCCAGTAGACTGAATAGCATCTTCCAGTACAGTGAAAGCTATCAATCAGGGGGAAGCTACCAATAAGAATTAGCTTGGTTCATCTAAGTCCTTATAAAAGCATGGTGTCTTCAGCAACAATTGTCTTACCATCGAGTTTGTATGGATGCGGAAGACTAATGTCAATTGTCTGCATTGTTTTGGGTGTCCATGGGACTGGTCACATGACCAGTTAGCTGAAGGGATGTGCCACATACCTTGGGAATGGCCAAGGTATGACTATGAAACTCAGAGACTCCTTGAACTTGAAGCAATTCTTCATGAGCCTTCCAATTCAGGGATTGTAAACCATAGGCTTGACTCTGCTTGTCAGTCTTCCTGGATAGTTCCCAGTGTTCTTGATGTTTGCTCAGAACAGCCTACTACTTTTAGCCTTTTCTCTTATTTTGTATTTTATTGATTTGGGGTTAAAAATAAATTCATGTTTCTTATACTTACATTAGTATAAAATTAGCTTTTTAAGGTAGAATTAACATCATGCTGATAAACATAAGCATTTAAAATGATAAGAATCCTTCTATGGGTTGTTATGAGAAGACTCTTAGGTTCTGAATACATTGTTTGGTTGCATATCATTTCAAACTCTGCTCACTTCCTTAGAGTGTTGTCATGACAGGTTTGTATATGCAGATCTTGCTTTAATATTAGAAATTCATGATATTTTACTTATATGTCAATGTAAAGAATGTTTTTTTAGGGAATGCAATCTTTTGAAAAAATTAAGCCTAGATTTAGATCAGAATGAGACATAATATGAGCATTCTTTCTGTGTTTATGTGGGCTGTACTTGTGAAGTGTAGTGTCTAAACGCCAATTTGGTCATCTGTGGTGTCATAAAGATCTTAAATGTCTTTACTGAGTTTGCATATATTTATCATATCTGATAAATAGTTTTCTGAGAAATAGATTTTCAATCTTCAAACGCAGTAATGCTTCTATCCCTTTTGGTTTTGGTTTCAGTTTTCATGTATTCTGAATCTTTGTTACTAAAGATACAAACATTTGTAACTGTTGTGTCTTCCTGAAGAATTTCTCTATTTATTTCCATCCAATAGCCTTCTTTATTCTGGTAATACTCATATTACCGTTTATTGTTAATACAGTCTTTGTTACTTTAATGGTATTTTTATTTTATGCATGTATTTTGCTTTTGTTGTTTTCAACTTTTATGCCTATACGCTTACAATATGAATCTTGCTATCAATGCATAGTTGGGCCTCACATTTGTAGCCAGTCCAAACATTTATTATCTCTGCCTCTTATTATCATTATCATGTTGATTCATTTTCTGTATTTTGATGATTAATGTTGTTGGATTTAAACCAATAATTTTGCTGTTAGTTGTTTATGTACTCTGTTTTTTTTTATTTCTCAGCTACTCCTTTATTATTTTCATCTTAAATATTTTTAGGTATTTCAATTCCTTTGTATGTTTTCAATGCATTCATTTGCATTTTTAATCTTTATTCAAAGGACTACATAATACACAGCTAAATAACCTGCCTAGACTTTATATTATAATACTCCATATACTGTATAGTGAATTTGATTATACAATTTCAGGTCTATTTCACATGCATGTGTTATAATTTTAGCTTTAATAACACACACACACACCACCACCACCACCACCACCACCACCACCACCACCCCACCACCACCCCACCACCACATTCCTGCTACCTATTTACCATGTCTAGTAAGTTTCTATTGATTTGAAGTTCTATATGGTATCATTTATCATTTTCTTTTAGCTTTCTTTAGCCTTACCTATAGTATAGCCCTCTGACAGAACATTCTCTCTTGGGCTTTGTTTCTTTCCTTTTTCTTTCTTTCTTTTTTGAAAAAATTTGCCTTGAATTTAGAATGGGAATTTTTAATGTCGTAGAGACTTTGTGTTGATGCTTTTGCTTCCAGTGCTGAATTTCAGAATGCTATTTCTTTGTCTACTGGCTTATGTTACAGAATCATCTTCTCTTTATATTATTGTGCCTTAGTTTATATATGTCATTTTTGTTTGTTTTGAATATATTTCCATTTATCTTTGATATACATATTTTTCCTTTGTAATGTTTCAAGTCAGAGGGAAGAAATGACCATCTTCCATATGAACACTTATATATTCCAACCAATTGGTCATTACATCATCAACTATATTCCCATACCTTTGTTCTACACCTATTCTTTTAACATGGAAGTTAGAGTTCCGAAACTGACCCAGCAACTACAGGCATTCTGCTTATTTTTATTTTTACTTTTTTTTGTTATACTGTGTGATTTCTAGTGATTCCCCTTTAAGCTTAGTGACTCTTCTGTGATGTATACTGTTTTGTTAATTCACATCTAGGGGTTATCCATTTCAGTCATTGTACTATTCCATTTAGACTCACAATTGGCTCCATTTAGACTGAAACCTATTACATTACAAACTAAAGATAAATGAGCATTATTGGTTTGAGAGATTAGAGTATTAAAAGAGTTTAATGGGGCTCATTTGTAGTATTGTTCAGAAAAACCAAAAAGAAATGTGATGATCTGAGCTTCTTTTAGAAAAAAAATGGTACAGAAATTAAACCATAGCTCTACCACTTTGATTAAAATTTGTAAATTTTGAGTGTGAATATTTGCATTTTAATATTAGTGTTTAACTATTTCTCTATTGGGTCATGTATCTCTGGTGATGTATTTGTTATGTCTTAAAATATAAATTGTGGACTTTAAGGTCCTTATAATATTTGAGCAAGGTATATAATACTAAACAAAATCAAAATACAATTTCCTTTGCTAACTTATGTTTTTAATAGCTTCATTTCTATAGACAAAAAAGCTTTATGCAATGCTAATATATCTCATAACAGTTTGAAGTGTCATGTCGATTTTAATGAGGTCATGAAACACACACACACACACACACACACACACACAGAGAGAGAGAGAGAGAGAGAGAGAGAGAGAGAGAGAGAGAGAAAGAATAATAAAATCATAGAGGTGAATGACCATGTGTCCTGGCCTCTAGCAAATGCTGGCTAAGTCTAAGTCAGTGTACTGGCTAGTTTTCTGTGTCAACTTGACACAGGCTGGAGTCATCACAGAGAAATGAGCTTTAGTTGGGGAAGTGCCTCCATGAGCTGTGGGGAATTTTCTCAATTAGTGATCAAGTGGGGAGGGCCTCTTGTGGGTGGTACCACCTTTGGGCTGGTGTTCTTGGGTTCGATAAGAAAGCAGGCTGTGCAAGCCAGGAGCAAGCAAGCCAGTAAGAAACATCCCTCCATGGCCTCTGCATTAGCTCCTTCTTCCTGACCTGCTTGAGTTTCAGTCCTGACTTTCTTTAGTGATGAACTGTAACGTGGAAGTGTAAGCTCAATAAACCCTTTCCTCCAAACTTGCTTCTTGGTCATAATGTTTGTGCAGGCATAGAAACCCTGAAAGTCAGATTGGGTAGAGTACTGTGATCTTAAAAAAATAATATTTTGTATGTACTTAGCCTCATGAGAAAAGTCTGGAACCTTGACATTTAACTTCCATACTCTTAGCTTTTCTTATATCAAGACAAAATCATAATGTAACCTAAAGAAGAGCTGGGAGCCTCTTAGCTATCTTTTGCTATTAGGTTAAGTGTGATTCTAAGAAGATCATGGAAGATTCTTGTGTGATTTCTCATCTACATGGTGGCCCTGATGCATCTCTGATCTTATCAATCTGAGAATCTTGTAATCTAATACAGATAGGTAATTTCTGTCCCAGTGGCCATAACCTGATGAGACTTAGTGAGCTTAAAAAAGGGTATGTTAATTACCAGTTGGCAAATGATTCGCATATCATTCTAACATATATTAGAATTAAAATATAGATATTCTTTGAAAGTTTGATTCAGTGAACATCTGTCTGAGAGGAACAGTTGTTAAAAAAGGATAGCAGAGGCATTGACGGGCAGGTGAACATGCATGCATGAATGTGCACATGGGGAGGTGTAGACTTTGTTTATGGATACAGACTAGCATCTTTTAGAGAAGAAGCAGGGATGTCTTCTTCAGTCTGGAACATTGCAATCTGGAAATGCAAGTACATTGACCATAGACTCCTCCAGGGTAGTCAGATAGGTTTTTGTCTTAGAAATGCATGGGCAGCTAGGTCCTGACCTGATGAATTTCCAACACAAGTGCTGCCTTAAGGAGAGATGTCCAGAACGAGAGGGAATGGGTGCTCTCCCAGGGTACACTTCACTGTTCTAAAGTAGTAAAAAAAAAAAAAAAATTCGTGATGTCTTAAAGACTAAGGCACATCTTAGATGTGCTCTGAGAACATGATAACTGATTTTTACAGGGTCATGCCCTCCTATTCTGATAGTGCTTACAGTGACTTAAAACACCAATACACAGAAGGTTCTGACTATTACAGAGCATAGATAATGAAAGGAGAAAACTATTTCCCAGAATCAGCTTGTCTAGATAGGCTTGGCATTGTAGGGTGCTGAGCATTCTCTGACACAGTCAGTGTTAAAGTAGTGGAATGTCACTGTCACACAAGGGGTCAAGGCAGGAGCTGGTATGACCCTTTATTTCTGTGGTCCTAGGGAGTTCATATTAAATGTCAATTTACTCAGTCTCCTTTTGTGCAGATGCCTGAGAGCGTGACCACATGAGCCTGCCCTGGCCTCTGTATGAAGGCTTTTGCAAATGGGTTGCACATCATGGGACTGACCAAAAGAATCATGCTGGGGGCATCTTAGAGATGACTGCTTCTTGAATATCTCAATTCTGCATAAATCAGGGTTCATTCATACACATCTGTTGATCTTAAAATCTAGTTTAGTCTATAAAGGTTTAAATTTATATCCCAGAATAAAAATATATCAAACAAGATAAACATGTATTTGAGAACACTGCATTAAATACTGCTGCCAAAAAATGATAAGAAAACTTGTATGAATTCTATCCATATATACAAGAAAACGTTTCATGTTTCCTTTATGTTTTGCTGCTGAAAAACGTTTTTAAGAATTGACATCTGTGATAGAAAATGTAAATCTTGTGATTACTTGAGGAATTTCTCTTTTTTGAACTTTATATTCTTCTGTCAAACATGCATATGAGGAAGATAGTTCAGTGGCTCTTGGGAAGATTTTGAAGTTTGGAATCATAACATCTCTTTTGCTCCATGGTATCCACAATTGGAGTGACTAGTCATATGCCAAGCAACAAATCAAAACAAAATGACAACAACAACAACAAAAATCAACCAACTCACCAAACAAAAAAAAAAAACCCAACCCTGCTGCATGCCACAAAACCCTTGGGTTATAGGTAACCACTGGCCATTAAGGTAACTGGTTATATAGATGATCATTAGTCATAATGAACTATGGTCGTTAAGACCACAACATAACACAATATTGTCAAAATACATATTACATAGAAAGTATATTTCAGGTCTTGAGTTTTGACCTATTCCTGGACTAGTAATATCAATATGAGGTGTGATGACACTGGTCAGCAACACCTCTGCTCCCCTTAAGCCACATAAACCTAGAGGTAGACAGCTGATGTGCAATATACTGTGCTCACGTCGCTTGGTAGGTTTGGTATGTTGCATGTATTTTTAAACCTAACTATAGTTTAAACTTATGTGTTTATCAATATCTACTGTAAGTTGTAAGGCACATCCTTTTGTGTATATTATATCATGAATGCATCAATGGCTCTCTACCAAAGGAAAATCCAAGAATCTGGTAGTTGTTTCATCTACAAGACTGGATGTCTCCACTGGTCTTTACTGTACACTGGAATCCCAAAGAAGAGTTGGGAATGGACTTGTCATCAAGGCCAAGAACAAGTAGACAAAGAACAAATGCTTCCTTCTACCTTGTCCTTTATATAGGCTGCCAAGAGAAGGTAAGGTCCAGATTAAAGGTTTCTCTTCTGTCCTCAAGTAATAGGGATTTAAGGTAGGTCTTCCTACCTCAAATGACTCAACTAAAACCCTCATACATGTGCCCACCATCTTGGGTTTTTGATTAGTTCCAGGGGTTAGTCAAAATGACATCTGGAAATAATTATAAGTCTACTAAAAATCTCTTTGTTTCATTAAAGAATTTTAGCAAACAGGGTCATCTGCTGTCTGCAGGACAAGATAGACAGTCAGACACAGAGAATCTCACCTTCACAGAATGAAAACTATTACACAAAGGATCATGTAGGTGATGATTTGGGGGAGGATCAAAACTACATCTAATAAACTGCTAGATGATCAGTGCCAACATGTCCAAGAGCTAAATGCCAAAGGGTTCCCATCTTAACCATCTACAGTTGTGTGAACTTTGCCTCAGAGTAAAGATCAGAGAAGGACATTCTAATGGTTCCAGCACAGGAGGGAAACAGTCACCTTGAACCATACCATTCTGCCTATAAAATGAGGATGCTATTGAAACCTTCTGGGCATGGTGAAGGGATTAGGTGTGAGCATGTGTGGTACAGGTCCTTTCCTTCCAGATGGTGTTGTTATCAAATGTGTGTTCCAAATATGAGCTATTATGAACTGTTAGTATCTATTCAAGAAGTTACACATAACCAGAGAAAAGTAAAGACTTAAAGACAACTGTGAAAGAAGAACATAGGGATCCCTTAACATCTTCGCATTCTCCCAAGAGTCCTATGGGAAACGTGTTCTCTGCTTAAGTAAAGAGACAATGATTTCTGAATGCTGCCACAGTTTCCCCAAGCTCTTTGCTTTAGAACTAGGGTAGGAGTTTAGTCTTGGCCATTTCCCATGACCTGGAAAACATCCTCTCAGCTCCATGCTGAGGTGTGAGCCTGATATGGGTAGTATCTTGCCACTTTTCATCTGGATCCAAGTACAGCAAACAGTAGAAGTCCCATGGATGAAGTACTGGCCAGAGACTGCAGAGCATTAAAAGCCTAACTTGTTCTCAGAGACAGACTGGGAAACAGATACATTTGTGCACAGAGGAAGGCTTTTACTTAGAAGGACAGTACATGATCCAAATAACAGGCCTCTACCAATTCTTTTAATATTATTGACTCTTCATTTATTTTTTAGTCTTGAAGTTTCCTGGAATAATAACATCACAGGGTGACTAATGTTAATCTTTTTAGTGATAATGATTATTATATAGAACTACTCTGTTGCTAAACATTTGAACATATAGGTTCCATCCTCAAATTTGCCTTTCTAATTTAAAAGGTGAATTTAAAACAAAATGTACCATTCATTCCTTCTCCCATGTACCACTAGGTCATTATCAATAGATGGAGGTAAACAATAACTTCAGGATGACTTATTTTGTTTTTCTTATCAGATCCATAACATGCCTTGGGGGCAGTTTCAGTGTTCAACTATACAAGCAAATCGTTGAAAGTAATTTGTTTTTCTCATTTATTTTAAGATTTACATTTCAAAATTTTTAACCTAGGCTGTGGTTCTTTGTGGTATGAGAAGTAATTTGTTTGGTCTCTAATCAGTAGGAATTGTGTGGAAGCAAAACTGAGATTTATAATAGCACTCCAGTTTAGGGCATGATCTATTTCTTTTTTTAAGATACAACTGGTTAACTTTATTTATTTTTTTTTTATTTTCTATATTCTTTGTTTACATTCCAAATGATTTCCCCTTTCCCGGTTCCCCTCTCCTCATAAGTTTCATAAGCCCTTTTCTTAGGAGTTCAAAATATGCACCAAACATTCTGAGCTTCATAGAGATGAACAGTGACAGTCTCATCCATCGGATTGTGTATTCAGTAGGTTGAAAAGTTCATTGTTCTTTGTGTCCAAACTAATTCATGTTTTGATTATGGTCTTACTGAACTATGTTAGTGATAGAACTTAGATATAACCAAATCTGAAAGGGATGACATTTGTTGAATGAAATGACATAAAATTGTCAGATCCTAATTGTATTTTTAGATAAAGAAAATAAGATACATTAAATGTAGAGGTTCATAAATGTAAAGGTTCATTAATAACAGTAAATTCCCAAGTAAAATGAGAAGATAGAGAGACTAGTGATCATAATAGCTAACAACATAACTGAAAAAAGAGTACTGTGCACTTCATGAGACTTTGTGGTGATGTGTGATGGATAGGATGTGATACTATCATTGTACTGAGAACTGACCAAATAAATATTGGAAACATTTGGCTGATGCTGGGAGCCGCACAAGGGAGCCAGGCAATCTGCAGAAAAGTGAGTTTTAATCAAGCAGGATGTATGAGATTTTTCAGGTCTATCCTGGAGTAAGAAGAGGGGCAAAGGGAGCTGAAGTTATCAAGCAGTGACTTAGCTAGGGTTTCCATTGCTGTGAAGAGACTCTACGGCCAAGGCAATTCTTAAAAAGACAACATTTAATTGAGGCTGGCTGACAGGTTCAGAAGTTCAGACCATTATCATCAGTGCAGAAAGTATAACAGCATCTAGGCAGCCATGGACCAGGAGGAGCTGAGAGTTGTTCATCTGAAAGAGGCTAGGAGAAGAATGGCTCCCAGGCAGCTGGAAGGAGGGTCTCAACGTTTACCCCCACCCCCAGAGGCTAGCAAGGCCACACCTCCAACAAGGCCAAATCTACTTCAACAAGGCCATGGCTCCTTACTGTCCTTCTCCCTGGGCCAAGCATATTCAAACCACCACATGCAGGAAGAAGAAAAACACTTAGAATGAGTGAGTGTTCATTTGTTTCTTAAGGTACTTCAAGTTCCCTCAGGTACAAAAGAAACTGACTCTTGATTCACAAGGCATCATCTAAAAACTCAGAGGCTACAGGGAGGTGTGTTTCAACTCAAAGCAAGGGAGACCATCACAGTATATGGAACTGTTTTGCAGTACAGCAAACTGTAGCAGTGGACCTACTGTATTCAGTGTGTGGCTGTATTCAGGACACTGACTGGAGATCTAAACAGATCACTAAAGGGTCTCATGGCATTGATGGTACACAGCCCTGTGCTAAAGGCCCTTTGTAACCCCATGATTCTTTCTTTTTTTTAACCTTTAAAATTAATGCTGTTTGAGGCATTAGTAATTTATGTTTTATGAAAACTGTCTTGCTGTCTAATAGGTAACTTCCTGTCTATCCATGTTTTCAAGTTCCAGTTCTATTCTCCCATAAAATTTCTAGGACATCTACACAGCTTAGTATTTAGAAATGTCAGTAAATTCGCATAGCGACTGTGGCTAAGCCCCAGTGACATTCAAATGCAGCTGTAGACTGAGCAAATGAATTTTTGTTCTTAGCAAGATTAAAGATGTCTCGTTCTCATCTTTTGAGCCAGGATTTATTTCATTAGTCTAAAGTTTTACAAAACAAAATGTATTTGCTGCAGACATTGTGATTTTGAAGGTTTTACTGATGGTATAAAGCAGGAAACAGAGAGAGAGAGAGAGAGAGAGAGAGAGAGAGAGAGAGAGAGAGAGAGAGAGAGAGAGAGAGAGAGAGAGAATCTTTAAAGTACACGGATTTGGAATTTTTTTCTAATTAATTCCTCACTTGGAAAGCTAAGTCAGGAGACCAACTCCTTGAGGCTAGGGATTTGAAGCCAGTTTGGGTAACATACCAGTCTACCTTTTAAAAAAAGGAAAACTAAGGAAAAATGGAAGAAGGAGGAAGAAGGAGAAGAGGAGGAGTAGAAGAAGAGGAAGGAGAAGAAGACAGAAAAGGAAAGAAGGAAGAAATGAGACAATACAGTTTCCAGATCTCTGCTATCAGGAGAATTCCTATGGATTCACAAAATCCCCCAGGCCTCCTGTGCTCATACTGAACACCTTCCCACCCTGTGGTTCACTTCCAACACACAGCTGCATTAGCCCTTGAACTTATAGATTGTGCTTCCCAGATCACTCTTATGTCCCCGACTAAATCCTCACAATTACATTTAAAACTCTATATTCATGATGCCTATATTGCTTCAATTTTAGAATCAATAAAACTTTATCAATAGTGTTAGCTTGTACTATACTTCCTTTTAAGGCATTCTGAGAAACACTACTACCTTGTTGAGACCAAATACTGCCTCCTTTCTGCTATAGGCTGAAGAACATGGTAGGCTAATAGGATAAGCAGTTTTGTGAAATTTAAACTCTCTTTTATGACTGTGGCTTAGTTGAATATCCTGAATCCTTATTCAGAATTTAAGCTGGTCCATGACAAGACATCAGAGGATCTTGTTAATGAAGGTCCCTTGCAGACCCAATGGAAAGCATCTCATGGAAGGTCAGTAATTGGTGGACAGGGTTTATTTGTAGGAATAGCAGTGCCCAAACCAAAAATCAAACAACAACAAAAACCACAACCCAATTACCTTCCTATTAGGATGTTGTAAGTCATTCATTGCTTTTAAAAAAATATATCATCTCATTAAAATGCTAATTTGTGAGCCAACTTTACCTTTGGCTGCCAATGCTAGGCAAGGTTTGTATGTTGCACAGCTACCAAGGAAGGTGATGCCTCCTGTTTATGGGCCCAGGTTAACACCTTAGCAAACACTCCCTACAAATTTTCACTTTTCCCTGAATGTGCCGTTGTGATTACATGAATATACAAGAAATGCTTACATCTGTATTAGTCTAAGGAAAATGAAGTTCAACCAGAACTTTTATCACCTTTAACTTTTGTGATAGACACAGAAATCCCCTTTGTGTTACTTTTGTACAAATAATTGCACTCTCCTGCAGACAAGAAGTATGTAGAGAAAGGTAGTGTGTTCTCTCATTATCTCATTCCCTGCTTTTTGCTGTGCTTCTTCAACTCTGCTTCTCTTGGCTTCAGGCAATTAGCATCATCCTTGGTGTCTTAGATGAGCCCAGTGCTATTTATTGCTTTGGCAGTCCACCCCCTACTGGAGCTTCTTTTGTACCTTCTATTCCATTTTCTGGATACTTTATAAAGAAACAGGGCATATCAAGCACACATTTTAGAAGTTAAAGAACATGGGGTCAGCCTCTGTGGGGCCTCTAGAAATGGTCTTCTAGCTCTACCACAGAATGTGGGATGGTGTCATGATGCGAATACATGTAAGAGTCAAAGATAATTGGATGAGATAGGAAGCCAGAGAGATTCAAGGCCAGGTTTGTTTTTGTTGAAACAACATGTTGTTGCAGAAATTAAGTGGGGTTCCTTTAGAGTTTGCATTATTCTCTTCTGAGAGTAGTGACCTGTTTCATGTTGGGTTCCACCTTTAAATTTCTTAACACCTCAGATGGGGAATCAAACTTCCATCTTAGAAACACCAAATCATACTGAACTCAGTGTTTCTCAAGAGGAGCTATAATGAATAGTATCCAGGTTTTATGGGAAAACAGACTGCCTAGCCTAGCTTTTTGGGCAGAACTTGAAGCAATGATGCTGTTATTTTGTATGTAACTCTTGAGTACATTAGCTGATGGGTATTTTATGTGTGGGGGATTTTATGCTTGGAATATAGCTAGTGTGATTTTCAAAGCTACATTTTAAGTTCTGTTTAATTTTAGTATAGTTTAAATCGCCATATGTTCTTTGTGGCTAGCACATCGACTAACAGAGCAACTGCCAAATAACTCAGAGCATCAGAAAGGTGCTGAAGCAAATGGGCTCATTCAAAATGCTTCCTTTCTATCCTGAGCCAGACTGGTACTCAGAAGTGATACAATACTGCTTTGATAGATAGTAAAAAGGAAAACAAGGAAGAATAAACAAACTAATTTTGACTCTATACCAAGTTATACATCTTATTTTCAGAGGTATTTTTATTACTTTCATGAGCATTCTGGGTAGGTACTGAGTCACTTTTATTACATGTGATAGGGGAAACTGTAGCATATAAATTAAAATAAGTCCACAAAACATAATATGTTCATGTACATGTTCTTAGTAAAACAATTATGCAATGAAGGAAATTAAAAAGCAATAAAACTAAGTTCACAGAGATGGTAAGTCACAGAATCAGTGTTGGAAACCAGATAGGATTCACCATGTTCCTGTCAAGAAATGCCTCCCACATGTCCTTTTGGAGTATTTTGCTTATTATAGAGATGTCACTGAGAAATAGGGCAGAGGTCAGGAATGTGTTCCCTGGCCTCAGTTGCCTGGTTTTAGAGGCCTGCATTTATTACTTACCATCTGAATAAACTTGAGTGCATTATCTCATATCTCCACAGCCCATTTTAATAGGGATAAGGCACAAACCTCATATTTAACCCTCATTTGAGGGTTAAATAAATGAGCAATGCCCGGTACATTTGGAACCATATAAATTTATCATTATCATTTTTAATCTTAAGGACACTGATGTGTAAGTGGGGATAGTGATTTGATACAAAATTAATAGATGAAATAGAGATGTGTTTAGAATTTATTTTTCCTAGGAAAGACTAATAATCACATTTTTGGAAGAGAAGCCCTGTTCAGGCAGTTTGGAGTCCCCCTAACTGAGATGACAAAGTTTCAGGGCCCTCATGCCCTGCAAATTCCTCATAGCTCTGCTTTTCATGTTACTTTGAGAGATGGCGCCTTTGGTGCCTTTGATTGCTTATGAATGCTGAAGAGTGACAAGCACCAACACAGCTGGAAAGAGCTGTAAAATCTGCTATTCTGTTTTCCAGCTGGGAATTATTGCCATGGATACCCGCATCAGAGGGGACTGGGGAGTGTGCTCTCTATGTGCCTTCCAGAGTCTCTGACATCTGTTTCTGGCAAGGGCAATAATGAGTGTGCTGCATTATCAAATGGGAAACTGATCCAAACTCACTTCCCCCACAGATGGCCTCTGCACAGGATGCCAGGTTTGGTCAGAAAGACTCCTCTGACCAGAACTTCGACTACATGTTCAAGTTGCTGATTATTGGCAATAGCAGTGTGGGTAAAACATCGTTCCTGTTCCGCTATGCCGATGACTCCTTTACATCTGCATTCGTCAGCACGGTTGGCATCGATTTCAAAGTAAAAACTGTATTCAAAAATGAGAAGAGAATCAAGCTTCAGATTTGGGTAAGTGACTTTGAATGGACAGCATCCTTCACTCTGGGGTTGTTGGACATAACAAATCTGCAGGGGAAAATCATTCTACATTGTCAGTTCTCCCTGGGGTCCCTTGAGCTTTGATTTCTAGCCTTTTTGCTGGAGAACATTGTGTTTCAGAGAGCTGAGGTGATGCTTTTGAAGATATGGGTACTGACATACTTATTGGCATTTGATGCTGCTCAGCACTCTTCAGAAGAGAAGAAATCCAAGTTCCTATGCTTGGTCGTGGTGGTAAGCGGGAGCACTTGGTGAGAGTTTGGTGCTGCCTTGATCTGCGCGACCTTGAGAAAGTCTGAATCCTTCTGTGGTTTCTTTTATAATATGTACTTAAGCAGATAATACATACATATCTGGTCTTTCAGGTCACAGTCTAACTTGGAGATTGCAAAAGGGAAGATGATAGAATATAAGGAAAAGGAGGACAACTTCCTAGGAAGTCCTCAGCCTAACTTTGGGAGTAATCTCTTTATACTTAACAACCTCGGTGTTTCAGCTCTGAAAATCATGTTTGTATGCTCAAATAACAGAAACAAGAAACAAGATGCATAAAAGAAGGCTCCTCACAAAATTCTGAAATCAATTGGTTAGATTCCTGACCTTGCCAGTGCCTGAAGACCAAAGGCTTCTTAACTAAATTGTTGACATAAATTTAGAAAAGTAGAGCATAAGAAACAAAAATATTTGTGAGTTTCAGCCCCAAGTGATGAAGTAACTAAGATACTGGATTTCATCAGACAAATTCTATATCCTAAATGTCTTATGAAGATCCCAATGTTGCTAGATAGAATGGAGTCACTTTGTACCCCCATCTGCCACTCAAATTGATTGAAGCAATAGACAAGTATTTCCCAGGAGGTGTTGTCTGCCTCCTTTGGAGACAGGATCATTTGGTGTTGGTAGAGGGCTGATCTGCAGGGCTGATGCCTCTTAGGTTAAATATAGAAAGTTAAAGAGAGACAAATTCCAGACTGTGGCATTTAGACCTTAAAAAAATAGACTAAATCATATTAAAATGTTTATATAAACTGCATGAACTTTAACCATCTTAAAAGTCTTAGTGATAAAATTTAAAGAGGCAAAGATGCAGGAATATACATGAACAACTGTCTAACAGCAGATTGTGACCATGTGACTTATGCTAAATCCAGAATCTCCTAGGTCTAACCAGAACTCACTTCAAAGCTTGGCTCCACGTTTCTTATCTCCCCAAAGTCACTGTAGGGTGCTGTGTTTGTGTGCGGATACTTGGTTAGGATCTTGCATTCAGTCGATGGCCACACACCCTCAGTGCATGCAGATAGAAAGATGGAGGAGTCCATGGCTTCACATTCAGGGCATGTTTTACTCTCTACCTTCTTAACCTTGAGCAATCAAAGTCAAAGGATAAGTTTTGTATTCAAGTTTAAGAATGTTCCTTTGACTTCCAGAGGCTTTAGTGGATTGAAAAAAAATAAGTTAATCTAGTAACCATATATCGCCTACCATCATATTAGTATATCTCCTGTTCATCAGAAAGAGCAGCCATCTTCCAGGCAGACACTTCCAACTTTCTTTCTCCTCTTTGTCCTTTAGAGATATTTTAAAATGATCCTTGTAGACAGTACACTAGCATGGTATGTTAGATTGCCCTTATGGTCATTACTAGATTCCTAAATCTAGGCTGCTGGCATAACTACATGTTGAGATATAACATTATCTGTCTTTATTACAAACCTGATAGATCTCAAAAATTAAAAATGATTATTTTTATACTTATGTGGGTAATCCTAAAATAGTGCTGCTTCTAGGCCAGAGCTAACTCACTGGAAACTAAGATTTGGCTCCTTCTGCATTTTCTTACATTGGTGTGATGCTACACTGCACGGAGCTTACAGAGGCCATCTCAGGTTCTGCAGTCCCTCCCATTCTCTCTAGCCTCCCCATAAGTCCCAATTTCTGTAACCTCTGTGTAGCCTCTGACATCATTCTTCTTAGACTTGTCCCTGATTCTGGAAGATGTGTCGCTGTTTGTGAAGCTTGTGCCCTTCCAGGCAACCCAACATCCTACTTCATTTCAGAACTACATTAACTCATTCTAGAGCCACCCGCACCCCCAAAACCAGCCACCTTGAAGCTCTTAATCCTTTCTTCTCCTTATTCCTGACATGAGTTTAATCTTCATTTATATTTTCACAATTAAAACATATTTTTCTTTGTCATGGAGAACACACCTGGGGAAACCATGGCAGTAGGATTGTAAGTTTGAGGCTAGTTTGAACTGCAAAGTAATATTGTATATCTCTTTAGAAGAAAAAAAAATCACAAAAAACCTATAACTCCCAAATCTCCCAAGCCAACAAAACTAACAAACAACATTCTTCTTGTTTGGCAATACTGGGAGATTTTGATGCACTTATAATTCTAGGGTTGTGAAATTTAGTTTTACGCAAATATTACAATCTGGTATACTGAGTAGGAAATATTCAGAAGTACTATAGAAAGATTTTGTGTTTTTGAAAGTGCACTATAGTTAAAGAATTTAAGGAATATGCAGAAAGTAAACCCTTCTATAAGCAAACACTGCCCAGGGTAGATATTATAAATAGCAGTTGTTGGGTGAGAATTGTCCATGTCTTCTCTCTCTAGTCTCCTGGTGATCCCACTTCATGTTTATAATTCTTTGAAAGATAATTCAGAGTATCTGGCTTTATGTGGAGGTCCTTGATCCATTTGGATTTGAACTTAGTACAAGGAGACAAGGATGGATCAATTCGCATTCTTCTGCATGCTGACCTCCAGTTGAACCAGCACCATTTGTTGAAAAGGCTATCTTTTTTCCATTGGATGTTTTCAGCCCCTTTTGTCGAGGATCAAGTGGCCATAGGTGTGTGGGTTTATTTCTGGATCTTCAATCCTGTTCAATTGATCTGCCTGCCTGTCACTGTACCAATACCATGTAGTCTTTAACACTATTGCTCTGTAGTATTGCTTGAGGTCAGGGATACTGATTCCCCCAGAATTTCTTTTGTTGCTGAGAATAGTTTTAGCTATCCTGGGTTTTTTGTTATTCCAGAAGAATTTGATAATTGCTCTTTCTAACTCTGTGAAGAGTTGAGTTGGGATTTTGATGGGTATTGCATTGAATCTGTATATTGCTTTTGGCAAAATGGCCATTTTAACTATATTGATCCTGCTGATCCATGAGCATGGGAGGTTTTCCCATTTTTTGAGGTCTTCTTCCATTTCCTTCTTCAGGGTCTTGAAGTTCTTGTCATACAGATCTTTCACATGTTTGGTAAGAGTCACCCCAAGATACTTTATACTGTTTGTGGCTATTGTGAAGGGGGTCATTTCCCTAATTTCTTTCTCTGCCTGCTTATCCTTTGAGTATAGGAAGGCCACTGATTTGCTTGAGTTGATTTTATAACCTGCCACTGTGCTGAAGTTGTTTATCAGCTGTAGGAGTTCTCTAGTGGAGTTTTTTGGGTCACTTAGGTAGACTATCATGTCATCTGCAAATAATGATAGTTTGACTTCTTCCTTTCCAATTTGTATCCCTTTGACCTCCTTATGTTGTCGAATTGCCCGAGCTAGTACCTCGAGTACAATATTGAAAAGATAAGGAGAAAGGGGGCAGCCATGTCTAGTCCCTGATTTTAGAGGGATTGCTTCAAGTTTCTCTCCATTTAGTTTGATGCTGGCTACCGGCTTGCTGTATATTGCTTTAACGATGTTTAGGTATGGGCCTTGAAAAAAAAAAAAAAGAAAGATAATTCTTTCCTGAGGGATATGAAAATGGCACATGCTCAATAGCTCCTTCGGGGTTCCACGTGGGCAGTGTCTAGGGGATTTTCAGGTTTGTTCTATCAGCTTCTACCCTTGCACTTGTTGGCCCTCCCTGCTATGGTAGACTTTCGTGAAGATGACTGTGATAATCTTGGACCACACATCCTGGTATACTGAAGACATTTGTGGAGGAGTTTGATTGTCATGTTGAATTGAGGTTTGGGAAAGCTGTTATGATGAGGAGCAACATGATCTACACTTCAATGTGCATATTCCTACAATAACATCAGGGATTCCTGTACTATACTCTAAGTGCAATGGAAAATATTACATTATATATAGTTATTGCTGCTTAGCAACACTGAGAATTTATTTGCGACTATATTTAACACTGATGAGCTGACACATTTTGGTGGTTTAAAAACAATTTACTGCCCTTCACAGCCTATTTTAGTCATTTATGTTAATGTTTAGTTAATTTACTAAGACATCAAAAAAACCCAATATCATCTCACTGTATTACATATTTCAAGCCAATGAAGGGAAGGAGTTTCAGAGTCTGGGAGCCTTTGAGGATAAGTCCTTTGCACTACACCCTTTACAAAGACAGACTAGAAAGACTGTGGTCCTATGAGGTTCTGGAAAACACCTTGGGTGTTCAGATGGTAGGGTGGCTATCCAGAGCTGAAGACAGTACACCAAGGCCAAGTGAGGCTTCTCTTCGGTCAAACCCCTATTAGTATTTAATTTCCAATAAAGATACCTAGTTAAGAAATAAGATCTAGAGATGTTAAGCAATTGTAGTCCATGCTAGAACAGAACTTTTAGTCTGTATTTGGGACTTGGGCCAGTCTGATTTTTCACATTCTACATAAATGGTTGAACTCTGATAACACTGGCAAACTTCATATCTGATTATCAGTGAAATGTACTAGATACAGACAAATCGAATGAGGTCAGGTTTCAGGTTATATTACTCTGTCAGAAGGGTGGAGATTCCATGAGAAGAGGCAGAGGAAAGCCTTCTGCTTTTTCACCGTACTGGTTTGCTATCTCTTCATATACTGTGTGATTTTCCTCTCTACAAACTGTCTGTTGGATTCTCAACAGCTGACAATTTAAATAAAGTCATTTTTATCTTAGCCTTTAAAGAGAAACATTGGCCTGTTCCTGGACATTTTATACCACTACTCTATGAAATTTAACACTTTGTATATAGTTGAGAGACATGTCATCCTTCAGTTCTATTTACTTATAAATTTTAGATATATTAACATATTTAACAATCCCTTTATTCTTAATCACATTAGCCTCTCTTATGCAGTTTCATTTCATTATCCTTTTGAGTCTCAAGTTTAAAAAAAATCCAACATTTCAGAGATTACAAATGTTGAAGTTGGCTCTCTCTCTCTTCTTAACATGTTTAATGCTACTGGAAATAAACTCGGGATGTATTTATGGTATTTTAGTTTAGGTTTGTAAAGGGCTATCTGAGGTGAGATATAGGAAAATGGAAAGATGAAACCGTGTGTGGTATCCATAAGTGAGAAAACTATAACCTGTGTCTATTTTCAGGGTCTAGAAATAAGACAGAAACTCAGAGCGATGCTTGTAAGCTGAAGAGTGCGGAAAGTTTGACATTAAGACATTGAGGCAGCCACACCCTGACAGTGGGGTCTTGTGAACAAAGCACAGCTGTGTCTCACTCTGTCCAATTGCTCAAGTCCACAACTCAAGCCACTCCAATGGAAGGGTAGTTGCTCAGCTAGAGAATATGGCTCTCACACAGGAAGGGACAGGTTGGGAAGACGGGGATGCTATTTCCTTTAAAACTACAGCAAGCATCCATGACTTCAATTCTTCTTGGTACCCTCAGTGTTCCCAACCCTGGTGAGGTTTTGTTTGTTTGTTTGTTTTCTTGTTTTGGTTGGTTTGTTTGCTTTGCTTTGTTTTTCTTGTTTGTTTGGGTTGGTTTGGGTTGGTTTGGTATTTGTCTTTCTTGTCTCTCATGAGCCCTTTCCTTTTCCGTATTTGTATTATTTTGAACGAGGAATGTCTCTAATAGATATCTGGACACTTGCACCCTAGCTGGTGGTAATATTTGGGGAGACAGTGGAATGTTTAGAATGTGGGGAACTGTTCAGGGTGAGGAGGCGTTTTAAGTTTGCTTCAGTTCCAGTTTATTCTGCCTGCTTTCTGCATTCATTTGAAGACTCGTCCATTTCCATGCTCTAGCTCCCTACTGTCATGCCTGTCTTCCATTATGGACTCCTCCCGCCAGAAACCATAAGCCAAAATAAACTCTTCCAGAAGCTGCTTTTTGATAATAGTATTTTATCATAGTAAGTAAAAGCAAACTAGAATGCTATTTATGATATCTGGACTGCTGTGAGTTATTGGGAAATATGTTTTGAGTGTTTTGATACCAGGCTACCATGCAGAACTGGGGACATTAAAAAACTGGCCTAGGGAACCTTGAGGAAGGCCTCTCTCCAGCCAGACCTCCATGTTGACACCTGGTGCTCTTGCTCAGATCTAGTCTGTTTCCAGAGAGGCTGATGTTTCTATTACAAAGGTACTGCTGCTCAGCAAGCAACAAAAATATTGGAGTTTATAAATTGCTTTAAACTGTAGTAACTATTCTGGAATCTATGGAGGAGATGGTGCAGACACAGTGAGAAAATGTTGGTGGTACTGCTTCTGACTAGAAGTCAGGGAAAATGACATTTTAAAACATACTTTATTATTTAAATGTTACAAGGCCAACAGAAGGGAAGATGGCTCTGCCATTGAAGAGATAGTTTGTTGTATCCAATGATCACAAAACATTGACACTCATTTTCTGGGAGGGAGAAGCAGGTGCATCCATATTCACCATACAGTCCTGAGGAGGACGATGGGGAGCTGTGGGCAAGAACCTCTCTCAAGAGTTCTGCAAAACAAGAATGAGAAAGGAAGTGAAATAGTATCTGGAGTGGCTGAATAGGATCTTGTCAGTCCCTGAGGTAACCCTAATGACACGGCTGGCAGGGCACAAGAATAGAGGCCGAGAACCACATAAACAAGGTGGGGTACTCTGAAATGGTTGGCTTTCGTCAATAAGTTCTTGTCTTCAGTGTTGACTGACTTAGAGAAGAACAGTCTCTGGAATGAGTGGGACCTCGGAATGAAAGGCAAATGAATAAAATACAAAGGTAACACAGAGGAAGGCTTCTACTGTGACAGAGGCTGGAATTCTAAATAGTCTCACACAGGTTCCATGTACTTCTGGGTCCCAGTGATTGTGGGCCTGGAAAGCTAACTCAGAAAAAAAGATACTGCAAACTGTTGAGCAATCCCATATTGATATTTATTTATACTAATAGTATTACTAAGAGCAACATTTTGGGGCTTAAACTCCTAAGTACTAAGATTACAGCTGTTTGTTATAATGGCCACTCTAGTTTTTTTTTTTTTTTTTTTTTTTGATATAGCCCAGTGAAGACATTATAGTCCTGTTTCATAGGTAAGGGAAAATAAAGCTGCAAAGATAATGTCATTTGCCCAAGGACACAGGTGAGATACGCCAGAAGCCATCTCTTAACCTTGGCACTACATTCAAAGCCGAGGTACTTGACTATACAGTATAAATGAGGTCTGCATGCAGAACAAAATATGTTTGACTCCTTGGGACATCTAATATTAGATCTTGCCTATCTTAATTCCCAGTGATTACTTTTCTACAATGCATAATTGCTCATTTATCTTTCTTACTTGTTCCAAGAAATTTATAGTTCTGGGGAGTTGGGGTGAATCAGTTGTTTTGCTTGGAATTTACTATCTGAGCAGGAGGTCTTCGTAGATTATCTGTTTTGTGTTTAGAACAGGTATGTATGCACAGCAGTAGGGACTGGAACACATTCAAGTGGCTCCAGTCTTTACTACTGCTGGGGAGCATGCATGCTGTCAGGAGTGTGTGCAGAGAAGACCATGAGCAAGGGGGCGTGGGCACCTGCGCAATAGCCCTGCCCCTGGCTTTTCTTTTTTTTTTTTTTATTTGATATATTTTTATTTACATTTCAAATGATTTCCCCTTTTCTGGCCCCCCACTCCCCGAAAGTCACATAAGCCCCCTTCCCTCCCCCTGTTCTCCCATCCACCCCTTCCCACTTCCCTGTTCTGGTTTTGCCCTATACTGCTACCCTGAGTCTTTCCAGAACCAGTCCACTCCTCCGTTCTTCTTGTACATCATTTGATGTGTGGATTATGTTTTGGGTATTCCAGTTTTCTAGGTTAATATCCACTTATTAGTGAGTGCATACCATGATTCATCTTTTGAGACTGGGTTACCTCACTTAGTATGATGTTCTCCAGCTCCATCCATTTGTTTAAGAATTTCATGAATTCATTGTTTCTAATGGCTGAATAGTACTCCATTGTGTATATATACCACATGTTTTGCATCCATTCTTCCGTCAAGACTCATTTAGTTCAGTCTTTTTGCTCATCGATTTGAGGCTGGGCTTAGAGTCATCTAGTTTATTTTAAGGAGTCAACACACTCTGTCCAGACAAAGTCCTTAAGAGAATGGCAAACACTGGTGACAGCTGCCAAGGCCATTCTTGCTGCTGTCATTCGTCTGCTCCCCTCCCATCATGTTGCTTTTAACTTAGTACTTGCTTTTCCTCCGAGGCTGAGAGAGGCCAGCTTTCATCTTTCTCCCAAGAGGAAGCTGATGTTGTGTGTGAAATGTCAAGATGCATGAAACTGTTCGCTGTTGGTGGCTGAAAGCAACATTCCTGTATCCCACTGGGTTGAAACCAATTTCCAACTCTGAAAAGACATAGAAAGTGGCAAGGACTCTGTTCTGCCCTAATTAGGTCTGCCTGCTACATGGAAAACAACTGAGGTAGAAAGGGTGGCCTGGTGCGATCAGTAGCTGTTTTCAGCAATGGAGGTGGGATAGTCCGATGAACAGCAGGAGTAGAGATTCTGGTATACTGATCCAGGTTCTAAATTTTTTTTTATTCCCAGCAACTGGGTGACTTCAAGTCCCAGGTTCTCCCTGTCTCCACTTCATTTCATTTATGAAATGGCATGGCACACACATAGCCCTTGAATACCAAATGTCTGAGCCCATAAATAATTGTGCTTACTTCAATCTAAGCATGAAATATGTACTCAATAGATGTCATTGTGCATAGTTTTTAAAAATGGTAAACTTTCACTGAAACTTATGTCTTCATTAAGGTTTTACTGCTGTGAACAGACAAGATCAAGGCAGGTCTTAAAAAGGACATTTCATTGGGGTTGGTCTGCAGGTTCAGAGGTTCAATCCATTGTCATGAAGGCAGAAACATGGCAGCATCCAGGCAGGCATGATGCAGGAGGAGCTGAGGGTTCTACATCTTTATCCAAATGAAGCCAGGAACAGACTGGGCATCCTCAGGCATCTAGGAGGAAGATCTCCAAGCCCATCCCCACGGTAATACACCTCCTCCAACAAGGCCACATCTTCTAACAGTGCCACTCCCTGGGACAAGCATATACAAACAATCACATTCCACTCCCTGGCCCCCATAGGCTTGTTCAAACGTGAGTCTGAAACATAAACCTAAACATAGCATGATGCAAAATACATTTAGTCCTACTTCAAAAGTCCCGTAGTCTATAGCAGTCTCAACAGTGTTAAAAGTCCAAAGTTCAAGGTCTCTTCTGAGATTCATCCTATCACTTAACTGTAATCCCCAAAGCAAGACAGGAAGCCAGCGGGGCAAACTCCAAACTATGCATCTCCATGTCTGATGGTGGAAGTAGTCTTCAGATCTTCAACTCTTTTTTCACCTTTGTTGACTGCAACAAAGTTCTTTCTCCTGAGCTGGTTCCACTCCCTGCTAGCAGCGTTTTCATCCTATGGCTCTGGTATCTTTAACATCTTGGGGTCTCCAAGTCAACTTCAGCTTCACAGCTTCTTGTTCCAGTGTTTAAGATCAACACAAGATCTTCTGTGCATCTCCAAAGAGCTGGTGTCACTTCTCCTGCTCTGCCCTCTGTAGCCCTCTAAATTCAAGTTGATCCACTCCACTGCCATTGCTGTTCTTGGTGGTCATCCCATGGTACTAGCATCTCCAATATGCTAGGGTCTTCCACTGCAACTAGGCTTCACCAATAGCCTCTCATAGGCTCTCTTCATGGTGTCAAGCATCACCTCCTTTGCATGACCCCTTCAGTCCTAGGCTGTCAACTGCAACTGAGGCTGGACTTTAAGCAATGATCTTCCATGGCCTCTCACAGTGCCAAGCCTCAACTATTCTTCATAATGCCTTCATGCCTTCAAAACCAGTACTTCCTGGGTGATTCTTACACATTACCAAGTACAGGTACAGCAGAGATACCTTGGGTATCTCTGGAACACAGCTTCTTTGTGCTTTCAGAAAACATTTCCCAGAAGATGTCACCTCAGTGATACTAGTCTTTTCTTAATCACCACTAATTTCTTAGCTCCAGCTAATCAGCATCAATTGTCCCAGTAGTCTCCTTCTCCTCTTGAATATTAAGCCAGAGACATATGGCCAAAGCTGCTGAGTTCTGCTGCTTGCAGGAGCTGAATATTAGCTCCCTTGTTCTATTACAGTATCACTAGCTTCCTTTCTTTCCAACTTCTTCACTGCCTATGCTTGGCTGTCCTGGATCTTGCTCCATAGACTAACTTTGAACTCAGAGATCTGCATGCCTGTCTACTAGGCACTGGGATTAAAGGTGTGGGCCACCAAGCCTTGATTTAAGTTTTTCTTCACCTAGAATTTGCTCTGTTATAGGCTGGCCTTGAACTCAGAGATCTGCTTATCTTTACCTCCTGGGATTAAAGGCTTGTACTACAATGCCTGCACTAAATTTAGCTGCGTGGAATCTTGCCCCAAGGTCACTACTCCCTTAATTCAATTTAATATTCTTGAATTCAGCTCCATTTCACTTCCTGGTGTCCCTTTAATACTCAAACTATATATTTTACATTTTTCCTTTCTCAGCTTACTGTGTTTGTTCAAAATGCTCTTCATCAGACTTAACCAGAGAACAAAGCCTCTGTTAGGCTTTTTTGAGACTTCCTTTGTCAATGCAATTAATACAAATCTCTTTACCTTAGTCTTAGGCAGTCTCTTCAGAAAATGGCAAAAAGCAGCCATGTTCTTCACCAAAACATCACAAAAACAGTCTCTCACCTACATATTAAAGTTTTTCTCCCCTTTAGCTCCTTAGGTTGTAGCACTATAGGAGGAACAATGATATGAGCCACCCAGTACTCCCAGAGCTCCCAGGGACAAAACCATCAACCAGATAGTACACATGGTGTTACCCAGGGCTCCAGACACATAGGCAGCAGAGGATGGCCTTGTTGTACATCAAAGGGAGGAGAGGCCCTTGGTCCTAAAAAGGCTCAATGCAGCAGTGTAGGAAAATGAAATGACAGGGAAATAGGAGGTGGTTGATTGGGGAACAGGAGGAGGGGAGATAGCTTATGGGATTTTTCAGGATGGGGGGAACCAGGAAATGGGGAATCATTTGAAATGTAAATAAAGAGCATATCTAATATAAAAAGGTCTTCTTCATTGAAACCTCTTGGTCCATCAGTCCTACACAGTTCAAATGACCCTCGGCATCACTGTCTTCCATATTCCTACTAGGTTGCCTCATTAAGTCCCACTTAAACCATTCCATGGCTTTCCAAACTCAAAGTCCCAAAAATCCACATTCTTCCAAACAAAAGCATGGTCAGGCCTACCATAGCAATACCCCACTCCTGGTACCAACTTCTGTCTTAGGGTTTTACTACTGTGAACAAACACCATGATCAAGGCAAGTCTAATAATGGACAACATTTCATTGGGGCTGACTTACAGGTTTAGAGGTTCAGTCCATTGTCATGAAGGCAGAAACATGGCAGCATCAAAGCAGGCATGGTGCAGGAGGAGCTGAGGATTCTACATCTTTATCCAAAGGAAGCCAGGAACAGACTGGGCATCCTCAGGTATCTAGGAGGAAGATCTCCAAGCCCATCCCCATGGTGATACACCTCTTCCAACAAGGCCACACCTTCTAATAGTACCACTCCCTGGGATGAGCATATACAAACCATCGCAACTTATGTAACTGATTAGTAATTTGCTTTCGAATGCTTGTACCTACTATGTACCACAGCAGGTTCTGAGAGTACAGTAGTGAAGGGTGGCCAGGAACCATGATAGGGGCCAACCATCTGAACAAGCTGTAGGTATTATCTGATGCCATGCATAGCAGGTACTATGTCTGACCTAGTCTTAGAGATTCTGAGAACCTTTATTGTGGCCATCCATACCTGAGATGACAACTGAGAAGTGAAACAACAACAAAAAGAATCCTTCTCTCATTCATTTATTCAATGGCATTTATTCTGTGCTTAAATGCCTTTATAAAAGGTGCTTGAGAAGGAACTTGGAACTGAAGCTAAACACAAAAATATCAATTACGGTAAATACTAAGGGAGAAATGGAGCACTGTGATAATTGGAAAAGCACAGTGGAGGGCAGAGCTTTTAGGTAATTTCATAGGAAATGGAGAGTTTATATGAAAAGATTCCTACATTGAAGCCTGGGAGTATTGAAAGCAGGGATAAGCTTTCCATGCAAAAGGAGGGAGAGAATTTGATTTCTGATTTCATTTTTCTACCTTAGCTTCATGTCTAAGCTTCATATTCATGTCTACTTCTTGTTTATGAAATTCTGACTTCCTTTGATTTTTACCCTCTATCTGAGCAACGGTAGGTTTAGACTATTGAAATATGAGGCTTTGGCAAATTGTTGATACTCACTAAGACAAAGAGGATACACACAGCTATGGTTTGAACAAGTTTCAGAAAGTAAATGGACAAGTGACAGCATTGCTGTGTCATTGGAAGAGACCTGGAGCCTAATCTTCAACCATCTTCATGATCACTCAGTCCTGCATTCGTGTGTGGAAACCTTTTCTGCCTCACTACAGGGACTGAAGAATGTATGTGAGTGGTGAGAAGGAAGTCACAGACTATGCAAGATGCAAAGAGAGTGAGGCATGGGAGCCAAAGGGTCAAGACAAGAGGATTAGGGCAGGAGGCTGGACTCTAGCTTCTGTGTGTGTGTGTGGGGGGGGGATGTATTAAGCTCTCTAAGCATTAGTTGTCTGTTATATAAAAAGGAAGGGAATAATTCAGAGGAAGATAAACTAAAATAATAACTGATATTCAACAGTCTCATGTGTTAGTTGGAGTTGTATGTGGTAAGTGGCCTAATACTCACAAAAGTCCGTAAGATTAAAATAGCAAGTGCAGAAAAGTAAGGACCTCGCCCAATTTCCTTGCTATTGTTTTGATATGATGTATCTCTCAAAAGTCTCATAGGTCAAAGGTTTGATTCTCAGCTGATGTTTCTATTGAGAGGGCATTGGATCATGAGGGTAGCAACTTCACCAAATGGATTATTCCAGTGATGGGCTCATAATTGGATGGACTATTAGATGGCGCCTAGCCACTAGACGTATGAGCAAGAGCTCATACGTCCACTCCTGTCCACTGAGCCTTCCTTTCACAATGTCTCTACTTCCTTCTCACATGAGGTGAGCTTCTTTGTTTGCCACACCCCCTACTTGTGCCTCCCTTTCCACAGGCCCAAAATCATTTGAACTACTTAACGTGGAGGGAAATATTTAAGCTTGAGCTAAAGTAAGTCTCTCTTCCTCTGTGTGGTGTTTCTCATAGTCATAAATGACAGATGGTTTGCAGTATTTTCTCTCAACCTATTCTTATATGGCCTTTTCTCTAGAAACATTATTCCTGAATCAACTCTGGTCAACACGACACAGCTTTTATTTTTAATGCTTATAATAAATACCATGAAATGTTGCAGTGGACATTAGTCATTAGAAAGCAAACTATACCTCAGAGATGGTAATTTCCATCAAGTCATATAATTCTTTCTGTGACATCAGACATCATTGTTTCGACTACCATAGAAAGGTCAGGAAACATCAACAATTGATGACAGAAAGAAAGAGATACTGTACCCAGCAGATTGGTATCTCCCATGATATTCCAGCCAATGTTCTCATAATACGTCTTTCTATCCAAAGGCTACTCAGAGGCTCTCATATCTTCTAACAATTGACAGGCATACTCCATAAAGGAGTGGCAGTTCTGAATACCTGGTCTCAGATAAAGGAAGCTTTAAATGATCAAACTTAGAAAAATCAAAACTTGAATAGAAATCTTTTTATGAAACCATAGGTAGGAACGAGAAGGGGAAAGAAAAGGAAGAATGTGGAGGATAAGCATTTGACCCCTAGAATCATTAGGAGAAGGCTCTGGAAAGAATCCTTCACTTCCTGGTGGTCCAGTGGTGTTGTCTGTGGTCTTGGGTCTACCTACGCTTTCCTTTTCCTTTTACAATGGCAGACTGTTCCCCGTGTGTCTCTCCAGCATTTGTCTTTCATCGTTCTAATTATAATTCTTCCCTATGAAGAAGCATCTTGTCTTGGCAACAGATTGTAAGGAAGTGTCTCAGGGTGAATTTCCATGAACTGTTCATATGTGCAGACTATTCTATATGTAAATACTTTACAGAGACACCTGCCTCTTTTTTGCTACTATATTATAGGGATTGTGAATTTACCAAAATGTTAAGGTTGTCTGAACGCACTGGTTAGTCTAACTGAAATTCTGTTCTAGACTTATGTGGATCCATGTTCCCCTGAAACAATTGTATTATGTAGTCATTTTGTGATTAAGAATATTCTTCAAAACCAGCTCTTAGTTTTTAAATCTTTGTTTCATTAACTTTAACAAGTTCATCAACTTTCTCATACCTCAGTTTTCCCAACTGAGAAATGGGGACAACATTAATACTTTGATTATAATGTTACTGTCAAGGATAAGTAGAATGCTTACAAAGTTCCTATCCACAATACTTAACATAAGTTCTCAGTTTTAAAAGTTTTATTCCTTACAACCTTTATCTTAACATCATGAACCTCATGTACTCTCTTATTTTATGAGTCAGACATTTCCAGTTCTAAAGCATACAGATATTTACATGAAGTAGTTTGATTTTGATGTTCTGATGTATAATAAGACAGAAAAGATGTAAAGATACTGACAAGTAAAGCAACTCTCTCTCCCTCCCTCCCTCCTTCCCTTCTCCCCCATCTCTCTCTCTTTCCCCACCCCACTGGTAAATTGTAATCTACCCAAGTACAGTCAGCTGCACTGTTGAGGTATGTCCTGGTGCTTTTGAGACATCTGTGCATTTAGACAGTCATTAGCTACACAGAGAAGTCAAACCCATACAGCTTGTTTATTAAATGCCCATAAAATTAATGGCCTACCCCAGAGCAAAACAACTAGTAAAATTCTGAGATGTGCTTCCTCCTCAATATTGCCTGGTGACTCTGGCAGCTTTATATCTAGTATATGAACGGAGCTGTGCCTGTACCACTCTATAACCTGTTGGCATTTTTCTACCCAGCTCATTTAAAGTTTTACAGGACTTTCTAACATAAAACACAGTTCAAATTATGGTACATGTTAAACATTTAATTACCCAATATCTTTCTCTAGTCATATTTAAGGAAAAAGCACACCATTCTGCCCTAAATGGATAGTAGTTAATTTTATAGAAGCAATAATTTTTCCCTTCTGCTTTTACTCCCATAAAACTAATTCTGCTGACCCTGAGCCTTCTCACAGTGATGACTCAAGATAAAGAAGATAGACAACTGGTCTAAGTGTAAGCCGCACAAATCATTCAGCTCTAGATGCTAAAGAGTCTGAAGGAATGGAAATGCAACTCAGTCACAGTTTGTACTTTTTGCCAACCCGGAAGGACTCACAGTTGAGGAATTTCCTTCATCAGATAGGTGTTTGAGGACATCTGTGTTCCTGATTGATGTGGGGGCCTAGCCTACTATGGACAGTTCCATTCCTGAGCAGATGCCCTGGTTTGTAAAGGGAAGGTAGTTGAGCACACCAGGGAGTAAGGCAGTGGCAGCACTTTGATCTCTGTTTTAGTTTTGCCCTCCAAGCTTTGAGTTCCTACCTTAGCTTCATTTGATGATGCCTCTATTGATCATTGTGTTTTTATTTTCCATAAAACTAACCTATTACATTTCAAGAACTATTTTTAATTCAGATGGACATTATTTGGGTTCCTTAATTGTTTCCTCTCTTCCATGTAAGCTGTAATCTTAAACATGCTGGCAGAGAAAGCATGTTGATCCTTTGTCAACTCCCAGCTAGCATTTATCATGTGCACTGCTTTAGTCTTAATACCTTAGATGTCTGGGAACTAGTGACACGAAAGAGTTAATGATCCTGACCTCCTGGACAGTTTGGGGAAGAAAGCCTTTCAGTGGTTGTGCATAGTGAAATACCTGACACTAATAACTTGAATCAGGTATTTTTAAGTAATTGCTATGTGGTATAAAGAATAATTGCAGGTTCTACAGTGAGGGCACCATGGGCTTTCAGATTTTCTTTTGTTTCTTAGTGATTTACTTTAGAACTGCTCTGAAAACAAATGTGGCTATGAAGAGACCATAAAAGAACAGCCATAGCAAAGGAATCAACCACATCATTTGTATTTTATAGACAATGAAGGCAGCTGGTTGGGGGGTTCCTTCTGTTCTATGGGAAATGAATTCTTTGGGGGTGACTTGATGGTAAGCTGTTGGCACAGTGAAGCTCTAGGAAAGCTGAGTTAGGAGCTGAACATCCTAAGATTTCATGTGATTGGTTAAGGGTATAATCGGTATTCTTTCTCAATTGGTCCCAAACGGGAAAAATTAAGAGGCTTACCAGTGTGATGGCTATTTCTGGTTGTCAGTTTGGCTACATATGGAATGAACTATAATACAGAAATGGAGGGAACACCTATGATCCAAATCTTGAGGCTGGAAGACACAGATTTTTTTTAACTTGGTCCTTGACATGGAGATATTGAGACATAGTGGTCATGAAAGTTTAGGCCCAGGCAATGTAGTATGGGCCTTTAATCCCAGAAGACAAGAGAAAGCAGATCTCTGAGTCCAAGGTCAGCCTGGGACAAAGTAAGTTCCAGATCCAGGCATGGTGGTACATATCTTTATTCTGTCTCACACCTTCTGCTGGAGGCCTACATAAGGACACTGGAAGAAGGAAGATCCATTCTTCTCCACCTGCTTGTGCTTAGTTGCCAGCCCATCTGTTGGAACCTGATTCTTCAGGATTCCAGTTTATACAGAGCAGGTGAAACAATTAGCCTCATGGGACTGAGCAACTATTAGATTTTTGAACTTCCCATTCACAGCTGCCCATTGTTGAGTTAGTTGAACTACAGACTGTAAGTCATTACAATAAATTCCCTTAATATATAAGAGACATTCTGGAAGTTTTGTGACTCTATAGACTCCTGATTAATACAACTAGCTATTAAATAAGTCTGCCCCATTTGGTTGATTGATGAAGCTTCTGTCCAGCTTTCTAGACTATCACTTGATTGACTCGTGTGGCTTTTTTCAAGTCTGGCCTGCAGCTGGCTTGCTTTCTGGTTTGCTGATTCTCAGAGATATAGAGGTTAGTTTCTTAGGCAGGCTGATGCCAGTCATGGACCAATGTCTGTTTTTCCATTTGGTCTGGTGCTCATCCATTTATATATTAAATCCCTCACAGTGTGCCAAGCACAAAGGCAACTCAAGAGTAATGGGAAGGAAGAATAACCCCGAGAAATGCAGGGAGTCCTGTGAGTAGCATATCTACTGATTTTAGACAAACCAGCTGTAATAAGATTTGTTTTTATTTCCTATAAAATGTGGATACTGCATTTGCTTTGTAGAACTGTCTTGAGAAATAACAGAACATGTGTAATACACCTCTTTGAGTGTTCTCATGCTCTATGGACCCATTTATAGCCATAAAAGCTATCCAGAGCCCAGAAGAATTATATGTACCTAAATTATACCTACAGTTATGCCCATTTTTGCTATTGTATAGAAAATTAAGCCAGAATAGTATTTAAAATATTTATTAGTTCATCATGAAAATGCTAAGCACACACCCTTCATGTATAACCACTAACAAGGAAATTGTTAGTCTTGAGAACTGGAGAGTGGGCCTCCTATCCTTGTCACTCACAGACAATTACCTAGAGCAGCAGTCTCCCCAATTCAAACAAGCAAGGAAGGTAGTGTACATGACAAATCCTTCTTCAGCCATCCTATCTCTATTTGGCACCACTGGCTTCCTCCATTGGGATGTCTGGAAAAGTTCTGAGATGAGCCCAGATAGTGAAAGTAAACTCCTAGATCCTGAAATCTGTAGGCATGATTTTTTTTTTTTTTTTTTTTTTGCGACCTACTTTTAATAAGGGTTCAATCTTTCCTCTAGCCTACCACCCAGCAGAGGTCATGGACAAGAAAAGTTATTAGGCCATAAGGGAAGGGGGCCCAGCAATAGTTCTTTGGGGGTAAGGTTGATCTTCTTTGGCAGCAGTTCAGTCTTGTAGCAAACACCAAATATGACTCAGCAGCTGCAGACCAGTCCTCTAGGCAAGCAGACAGCACACAGGAACTGGCAGCTACAGACCAGTCGTTTTCTGTTAGCAAACACCAGGCATGAACCAGCAGCTGTACTTCCATTCTGAAGGAATCATTAGGCTTGCCAACTGGCCTGAGGTGAGGCTGCAGAGGCAGTCAACTGTAGCAGGAACCTCACGAGCAGTTCTTGGGTGAACTTTCAATGACACCTTCATCACAGGTTGAGCTCAAGAACACTAAATAAGGTAAACCAATTCATGATGGCTGACAAGCGAGGTGGAGCAAATCAAACCAATGCTCAGTGTTTGTCTCCCACTGGTGTGGGGTCATCTTTATACTCCTTCATCAAGCATCCTTTCATGTGTTTGATATCAAAATATCCTTTTACCTGTCTCTGCTTCAGAAAAAGACTCTTTCATGTATCTGCGTTTGCAAGACTTCCTTTCACCTGTGTGCCCCAGAAAAAAAACATCATTTAACATAACTAACTCCGCAAAGAAACTAGAAGTTTCCACCTCAGAAAATCTTTCAAAGCTTTTCACTCCCTAATCGCCAGTCTATGGGAAGCTTGGCATAAGTGAAAGAATAATGTCCCAACTTTTCTGGTAGTCAAATTGTGAAACATTGGTTTGTTCATCAATAAACTTATGAAGCTGTACAAGTGAATCATGAGGTCACTGTCCATGGATCCTTTAAACTAAGTCACCAACATGGAAGGCTGGGCCAGGCCACTAAAGCATAATGTTGACACTTTATCATTAATCAGAGGGAAAGTGGGATGGTACTGGGTATGCTATTGAGCTCTCCCTCAGTGCTGGCCATTGCAGCTAGTGCCTTGTGATACAAGAGTAGAAATATGACACCAAAGGCAGTGGAGGAGGAGCACTGAACATTGGTTTGACTTGCTCTGCCTGGCCATTCTTTGCAAACAACATGCATGCATTGGTTCCCCTTACATAGTGTTCTTGAGCTCAACTTGTGGGAAAGGTGCCACCGAGAGAAGCTCACCCAAGACTTGCTTATGAGGTTCCTGCACCCACACACTTAACATTCCCTTTAAGTAAAAGTTCCCTTAGGAAAGGTGTTTCCCCCTGCTTACCTCCCCTGCTTGAAATTTTCTTTTCTTTTCTTTTCTTTTCTTTTCTTTTCTTTTCTTTTCTTTCTTTCTTTCTTTCTTTCTTTCTTTCTTCCTTTTTTTTTTGAAATTTTCTGATGTAAATAATTGCCTGGTTAATGTAAGACTCATAAAAGTTCATCTCTACCATAACGTCATCACAAATTCACCATCAGTTGGAAAATGAGGATACAATTTGGAAGCATTTTTCTTACAGGCTGTCCAATGAGCATCTTTGAATACTGTAATAAGTCTGAAGCTGTGAGTTTTAAAGAGTTAAGTTCCGGATGGAGTTTTGTATGACATAACCACAAAAAGTTGATTAAAGGAGAAAGGTTTCCTGTTTGGGAGCAGGTAGAAATGACATGAGGTTTGCAGAGGGCTTTTCTTGGGGCGAGTAGGAAGTACAGGGAACAAAGAAAGGGGAAGTCTCAGAAGACAAACTTATTCCATGGGGTGTGTGAGCACTCTTGTTTTTCCAAGAAGATAGTCTGATCTATGACTTCAGCACAGAGCATAGTTTTCCAATCATCAAGTCTCTGAGGGTCTCATTTCAGACACAGATTTTGAGCCTCCTTCTGTGTCTAACAAGTTAGAATTGCTCTTTGAACAGAAGCAAGGACTCCAGATTTTGAAAATAAGTTTCTAATTTGATAACTGCTATTCTATAAATCAGGTTCTGGGTGGCCTGACATTATCTCCTCTTACACCGTTTTCCTGATGAGCTGGTTATGACCTTGATTTATGAAAGACCATATAGATCTGGGAAGTGGAGCATCCTCTTTGCAGAACTCCTCCTGATTTTTGGAGTCAGAGAGCAGCCTTAGGTTGTCAGATATAACTGCCAGCTGAAAGCCTTTTATTTGAAATAGCTGTGGTCAGAGGTCTGCATGTCTGAAAGAATAGCATCAACATTTCAAGACCCCAGAATAGTCTTATAGACAGAGGATCTACCTTCCTTTTGTCTTTTCTTCTCAATGTACCACCGTGTCTCCCATCCCTCTCTTTAAGACTAGATATAGTTTCTTTTCCTGTGGGTTACTAGCTTTCCTTTTGGTCTTTGTTCTTTTCCCTCCTGCTTATGTTCCTCTTAGACACAGACATCTTGAAGGATTTTCTCTAAACTTCCTTCAGTCTACTTTTCTGTTTTGTATCACATCGTGAAGGAAAGTGAGCAAGTTCCACCACCATCTCTCCCCATCTCAAGCAAAGAGGCTGCTTCCGCAAGCTCCTACATTTGCAGCAGCTATTCCCACTTCTGAAAAGGCATGTCAAGGATGCCTTCACAAATCCTAAGGAATAACAAAAACTGACCTCTTTGGAAGCCCAGGGCAGCATTCATTCAACTTCCTAGCCTTTACCTAAGCAAAGGCAACCTAAGCCTAGAAAACCATTGCTACATCTTATCTTTTAGAGTGTGAGTTAAGGAACATAGGGACACATCTGTCCTTGATTCCTTCTATAAGATGAACCCCCCTGGGAGATGGTAAATCTTATGGGAAAATTCCAGGGAATTTTAAAACTGCACTATAGAAAGACAAGTAGAGGGCAAGATAGAGGTTTAAGACATTAAACATACAGTAGATTCGGACATACAGTAGATTCGGCCATGACCTGTTAACACTTTTCTGAGAAAAATATAATAGTAACTAGTGCCCAGAAAAACATTTAATATAGACATTTCTGATAGAGAAGGGGAATAAAGAAGATGGCAGCAATAGTTAAAACTTGCCATGCCTAAATAAAATCTTGTTATTGACACAGACACAGGAATAAGCTATCATTTAGATGCTGTCGGTAGCTGCATCTTCTACTAACTCTGGGCTCCCAAAAGCTTCATAATGGGGCCATGGGAGCATGTCAGTTGGTTGCTGGCTATCTGACAGCATGCACTTGTGTCTGATGGTGTGAACCAGTGCTCATTTATTCTATAAAGATTTAATTGAGAAGTGTGTTTGGCTTTCCTCTTAAGTTTTATTCATGCATTTTTAGTTCTTGTATTAATTGCCATTTTTCCTCCCATTATTTCAATTGTTGAAGTTGAGGGCTAGTTATTCATATCTTTGAAAAGAGAAGATAGCTTGGAAATTCACATCTCAAGAACCAGTGCTTCACTCTGGTTAGCAGGCCAGGCCCTGATATCCAGCTGCCTGGGTTCAACTTCTTGGCAGTTCTGTTCTACAGCCCAAACCAAACAACTCCTCTCAACTCCAGTTTCTTCAGCCATAAAATAACTACAAATATAACCTTACAATTATTTTTTTATTTGATATATTCTTTATTTACATTTCAAAGGATTTCCCCTTTCACAGATCCCCCCTCTGCTAAAGTTCCATAAGCCCTCTTCCCTCCCTCTGTTTCCCAATCAACCCCTTCCTGCTTCCCTGTCCTGGTACTCCCCTGCTCTGTTACATTGAGCCTTTCCAGGACCAGGGGCCTCTCCTTCATTCTTCTTGGGCATCATTTGATATGTGAATTGTTTCTTGGGTATTCTGAGCTTCTGGGCTAATATCCACTTATCAGTGAGTGCATATCATGTGTGTTCTTTTGTGATTTGGTCACCTCACTCAGGATGACATTCTCCAATTCCACTCACTTGCCTAAGAATTTCATGAATTCATTGTTTTTAATAACTGAGTAGTATTCCATAGTGTAAATATACCACATTTTCTGTATCCATTCCTCTGTTGAGGGACATCTGGGTTCATTCCAGCTTCTGGCTATTATAAATAGGACTGTTATGAACATAGTGGAGCATGTGTCCTTATTATATGCTGGGGAATCCTCTGGGTATATGCCCAGAAGTGGTATAGCAGGGTCCTCGGGTAGTATCACCCAGTTTTCTGAGGAACCACCAGACTGATTTCCAGGGTGTTTGTACCGGCTTGCATCCCCGCCAGCAGTGGAGGAGTCTTCCTCTTTCTCCACATCCTCGCCAGCACCTGTTTTCTCCTGAGTTTTTGATCTTAGCCATTCTGACTGGTGTGAGGTGAAATCTCAGGGTTGTTTTGCATGTCCCTGATGACTAACGTTATTGAACATTTCTTTAGGTGCTACCTTACAATTATAAAGAACAATCAGAGGAAAACTTGTGCCTTCAGGCATAGATACTCAAGAGATACTAATTTTTCTTGTCAGTGTAGCTTGGGTCAAGTTATAGTCCAAGTTATGCTTTGCCATTCTGAAACTAACCCCCTGCTCATACAAGTTTCTTAAGGCATGGTTCCCACCATGCGGATTCCTTCCTGGAGATATAGAAGTTCTTCCATCTGCTGGGTACCTTTTAGTTATATGAACTCAAGGCCCCACATGACATGTGAACATGCTGGCTGCAGAACAGTGGGGCAAATGAGAGGGCAGTGTGGTAGCAGGATGTTGGGGGCTGTTGCTTCTCTTTGCAGAAAGATTGGCATACAAAATAACGATGTTTGCCTGAAAGAGAGTAAGAGGAGAAATGAGAAGAAGCGTGGGAAATACATTACTATAAAGGGCAAGGTGCTCGTAAAGGCACATTGCTGAATTAACTCAAGCTTCACAGTAATGGGAACATTTGATGTAGGAACTCTCTAAGAGAGGTGGGAAAGTTTACTGCCCTGCCAATCAGTTGAATTCCTATTTGATATAAAGGAGTACAATGTAACACCTTAGCCATCTGTCTTAGAGGAAACACAATGGACTGCATTCAGCAATCAGTAGTTGAAAGTTGTGCATTCTCAAATTCAACTCAGTATGCTAGAAAATATATGATAAAGAATTGAGGTTAGTACTAAACATGTACAGTATTTTTTTTATTGTTATTTCCTAAACAAGACAGTCAACAACTATACTCATAGCATTTAGTTTTTGTGTGGAATTTGGCTTTATAAGTAAGCTGGATGTGATTTAAGTATATGAGATAGTATGTTTATGTTATAGAAAATAACATTGTATTTTTTATATAAGACATAAATATTACCAGATTTTGATATCCACAGGTGGTCGTGGGCGCAAACCATCTTAGATCCTACCACTAATAAATGTACTTACTTATATACATAAATGGTTAATTCTTCTCTTTTACCTCCAGAGGACAGAATATTAAAGGTATAGAAAGCAAACTTGATGGCCAGATGCAAATGTTATGGTTAGAACCAGGCCTCTATTGTCCAACACAAGATGGATGGGGATTACAGTCTGTCCTTAATGGGAGCTCTGTGAACAAAGGTGTCTGTCCCCATGCCTCTGAGGACACTTTTTGTGTTGGGTTGTGTAGTCCAGAATGAAGAGTAGACTCCTGAGGTTATAGGAACGACTTCTAGAGAACTGGACATATTTAAATCGGACAGAAAATTGTTATTTGGGATCATATTCAGACTCATTGTGTCTAGACCTGGAAACCTCCCGGGACTCAATTGGTACAAGTGCCTTTCTGGACAAGGGTTTGTGTGTGGATTCTTGCTGACCTCCCCTTCCATCCTCTATGCTTACTCTGAACAGTTTACCTCAGAACAGTTGTCACTTAATGCCTGCTTCTTTTTCTAATCTAGAGAAGAAAATGAATGACTGAGATCCTAACCCAGCTTGAAGAGTGCTTAGCAAAGAGGGCCTCATAAGATGCTGGGCAGTGGGTGGAAGTTGATATTGGATTAGAGAGAAAGACATGAGTTTTGTTTGGGTTAGCGTGCTATTAGATTGTTGTTATATAATTGATACCTATTATATTCTAGGACTTTATTGAACAAAAGTTATTGGAGGTTTATGTGTATGTTAAAAATAAAATGTTAAAAATGAAATGTCTATTAGTTTTAGAAAATTAAACAGAGGACCAAAGAGAACTCATTATATTAATTGTATTTCTTTCACTCTTTTCAAACCTAGAAATTCAGTTCAGTTGAAATATCTACTTGATATTCTGGCTGCAGCCAAGTGTGGGTCCTTCTTGGATTACATTAATACATGGAATCAGAACATACCTGTCCATAGGTGTGCATCAGTGTCCTGATGTTTCTGGTTTCCCAGATTCCAAGGAACTGGCTCATCATAAACCCAATCCTTTATTTGTAGCTCCTGCCTTAGCATCTCAGTGCCTTTGAAAACCTCCCCTGCACACCGCATCGGATGATTAATATCTCTCTGTTGGACAGGTTCCAGTTGAGTCTATATTATACCACAAGCTTTGAACCCCGTCTTCCCACTGATGTCCTACTGCAGTGCCTCCTCATTAACCTCTCCTTTGCTGTGGTATGCGTGTCCCTGTACTTCTTCATTGATCTGCCTACACTCATGCCCTTGAGCTTTCTGATGTGACTCCTCAGCTAAACTCCACAGCTACTAACTACTTCTTTCTATCTATTTTCAAGTTTGCTAAATCATCTTGTCTCATCTTTTTTTTTTTCTATTAAAAGGTCAAATAAGCAGGGAGAAAAAGTGACAGGTGAAGGAGAAAAGTAAACCTCCTAGAGACTGCTGAATCCAACTCCAGGTCCTTGGAGTTGGCTCCTTTTATTGTGCTGGGATCACTGTGCCAATAGGCAGGTGGAAGCAGACCACCTGCATGGAAGGATGCAGAGGGATGTCTGTTTGGGTTTGGGGAATGGCAAATCCTTCCCTGTGCATTTTTAAAACCACATCTTTGTCTGCTTTGGGTATCTTTTGCGTATATTATATATAATTAAATGCTGGAGGGAGATGTCTAGAGAAACGTGGTGTTCAGAAGTATGATTAAGAAAAAATGAAATGCACCATACGAACTCTGACATGTAAGGAAAGTAGTATATCCAATATTTCAAGATTTTTTTTTCATTTTTCTTCTTCTATGAGTGGCTTTTATATTTCTCTTCCAACTAGTCACCTGGTGTTGTCTTATATGCAGGGAGCCATATCAAAAAACAAAACAAAGCAAAACAGAAGATCTACTAATCCTTTAGTGGCTTTTTAAGACCCCAAAGGGAAGATGAAACAAGTATTGAACACGTGAGCTCTGCCCTGGGCTTTCCCTTCATCCGTACATTTCTTCTCAATATATCTCTTGTTCTGTCTCCCTCCCTCCCTCCCTCCCTCTCTCCCTCCCTTCCTCCCTCTTACTCTCTCTCTTTGCTTTTTCACACCACCTTTTTATACTTAATCTCTTTCTCCTTTCTTTCCCACTCTCCACACATACACACTCTTACATAAACAATGTGTGTGTGTGTGTGTGTGTGTATGGATTTGGATTTTAGTTTACAGTTCATATATTAGGAAAGAGTCTGTGATATTTCTCTTTCTGAGTTTGACTTATTTCACTTAACATAAACCTCTGCATCCATTTTCTCATAGGATATATATATATATATATATATATATATATATATACATATATGTATTTCTTCTTACCAATTTATGATACTTTTCTTCATATAAATAGGCTTATTCTTCTTATAAATATATTTTCCTAATTGCTTGCCCTTAATTTTGTTTATATCATGTTTTAGACACATTTCAAAAAATATTGCTCTCACATCTATCATTTCTTTAAAAACTGGATACTTTCAAAAGATAAGACATAATAATAGTAAACCATGAAGCAATAAGGACATCTTTATTATTATGAAATGATAGTTTATTTTACAACTTGAGTAGGTGTTGCAAATATAAACACTGTGTGAAATTCTGTGAAGACTAACAACCTGCTAGAACAACAATGTCACAGCAAGGACATAATTCAGAATTGAAAATAGTAGGAAGTAGAAATAACATGTCACTTAGAGCTTCCAGTGTTTATCCGTCTTTAAAGGGAAGAAGGCGAAACACTGTTGGATACTGTCAAATCAGTTTATATCACCCTTTATAAATGTCCTTCCTGTATTCAGTAGACATGGGAGGGAGGCCGTGTTTCTGAGGCCCCTGCAGTCTGGAACCTGCTTCTGGTGCTCACGCCCTGCATGAGCTTGCAGCCTGGGGATACTAAGTGTACCCCACCCCCAAAACAAACCACATAGGCTTTTGTGCATTCTGCAGTTACTTTCCTGGACAACCCAGCTAACAACACCCATCAAATTCAGGGTCATAAATCTCTTTTCCTGCCAGCCATAGTAGCTCCCAATTCAAAGAGAATTGAAGCTGGTGTATAAGTTCTCCAGGCTTTCATGCTATAAAAAAAAATGTCTGTTTCTTTTTAGGAAATTATAGTGCCATTGAGACTTCTTCTTCTTCTTCTTCTTCTTCTTCTTCTTCTTCTTCTTCTTCTTCTTCTTCTTCTTCTTCTTCTTCTTCTTCTTCTTCTTCTTCTTCTTCCTCTTCCTCTTCTTCCTCTTCTCTCTCTCTCTCTTTCTCTCTCTCTCTCTCTCTCTCTCTCTCTCACACACACACACACAAAGGAAAACACAACACTTACAAATTTATCTTCTCTAACTTTTGTAATATATCTTTATGAAAGCCCTATGGAACATCTTTCTGTCTCCCTTTTCTCTTTTCCTGTTCAATCTAACTAGTTTGCTTCTTCTTCTGCCACAGAAAATGCCAGTCTGGGTGCTGATCAGCAGCTATATATGCATTCATTTATTTATGTATTGCTACTCAAGAGCCTTGGAAGTCCAAGGTAAAATATGCTTGTGAAAACATTCTTCCTGGTTTATAGTGTACTCTTCTTTATAGTATAGTCTCCACAAGAGAGGAGAAGGGAGTCAGAGAAGTGTCAGGGAGGGGTGTGGGAGGGGGCTTCATGGGGCATAGCTCCTTTCTTTCTCTTCCCATAAGGATGCTAATCTCATTATGGGGTTACCCTCTCACAGGATCCTCTAAACTGTCCTGGTCCTAGAGGTACCACTACCACATAGCATCGGTGTAAGGATTAAGACGTCTAAACTGGAGAAGGCATAACCAATCAGCACATAGTACTCCCTGGGAGTGAACTTGCTTGTCATTATCACCCACCAAATAAGCTACCTCCTCCCAAAATCTCTTTTTAGGCTGGTTGCATAGGATGGGCAAGTCAGCACTGTATTCTTTTAGTTGTTGGTTTGCCTTTGGTTGATCAATTTTGGAGCATGATCTCCCTATGTGTACATGCTGACCTTGTATACAATATTGTGGCCCAGATTGCCCTTGAACTGAGAATCTTCTTGCCTCCATTGCCTGAATGCTACTTTGTGGCAGTTCTGTGCCACAAAGTTTGAATACAAACAATGTCTTCTTGGTGCTATACCTGCTAATTTGACTTGGGTGATGTGAAATTGTATCCTCCTAAAGATCTATATTGTGATCATAACAGATCAATTCTTTCCCAGTCATATTTCATTGACGGGGCTTCCCAGTATGCCCAGTCCATATGTCCTATATTCCATTAAGAAATTAATGGCTTTCATGAGACCAACATGCTGTCAGCTGCATCAAGAGAGACACATGAGTTTTAAAAAGACTAAAGAAACTCCATACTTAGAAGTCATCTCCTGTACTCCCAAGACCAGTGCAGATGCTCGCTTACGCAGTTCATTCCTTCTGCAAAGACACATTCTGTCCCTGCTGCCTTCTGGCAAAGTGCTTGATTTCCTCCCTGCTCCTTTACCAGCCATTCAGAAAGAAAGAGGGGAAACAGGATGCAGTTTTCTCAGTCCATTGCCAACATTAAGCTCATTCCTATTGGAATGAGCGACCCTCCAGCAGCTGGCAGTAAAATGTTCTGCCTGCCCCGGAGCTATTTTGCCTGTTTCTTTGCCAGGAAGACAGATATCAGGAATTGCTGTTTATATAACAGAACTTGCAGCAGCCATGTCTCCTCCCTCCACAGCCCCCGAAATCTACACCGTGAAAATAACCTCAAGCAGAGGATGAGAAAGGAAGACTAGGGCTGACCAGGACATCTCTTCAAACTGTATAATTCCTCCTTGGATAAACATTTATTCCACAGATGCTAGGAGTCTGGCAATCATCGTCACATAGAGCACTTCATTAAAATGTATGAGCCAACATACCGTGAGGAAGTAATTATAAGTAATAATTACTTCCATGGAATTCAGTGCTGCATTTATTTGAGACTGCCTTGCTTCGGGTGGTGGATAAGATGAGACTGAAATATCTGACAGCCCAGACTACTCTCATAAATACCAAAAGATGCCAAAATGGAAGAAGAGAATATAAATCTTCTGGGGACAGTGTTGCGAGCTAAGGTGCCTTCTCTGGCAGGATGTTGGTCATACTTCATATTATTATAGGATGGTGACAGCAAATCTGTGGCTAGGAATCCAGTGCAGTATTTTATTCTCACTTCACAATGGTGACTTTAGAAGAGTCACATTGTTAGTATTTTGCATCCTGCTTTTAGGGACAGGGTCTTTCACTGAATTTAGATATGTCCCACTAAACTAGGCATGCCCTAGTCACGTTAACAAATAAGCTGATTTTGCTGTTCTTTATCTTTCAATCAGGTCTACTATTTGCAATTGAAACCAAGTTTATAGATTATGTTGTGACTTAGTATTTTTCCTAGTTCAAGTGATAAACCAAATCTTTATAAACAAAACTTAATAAGTAGTTGATCCCTCCCAGAATGCAAGGTAAAAATTTGCAGGCTTGGTAGGGGAATCATGTGTCCATTATACTGTTCATCAAGCCTTCTCATCTCTTTAGTTTTTCCTGTGGATAACACAAATCAGCACTTCCAACTACTCTGTAAGTAAACTCAAGCAGGGCTTCATCTCCCTGTAGTAACAGAAAGGATGATGGGACCACATTCTAATTGTTCTCCACTTCTATGCCATATTCATCAATTAGTCTCATAATTTCAGGTAAATGAAACAAATATTCTCCTCTTATAACACAGTAGTATTTTGTGAACAAGTCATATATTTCTCTAATAGTCTGTCTTGTAAATGCTCACTAACATTGAGATGTTAATTTTTATATCATTTGGAATTTGCATATATTTTATGTTTAAATGTTACAAGAATGATGAGTCTCTGAGTAGATCTACACAACGCTATATAATTTATACTTTAGATAGAGATGAAATTAGTTTAGATGGAAATACTGAGAGAAGCAGAATACAGAACTGTGCTTTACCTCTCTGCAGGAGTGTGTATGTATGGGGGAAGAGGTTGATGATTTTACATATATATCTATGACAACAAAAGCTGTGTATTTCCTAAGGAGCCTATCTCTTCAATGCTAATGCAGGAGAAACCACAGAGCTTAAAGGACAAAGCATTATAAGTAAGCAGCCCCACCTTGCTACAAACTGTGGAGAAAGGCACATATTTTTTGAGACCATGGAGAAGGCTCATCTGTGTCTGTGATGATGATATTCATTGTCCACATGACATAATCTTGAATTACCTGGAAGAAACTCACGGTGAAGGGTTGTCCAAAGTATGTTGGCCTCCGGATATGCCTGTGGCAGATGATTTTGATTACCTTGACTAGCATGGGAAGGCTTGCTGACTGTGGGAGGCACCATTCCTTAGCAAGGGATTCTGAGCAAGTATAAGGGTGGAGAAAGTGAGCTGAGAACTAGAATGCATGCATTCATTGTTCTCTTTTCCAAATGCGTATATAATGAGAACACCTGTGTACTGACTGGTTTTGTGTGTCAATTTGATACAAATTGGAGTTATCACAGAGAAAGGAGCCTCCCTTGAGGAAATGTCTCCATGAGATCTACCTAGAAGACATTTTCTCAATTAGTGATCAAGAGTAGGAGGGCCCCTTGTGGGTGGTGCCATCCTTGGTAGTCTTGGGTTCTACAAGAAAGCAAGCTAAGCAAGCCAGGAGAAACAAGCCAGTAAGTAACAACCCTCTATGGCCTCTGCATCAGCTCCTGCTTCCTGACCTGCTTGAGTTCCAGTCTTGACTTCCTTTGGTGATGAACAGCTGTGTAGAAGTGTAAGCTGAGTAAATCTTTTCCTCCCCAACTTGCTTCTTGATCATAATATTTGTGCAGGAATAGAAACTCTGACTAAGACAACCTGCCTCAAGCTATTAATGACCTTCAATTTTCAACAGTGATGGACTGTATATTGAACTGAGAGCTAAAATAAACCCTTTCTCATATAAGTTGTATTTGTTGGGGCATTTTATCACAGCAGAGGGAAAACAAAACAAGACATTTTAAAAATACTCCCAGTCTGCACTGAGAGCTGATCCTGTGCTACAGTGATCCATACTCAAATACCTCCAGGAGAGATCTGGTCTCTCAGGAGTGAGAACATGCCCATGAGCACAAGTAAGACCACCACTTCTGCTCAGAGGGTCCCGCCCAGAACCCTCAGGACACAGGAACCAATGAGCAGCAGGGGACTGACAGAATATATCCAATAAAAAAACCATAAAAAAGGACATAAATAACTGCTTTCAAGAAATACAAGAGAACACATGTAAACTGGTAGAAGCTCTTAAAGAGGAAACACAAAATCCCTTAAAGAATTACAGGAAAACACAACCAAACATGTGCAGGATTGAACAAAACCATCCAGGATCTAAAAATGGAAATAGAAACAATAAAGAAATTACAAAGGGAGACAAACCTTGGTGATAGAAAACCTAGGAAAGAGGTTAGGAGTCATAGACGGAAGCATCACCAACAGAATACAAGAGATAGAAGAGAGAAACTCAGGTGCAGAAGATACCATAGAAAACACTGACACAGCAGTCAAATAAAATGCAAAGTGCAAAAAAGATCCTAACCCAAAACATCCAGGAAATCTAGGACATAGTGAGAAGACCAAACCTAGGGATAATAAGTTTAGAGGAGAGTAAAGATTCCCAACTTAAAGGGCTAGTAAATATCTTCGACAAAATTGTAGAAGAAAACTTCCCTAACCTAAAGAAACACGCCCAATGAGTACACATTTTCTACTTTCATTTTTTCCACAATAATTAGTTTAATAGTCAAAACCTAATTGCAAATTAAGTGTTTGGTGGGCTCTAAAGGAAAAAAATAGCAGGTTCTTGGTTAGAGGCAGAAACCTGTGTCACCCCTGTCAGAGCTATGGATGTTCACGTCTTGCCTTTTTTGTCCAGCATGACTATCTGCTATAGCTCACCTTGAAGTCATTATTTATTCCATTTGGCTTTTACTCCTACCAGCAACTGGAACTGCTCGCAGTGCAGCTGTCAATCATATTCTACTAATAAGCACAAAAAGCTCATCTGCTTTCAAGTACCTTTTCCATAGACTTACTTGTTTTTGTTTACGTTGGGGGAGTGGAGGCTTGGGGTCACTTCAGTTGTCTTCCTTATTCATATTCCACTTTAATTTCTGAGACATGTTGTCTTAATGAACCTGGAGTTGATGAATGGTCTAAACTTCCTGACTAGTGAGGTCTAGGGGTCTTCCTGTCTTTACTCTTGCATCTCTTTTCAGCCTCTACTTGATTTTGCGGGGTGACATTTCCTTTACTTTTTTTTATGTGTTCAAGATTGAATCTTGAGACCATACCCACTCAAATCAATTTCTAAAATGAAACCAAGTTTCCTGAAATTAGTCTCATGGAATTCCTAGGATAGACTATTCATCCCTACTCCTGTCGTCCTTGGGTGTTAGGATGACTTAGCTTCCACTGCCAAGTAATAGGCTAGCTTCCTGCAATGTTCCATTGAAAAACAGTATAGAGTCCTGTAGTCACTGCTAGTTTCTGCATAAGGGGTGATTGCATGACTGTTAGTTAACAAGTGGCAGAGGTAAGGTTTGAGTAGAGTTCGTCGAACTGGTAATTAGTCTGCTGGCCTGGTCTTGCATCCATTGACCACCTGGAGTTCTTTCTGATCTGTTATTTAACACACTCTTTCCCAGGAGAATAGTCATTTGTGGAAAATTAAAATGTATCTTGCTTAGACAATTTAAGCATAGTTTATATGGATAGGATCTGTAACCGTTGTGTAACTATTTCATTTTCTACACTAAGTTTTATGGCTTGTTATCAAAGGGACCAATTTAACTTAGTTCTTGTTTTATACCTAAAATAATATTCACCAGTGGACCACTGTGCTAGCTCTGTTAGTAAAGACATTTTCTGTCTAATGATATGATCAGAGTCCATTTTCCCTGGGACCCACATGGTAAAAGGAAAGAACTAACACCAGAAAGTGTCCTTTGACCCCACACATGAATGTGATACATTTTAATATTTTTCAATAAAAGAACAACTTCTAGAAATGAGAAAATGGAGGGCAAAATGTTATTCTTTATTTGGATGCTAAAAATAACCACATGTTCCACCAGAAGTAGAGTAGCTGACCACACACAAAACTAAGCATGCTGCTAAGATCCATGTCATTTATCCCAAACTCACCGAGCAAGGATCCTTCTACATTAAAGGAATAGTAGGGGTTATGAAAGGACAGTGATCTTTTAATTACAAGTATTGCTATTGCTTGTTAGTTTTAGGACTCCTGCCCAGTACTACAGAAGTCTAAGGCTACACTTGACAGACAGCAGATTACTAATGATATGTAATTGGTAGTTGGCTGCACAGGCTGGCGACTAGCAAATGTACCATATTTTCCCTTTGGAAATTCAGACATATTGTACTGGGTTAAAAACATATATTAAAGTGTCTGATTTGGCCTCCAAATTGACGTGTGATTGAAAGTAATGATTTTCTACCATCCAAGCCATGACACGTGACCCTCTGCCTCCTCAATTGTGAATGATCTATTTCTGAATTCCTGCCTTCACGCGACTGCATTTAATAAATTGCCACACTACTCCTGAAAAGGTTCCCTGCCTCACTTTCCATGAACTCGTTTATTAGCCTGGCAGGGATTTTACATTGGTAGTGTATTTAGTTTGTACCTCCTGGGATAGTGCAAACAGAAGAACAGACTCCCTGAGGGAGAACAGTGGGGTCAGACGAACAATCAAGAAATAAATATCTGGCTTTCAAAATGTTGGTTGTGAAGAAGAAACCAGTATAGCTATGCTAGGGTCAACAGCACTGTTCTTCTAATAGGCCATTTTTTTCTTTCTCTAAGCAAATCATACCTTAGCTTTCTGCCACAGGAAAATGTGATGTGACATTCAAGGCATAATAGCTGCTATTATTTAAAATTGTATTGCGCCTTGGTAGTGAAATAGTCAGCATGAGGTTGTGATGAGGTATCACGTGGGTGAAATGGAAGAGTTCGGTAAGTGCAAGAACAATTTGCAGGGCTCGTAGCTATGGAAAGCAGCCATAACAGAGAGGAATCTGGTCAGAAATCTTGTCTTGGTTCTGCCATATGCAATCTATGCATTGCAGCCATCTTCAGAGATAGAGTTTTACATCCTTTTGAACTCTATCCTAAAGCAAAGATTTCTTAAGACATTGTCTTGCTTTAGGAGTCTATGATTCCTTAGTAGCTTAAGCCAAACGGTTCACTATGTTGACAACCAACATGTGGCTGACAGCCATTGAGAGCCATCAAGCAAATGGTGTGATATAGTAATAACAGAAATGGCTGACAGAATGGAGGGCTAGCCTACCTCATGTGTAACATGCGTACTAGAGGCATATTACATTGCTATTACTGGCCCCATTATGTAGCCAGGAACAGAGAAACAAAGAGGTTACAATATATGCCCAAGATAATCTTCTTGATAAATAAAAAAGCCATGATACAAACCTAGGGTATCTGTACTGTTAATATGCATCCTTCCTACCAGCCAATTGTGACAGTCAATATTGATTGACAACTTAACAAGATTTAAGATTGCCTAGGAGTTAGACCTCTGGGCTTATCTGTGAGGGAATTTGAAATTGGGTAAATTGAGATAGGAAGGCCCTAAATGTAAGTAATGCTATTTGATAAGCTAGAATCCTGGGCAGAATAAAATGGAGAAAGTGACCCGAGCACCAGCACTGTCTTCTGCTTCCTGACTGCAACATCACCAGCTGCCTCAAGCTCCTGCCATTGTAGCTTTTCTAATTTGGTAGATGCTAGTCTCAAACTACCAGTTCAAATAAAGCCTTCCCTTTAAAAGTTGCTTTTGTCAAAGAACATAAAAAGTAAATAATTCTTAAACATTGTCCAGGAAGGTCACAGAATTTTTATAGTATAACTGCCCTAACTGCCTATTTACCTAAGTTAGGAAAAGTTTCAAAGCCCAAACACTGAACAGCTGAAACTTTAAAATATTTATTACTTATATATTACTTTTACAGCTAAAATTGGAAACAGAGGCTTAGCTATGAAAGTTCCAGGGATGGTTAGATGTTAGATGGTATTCATCCTCCATGGCCTCCTTGAAGTATCAGGTTCTTTTGTCCCCTGCTTCCCTACAGAACAGAGCAGAACACAAATCCTGAAGGATGGTAGGGTTTCTGTTAGCTTGTTTATCTCTCCTACGGATTAAAAATCAGGTTGAGGATAAATAGTTTTCCATTTTTTTTTCCTGGCCATTCATTTTCAACTCCTCATCTTCATTTTCTTTCTGATGATAAAATTATTCAGTCTATTTTGACTTCTATGGAGAGAAATGATTACAACCCCGGGCTTCTCCGCTTCCTTCTATCTTTTACACATCAATCAGAGCCCTGGCAGAAAGGCTGGGGAAGGGTTCCCAGGAGCACAGCGAGAAAAGGCTGTCCTTGAAATCATATCCACAGAGTACGCGGGAGCTCTGACTTGGGTGTTTAAGAAGCAAAGTGGATAGTTCAGAAATCAAGTTATATTTGTGAAAAGTGATTTATGATCAAAGCCGCTGTCATCTGGGAAACAGTAGAGGACAGTTTAGTCGGAGATCTTGCAGTTAACTAGATGACAGACATGGATGTATTAGATGCAGGGGAGAGTCCTCCCTCAGCAGAGGCAGCAGTGTGTCACCAAAATCCATGAAATGATATTAACACCGCGGCAAACAAATCAGGAGATTGCTGAATTATAATTTTGTCATGTAGCGCTCCTAAATGAATGTGTAGAACATATATTTCCGTGACCGAAAATGAGTCTCGCTCCTAATGGGAAAACTATCAGATTTATACAGATGAGTGAAATACAATTAGCTGGAAGTATGAAAAAAAAAGAAAGAGCATCAATTATTCTTCAAGGAGAATAATTATTGAAAGTTCTAGAGCCTCTCTAAAGATTACCGGAAAAAAAATGAAGCCACGGCATTTACCCATCCAACTCCCCACCTACCCACTGTGCATCTAGCCTGTAAATGAGGGCTATAGGCACGCGCTAGTTTCCAGGCAATGAATTCAAAGAGTAGGAAGATAGATATCTGTCTTCCTATACAGGAAATCATGTAGCACCCACCAGTGTAACTTGCAAAGACTGGGAGTAAGCAGGTGATGGTGGGTGTCAAGGGAGTACTGTCATGAGAGCTGCATAGGGAAGATTTCTATAAGAACTGATAATGTATCTAACCCTGATGTCAAGAAAAAATTAACTGGGTGGTGAAATGGTGGAGGTGGGACTCAGGGCATGCCAGAAATTGCAGAATTTGGCCAAGGTGGGTGTGGGATACTTCAGACACCTCTGTCTGGCTGGAGTGAAAATGAGGAACCCAGGAAGGAGGAGAATGGCTTTAGAAGCAAGCCTCATTCAGTTTTACTTGTACATATTGTTCTTGGTGAACCAGAGCAGCTCTCAGGGGCCTCTGAAGAACCTCATGAACCAGCATTGAGGATCATGAACCATGTCCTGTTAAGGATTTCACGAGGAGAGAGCCTGTCTATTTATTCCCTGAAAGGATGCTTGTTGCTATTTTGGTCTTGTCTTTAAGTGGTTCCGAACCTCTGACTCACCACTCATACATGCCCCAAGGCTGATTATAATAAGGATCACTCTCTGCTCACACACATTGCCTTACTCGGTCCAAATACTGTGCTGTCATTGGCTTTGAAAATGCCTTCTGATTCCATTTCATGAAAGATTGTAGTTGTTCTATATCTTTGCAATTTTAACACCAGGTGTGTTATATGGCATGCATTAGCATTCATTAATAGTGTTAGCTGTTCTAGTGCATTTTAATAGAGTGTGTTAAACATGAGGTTTCTTAGGAGGAGCCTTATTACCAGGACAAGAAACACACCAGCTATCTTACAGTAAAGTAGATGACAGTGCTCTCATAGGTACTTGACAGACTTCTAGACTGCCACAGAGTTATAGAGGAAGAAAAGGGCACAGACCTTTTACTGGTGTGCACTGGGCTTTTACAGATGGTTAGAGAATGCTGTGAGCAGGTACAGAGCAGTCGGTGAAAATGGAAATCTTTTTTTTTTAATTCAGTATATTCTTTATTTACTTTTCAAATGATTTCCCCTTTTTTGGGTCCCCACTCCCCGAAAGTCCCATAAGCCCTCTTCCCTCCCCCTGTTCCACCATCTACTCCTTCCCACTTCCCTGTTCTGGTATTCCCCTATATTGCTGCACTGAGTCTTTCCAGAACCAGGGGCCACTCCTCCGTTCTTCTTGGACATCATTTAATATGTGGATTATGTCTTGGGTATTCAAAGTTTCTAGGCTAATATCCACTTATCAGTGAGTGCATACCATGATTGATCTTTAGAGACTGGGTTACCTCACTTAGTATGATGTTCTCCAGCTCCATCCATTTGTCTAAGAATTCATTGTTTCTAATGGCTGAATAGTACTCCATTATGTAAATATACCACATTTTTTGTATCCATTCCTCTGTTGAGGGACACCTGGGTTGTTTCCAGCTTCTGGCTACTACAAATAGGGCTGCTATGAACATAGTGGAGCATGTGTCCTTATTACATGCTGGGGAATCCTCTGGGTATATGCCCAGGAATGGTATAGCAGGGTCCTCCAGAAGTCTCATGCCCAGATTTCTGAGGAACCGCTAGACTGATTTCCAAAGTGGTTGCACCATCTTGCAATCCCACCAGCAGTGGAGGAGTGTTCCTCTTTCTCCACATCCTCGCCAACACCTGCTGTCTCCTGAGTATTTTACCTTAGCCATTCTGACTGGTGTGAGGTGAAATCTCAGGGTTGTTTTGATTTGCATTTCCCTAATGATTAATGATGGGAAAAGTTCCTGAATAGAACACCAATAGCTTATGCTCTAAGATCAAGAATAGACAAATGGGACCTCATAAAACTACAAAGTTTCTGTAAGGCAAAGGACACTGTCAAAAGGACAAAATGTCAACCAATAGATTGGGAAAGGATCTTCACCAACCCTAAATCCGACAGAGGGCTAATATCTAATATATGCAAAGAACTCAAGAAAGTAGAACCAAGAGAACCAAATAACCCCATTAAAAAGTGGGCTACAGAGCTAAACAAAGAATTTTTCACATGAAGAACTTCGGAGGGCTGAGAAGTGCATTAAGAAAATGGAAATCTTTAAAGTAATTTTGCCTGGATCTTAGTTTTACCTTTAACCTCTTGTAGCCCTGTCCCTCATCATGAGTGGGGGAAGGGCAAGTTAGTCCCATGCATCCATCACTCACTTGGGTTTTAGGGTGTTCACTAAATAATGAGATCATGACCAGTAATGGTTAACCCATTCAATTAGGAGGCTTGTGGATATTCTCCATAAGTGGCCCTTAGCACTTTCTGCCATGTCATTTTAATGTGTGCAGAGTCAGCTAAAGAGAATAATGTTCAGCCTACAATGTCCATTCTACAGACCCAGTCTATGGTTTTGAGCTCCAGACCACCCACAAAGTAACCAGATGCAAGGGAGAAGTGCTTCTTCTGACCCTTAATACTTTGTATAAGTTGGATCCTTTAAGTCAAGTTCAGATTTTCTCTTAGATTTCCTTTTTCTTTCTTTCTAAGGATGCTGGGAACGGAATCTATAGGCTTTGCAAGTGCTCTACCATCTGAGATACAGTTCCTTCCTACATCTTTTATTTTCAAGAGATAGTGAATAAGGCACTTAAGTCAATTAAAATGAAAGTCATCTCTTGGAATAATAAAATCCCTATACATTAGCTTTGCAGTTAACATTATACTTCATCTATTTTCTGATTAAAAGAATTGCAACTTCTTTCCCCACAGACTTCCCATTCTGTATATTATCTAACACTTTATGCCTAGGCAACCTCAAAGGATTATCTAAAAACAGATAGCATTGTGTGAAGTCCCAGATAAGTCAAAATGCCATTAAACTTTTTTAAAGATATAGGAAAGATATGCCCAATCCTCAGATACAATCTTCCACACAGATATAATCTTATGTATGTGATTAGATGAAACAGGTCTAGAGATTGGAAGTTTCCATCTCCTCCTGATACTAAGTGCCACCTAGTATGTTGATATCCCCTCATATTCTCATCAAAGCAACCTTCCCAGGTTAAACAGTGCCTTATTTTTATGATTTGAACATCCTACAAGATGCGGTATAGGGACATACTACTGTTCTTGTGTTATGATAATCAAAGTTTTACATATAAGTGTCGATATAAAATAGCTCCTTGGATGTGAGTTCAGCCTGTTCTGGGACTCTGTATCCTTGCTGGAAGATGAGAAGTAAGACACAAAGTTGTCAGGTGACTGGTTCATGAAGACGTCTCCATTGTAACTTGAATTAACTGAAGGCCCTAGGCTGGTTTCCCTCTCTGCCTTTCAATTTACCTTTCATCGGCACACTGCTTTCCTGGGAGCCATGGTGAATTGCAACTGCATCATGGCAAGTATTGAACTCAGGGTCTTAAGCATCTATCTCAGACTTATACTGTGGCATGGTGCATTAGTTTAATTGGTGTTTACCAGTGGTGTCCTGTAGACTATGTAGAAAACAGAAAGATGAAGATGATCTTGGTGTCTCCCCTTTTAGCAATCAGAGTCTGATCTGTGATTTGTTTTTTAGATTTGTGAACTGAACTTCTTTATAGATATGGAAGGAATCCCCATATGATTTTATGTAATATACAATGAAGCCACAATCTGTATGAAAAGGAAGAAAACAACAATGAAAACCACAGGCACTCTCCTGGTTCTTGAGATTTGATGCACGATCCAGGCTCTTAATTGTTTAGATCATTACCTAAAACTACCCTTGGGAGACAAGAGAATCTGGAATCAGCAGCTCATTTTCACTAATGTGAAGCAGATGCATTGAATGGTGTGTGTGTGTGTGTGTGTGTGTGTGTGTGTGTGTGTGTGTATGTGTGTAGGGGGGTTGCCACAAGTTCATCAGAATAAGCTAACTAGCATAAAATCCCCAAACTTCAGTAAGTTAATAAAATTGAATGTAATTCCTCAGTCATGACAAGTCCAATTCTGTTTGTAGTGGGAGCTTTGGAGGAGTCCTCTTAGGAGCAATAACGCAGGTCCCAGAGAGCTTCCACTTTACAGCTTCCTCATTCCAAAGCCTCCAGATCCTCCAGATAGCAGTGAGAAAATGATTTTATGCTCAGAACTTAATCATCTTGCTTGTGAACAAAGCAACCATTTCCTTTGGATTCATTTAGTGAGAACTACGTATTTGGTTTCACCTGGCTCAAAAGGGAGACCAGAAATGTCCTGACTTGGTGGCCATTTCCTAGCACACATCTTATTTATTAGCACTAAGAACATATTGGCTGTCTGCCTAGGTGTCCTACCACCAGCTGGCTTACTACAAGCCCAGGAACCCCCACCATCCCAGAAACTAAAATACCAAGAGGGAGGAGGTCTCTACAACATTGTTTGGTTTTAATGCTCCCCTGGTGTCTCCCACACACACACACCTGATTGGTTGGCACCTATTTGAAACTGGTTGCCTTTGCATCACTTAGTCACCCAAGTGCCTTTTCAAGCTTTGTTTTCCAAGCATCCTTTCCCTAACTTGCCGAAGTGACCTCTACTGTCTGGCTTTACAGATCCTTTGGATTTAATGATTGGTGCCTCCCTGAAATCATCTTCTGTTGCCAAGATGCAAAACTGTGTGTCTCAGGCCTTTGTTTATAACGAAGAGTCCATTACATGTTCATGTCCTTCATGTGTCTCTTAACTGCTAAAAGTCCAAATTCCCACAGCATATATCCTCATAATGGCTCTCGGCTGCCTAGCTCCCAGACTTCACTGAGCCACACCCGTCTTCCAGCCTCTCTGCTCCCACTTTTCCCTCCCTGCCAGGCTTCTTCCAACAAAGAGATAGTTTCATCACCTCCTCTGGACAATATTACATTTCCTGGGAACTCTGAACTCTCTTAGCTAAAGTAATGAACATGTCTCTGCTAATGTTTTAATGGTCTGCCCATCTCATGCAGCACATTTGCCTGACAATCAGAGGCAGCTGAAGATTAAAAATCTCTGTGGTTCATGCTGTTCCTCAGGAGCTGCAGGACTGTCAAACTGTGCTGTTGCTGGTCTTCCTTCCGCTGTGGCAGGCTCTGATTTATTCTTCCTTTCTGCATTCCTGACTTCCTGCTCTTCTGTTTTGAAATTTACAATTTATATGCAAAGGGTTTTCAGTGTCTGATCACTACAAAGCATGGGGTGGGGGCGGGGAAGACCCCGCATAATGTTATCCTTGAAGCTTCATTACATGCATTCAAGTATCTCAGTTCATATAGCCAGGGACGTTTTAAATGAACAAACATTGAATACTGGCTCTTTGCCCACTCCGTCTCTTAAAAATGACATGGGCATTTCTAACCCTGGTTTTATCCCAGTTTAAGATGTGAGCTGCATCTTGTGCTAATGCTTTAGTAGGGTCAGGGAGGGGGGACAGACGAAATGAAGGAAAATCAAATGAAGGAGCAGGAGAGGCACAGGAGAGGGGAAAGGCTTGGAAGAGGAGGCTATTGTAGCTAGAGAAGAGAGTAGCGGTCAAGACAGATGAAAGGAACCAAATATAAATATTCAGTTTTTGGATGAAAAACTGGTAAGAATAAAGAGCAGATTTAGCAAGCGATATCTTAGCTGTGTTGGTGGTAGGGAGAGGGCCTGAGGACTTGGTTTATAATTTTTGTACATTTATTTATTATTTGGTCTTGCGTCTGGGCCCCTGATTATGGGTTGGCACATGTAATGTACTCCCCACGGGTGTGGAGGTCCAAAAACTAGTTTGTAGTTCTCTCCTTCCACCATTACGGTTCTGGAGATCAAATTCAGGCCATTGGTGATGCAGAGCAAGCATGTTTACCTGCTGCCATCTTGCCATCCCCTGATAGCTATTGATACCTGTGATGCTTGGCATATGTATGGTAAGCATTAGCAACTCAACACACAGAAGCCTTCCATACCTTGTTACATCAGCCTTCTTAATTAAAGTTATCGTTTACAATGGGAGAAACAGATCCTCAGAAAATAAGTATGACCACGTTTGCTAAACTATTTATTATTGCTGACTGGGATTATGTATATGACGACCACTAATAACCATGATACCTTAATAAGTTATTGGGCCATGTCTGGGAAAGCTATGAGACTCCTTAGAAAAAAAATTCCACAATATTCTTGCATATTTCTATCTTTGAATGCCCTGTGTTTGAAGGCAACAAGAAAGCAGTAAAAGCCTGAAATGTAGAAGAAGAATGAGAATTTAGATTCAGTAAAGTTACTCATAATCCTGAGAGATTCCTTTCAGTGATCCTATGTTAAACTGGACATTCATTCTTTGGAAACTAGTAATACCTTTGCTGTATAGCTTACATTTGTATTCAGTCTGTAACATCACTGGTACAGGATTGCTACTCGTCGCACACAGGCAAGCACTGGAGCAGTAGATGAGAGCGACATTGTGATAGGTGGGCAGAGAGAAAGAAACATGGTATTGACATGGGGTTTGAAACCTCAAAGCCCAGCACTCAGAGACACACCTCTTCCAACAAGGCCACACCTCCTATGACTAGTGTCACTTCCAAAGCATTCAGGTAAATGAGTCTATGGGGGACATTCTTATTCAAACCACAACAGCCAGTTGCTACATTAAGGTAAGAGCATTGCCCAGAGTTGTCTTACTCTCTTAAGAAATAAGTTTCACCTTGATATTCCAGAGCTGTACATCTGCATATATACCTACAGAAAGAGAATTAAGGGATCTTTTTGCATAATAAAAAAGAGAGAAAAGGATATGATAAACTTGTTGAGGAAAATTTATGAAATTTTGCTTATCAAATTCCGATAAAAATAACCAAAAGTTTAAATGAAGAGAATCAAAGGAAAACCTTAATAAAATATGTCTCTTCAAAAATTCAATGGCTTTTCCCTATAAAAGTGATTTTATTATTATTAAATATTATATTACTATATAATTATTAAATTTTATAAATAATATAGTATTTATATTATGCTTGAGATATAATTCCTTGTACTTTATTATATCAATTTTGTAAACGAGTAATTTGGCCTATAGGAACTTTTTTAATTAATTAATTAATTTACTATTTTACATTCCAGATTGTATTCCTTCCCCAGTCCACCCTCCAACTGTTCCATATCCCATACCTCCTCCCCACCCCCCTGTCTCCACGTGAATATCCCCACACCCACTCCCTACCCCACCTAACCTCTAAACTCCCTGGGTCTTCAGTCTCTTGAGGGTTAGGTGCATCATCTCTGAATGAACACAGACCTGGCAGTCCTCTGCTGTATATGTGTTGGGGGGCCACATATCAGCTGGGGTATGCTGCCTGTTTGATGGTCCAATGTTTGAGCGGCCTGGTGGGGAGGGGGGTGTCTAGGTTAATTGTAAGTGTTGGTCCTCCTACAGGACTGCCCTCCTCAGCTTCTTTCTGCCTTTCCCTAACTTAACCCCGGAGGTCAGCAGTTTCTGTCCATTGGATGGGTGCAAACATCTGCATCTGACTCTTTCAACTGCTTGTTGGGTCTTCGGGAGTGCAGTCATGCTAGGATCTGTTTTGTGAGTACTACATAGCCTCAGTAATAGTGTCAGCCTTGGGACCTCCCCTAGAGCTGGATCCCACTTTGGGCCTGTATTTGGACCTATTTTTCCTCCAGCCCTTAGGAACTTTTTTTGAAAAAAACAAATCTGAGACTAGGCTGAGAGAAACATATATTAATTGAATTCAGAAATGACCTCTTTTCAACACCAGTCTATGTAGACGTTCTGTTGATATTCGTATTTTTCGCGTGTTTTGTGAAAACTAGTGAGATAGAATAGTGTCTTATTTTTCTATTTTGCAATGAACCCTTGACTATGTCTTAACTCCATTCTTCCATTAGCTTTATTTACCTTTAAATATCCTTAGAACTTTATAATTATAATAAATGCTAATTAGCAAAAAATAAAACAGTACAAATCCAGTCAACAAAGGTAGAAATTGTTAAAAATTTTACATGTTTGTAAAATTATTACTATTATTGCTTTGCTGCAAAAAAGTTTAGAACTATCATGGATACTTAGACTTATTGGAATAGGTCTGTCATGTTGTAAAAATTACATTATAGAAAACTCATATCCACCACTTTGCTCAATTATTGTGAAATCATCTGTATTAAAAGGTTTTACTTCTTAGACATGAATAATAGATGATTTTTTTCAATAGTGCTTTATCAATCTTGACTAAAAACCTAGAAATATTTAGAAAAGCAACATATGATTAGCATTTAAAATATGCACAGTCAACCGTTCTCCTGATTTTACTTTTACCTTTACATTTAAATTTTCATTTATCTGATGCTGCTCTGGGAGAGAATTTATGCCTTCAGAGTTCTTTGCTCTAAGTTACCATCTACTAGCTCATTGTGCAGTTTCATGTTCCATTGATTGAAAAATCATTTTCTTCCTATTATATTTTGGCTGATGTCTTGCACACTGCTTCTACTGACATCTCAAATTTGGTTCCACTGACTCTGGCTTTAAAATGTTTCAGCGTCTGAAAGGATATGCTCTTTCTATCTTCATATGACTTGTCTTTAGCTATTCCCCTTTAAAACTCATTGAGATAAACTTAAGAAAAATTTATAGTACTTCCAAAATAGAAATGTGTTGGGGTTTTGTTTTGAACACTGAAGTGGGCTCCGTGGTTAGCACACTTACTTAGCATATCCGAGGCCCTAGGTTCAACTCCCACAGCACTGATTTTAAAAATGAAAAGAAGAAAATGAGTGAGAAGAGCCTTTGGCAAGAAGATTTGAAGTAGTGCCTACTAAAATTATTTTAAAAACAGAGGTGGTATACAGTCATAGAGTGACAGCAATAAAGTGTGTGTGTGTGTATGTGTGTGTGTGTGGTGTGCCTAAGCATGTGTACAAATGACATGTTAAACATGTGTGGGTCAGAGGAAAACTTTCCAGAGCCACTTCTTGCCTTCCATCTTGTTACAATGTCTCTCCTGTTCAGTTTGCCTGCCGCACTGTATGCTCCAGGCTTGCTGGCCCTGGCGCTTCTTGCCAATCTCCTGCTTCCACCTCTCATCTCAGAGCAGAGTACTGAAGTTACAGATGCATTCAGCTATATTGGGTTTCCAGTGTGGGGTCTGGGCACTGAACTCTGGTGATCAGGCTTCCAAAGCTAGGACTTTTATGCACTGAGCTATCCTCCAGCCTAAGCATTACTTGGTTTGACATAATAGAAATAGCAAATGTGAAACGGAAGAGGAGCAGAAAACAATTAACCTCCAGATAAGCTGATTCCTGGAGTCAAGGGGACATTTAAAAGCTGACACAGCAAGCACTATTATTTTAAGAAGAACTGAGGTTGGCAAGAAAGGTAAAGGATAAAATAAATGAATGGATGATTAGAACAAAATGCAAACGATCCTAATTAACAGGGTTTTTTTATTCGATATATTTTTATTTACATTTCAAATGATTTCCCCTTTTCTGGCCCCCTACTCCCCGAAAGTCACATAAGCCCCCTTCCCTACCCCTGTTCTTCCACCCACCCCTTCCCACTTCCCCGTTCTGGTTTTGCCGAATACTGCTACACTGAGTCTTTCCAGAACCAGGGGCCACTCCTCTGTTCTTCTTGTACCTCATTTGATGTGTGGATTATGTTTTGGGTATCCCAGTTTTCTAGGCTAATATCCACTTATTAGTGAGTGCATACCATGATTGATCTTTTGAGTCTGGGTTACCTCACTTAGTATGACGTTCTCCAGCTCCATCCATTTGTCTAAGAATTTCATGAATTCATTGTTTCTAATGGCTGAATAGTACTCCATTGTGTAAATATACCACATTTCTTGCATCCATTATTGTGTTGAGAGATACCTGGGTTCTTTCCAGCTTCTAGGTAATATAAATAGGGCTGCTATGAACATAGTGTAGCATATATCCTTATTACATGCTGGGGAATCCTCTGGGTATATGCCCAGGAGAGGTATAGCAGGATCTTTCGGAAGTGACGTGCCCAGTTTTCTGAGGAACCGCCAGACTGATTTCCAGAGTGGTTGTACCAATTTGCAACCCCACCAGCAGGGGAAGAGAGTTCCTCTTTCTCCACATCCTCACCAATGCCTGCTGTCTCCTGAATTTTTAATCTTAGCCATTCTGACTGGTGTAAGGTAAAATCTCAGGGTTGTTTTGATTTGCATTTCCCTGATGACTAATGAAATTGAGCATTTTTTAAGATGTTTCTCTGCCATCCGAAGTTCTTCAGGTGAGAATTTTTTGTTTAACTCTGTGCCTCATTTTTGATAGGGTTATTTGGTTTTCTGGGGTCTAACTTCTTGAGTTCTTTATATATATTGGATATTATCCCTCTATCTGATGTAGGGTTGGTGAAGATCTTTTCCCAATTTGTTGGTTGCCGATTTGTCCTTTTGATGGTGTCCTTTGCCTTACAGAAACTTTGTAATTTTATGAGGTCCCATTTGTCAATTCTTGATCTTAGAGCATATATGCTATTGGTGTTCTGTACAGGAACTTTCCCCCTGTACCGATGTCCTCAAGGGTCTTCCCCAGTTTCTCTTCTATTAGCTTCAGAGTGTCTGGCTTTATGTGGAGGTCCTTGATCCATTTGGAGTTGAGTTTAGTACAAGGAGACAAGGATGGATCAATTCTCATTCTTCTGCATGCTGACCTCCAGTTGAACCAGCACCATTTGTTGAAAAGGCTATCTTTTTTCCACTGGATGTTTTCAGCCCCTTTGTCGAGGATCAAGTGGTCATAGGTGTGTGGGTTCATTTCTGGATCTTCAATCCAATTAACAGGTTTTTAAGACAAAGAAATAGTTTCCTTCTAGAGAAGAAGCATAATAAATAAAATGTCATAGTAAGAAATAGCCAAAAGATTTTGACAGACTTGAGATCCAGCATACTCATGTTCCAATGAGAATAGTCATTTTGTGTACTAGATGATAACAAAGCAAAAATGTACTTTTTACGTCCCTTATAAGAGGAATACTGAACAAAAGGAGTAAAAAAGTCAAGAACAAAGGAACCCATTGGCAGAGGAAGGCAGATATAGACTAAAGGAAATGATTTGTCCGTGATACCTCCACAAAGCAGGCTTTAGGTCCCAAACAACAGGATAAGGTAAAGAAAGCACATTATAATGTTCAAGAGTTCCAACTTACAGCAATGGTGACTGTGGTTAATAATGAAGTATTACATGCTTGAAAATTGCTAAGAGTGTAGATATTAAATGTTTTCTCAACCAAAATAATAGTTATATGGGGTGGCAGATTTGTTTATTACCTTGTGTTAATCATCCCTTGATGTATCCACATATCAAAACACAGTTCTTGTATTCTATAACCGGTAGAATTTTTGTCAGGAAAAAGCAGAAAGCAATATACATTTTAAGCACATTTCAAATGGGATGCTAAAGGCGATGATGGATGATAAATATATCATAGTTTTCAATATCTATACCTCAAACATCATAGGCACCTTTGTAAAGTAGAAATGGGCAGGGCATGTTGTCCATGATCTTAACTGAACCTCAGATGAGCTGTTAAGTGAGTTACATAACCCTTATTGCCGCAGAAAAACAGGCAGGTTAGAGAGCATCAGCACAGCCCCTCCCATATGAGAAAAGGCCTGAATTGCCACTGAACTAAGATGCTCACAAGCTAGTGCTTTTAGCCCAAGGTCCTAAGGGAATGGAGTCCAGAAGGGGAGAGAGAGGGGGCGGAGGCCCAGGCCATAGCTAGTTTTATACACAGGGGAGACATTCAGCTATCACTGCATGGCAAGTGGTGTCACCAGACAGTTTCAAAGAGACAGATAGTGTGGTCTCCCATGTTTTCCTTTTTGAAAAGACATGTACTCAGGCTATGCAGTTGTTTAAATTGATGGGTTTTTTTTTTTTAATAGAAAGACTAAACTAAATCACTGGAATGAAATGAGCTAGCCTCTTCTCTTGGTGCTGCTGCTTTGAAACTGATTACTAACAGAGGCTCATAGTGAATATCGTTCACCACGAAGTAATTAAAAATACAAAGAAAAAGAAAAGTAACAGTAAAGAGAACCGCTTTGCTTGTGTCCATTACATTTCAGCAACAGCAATCAGACAGGCCACCTACGTTGGCTCACGTGAACCAGTTTAATGCCAGCCCTATACTGCTGTGTGAACACACTTATCTTTCTTCCTCAGAAGAATGTTGAGACACTCTCCTGCTTGATCCTCCCTAAAGTTTAAGGCTTCAAGCTGCTTCCATCTTCTAACCCTGTCATCTCCGATTCTTTCTTTCATTTCTTCCTTCCTTTCGTCCTCCCCTCCCTCCTTTCTTTCTCTTTTTCTTTAATCATTTATTTATTGGCATCAAGAGTTAAATGAACATGGAGAATGGACATTTACCAATATCTACTATGGGTTGAAGGTAAAGTCTCCCTTCTCTCCCATTCTTTTGCTGAGAGTGGTGCGTAAGTCTATCCAGGGTGGATGCATGGAGGAGCCATTGTGCTTAAGTGACTTCTAACCTCTCTGACCTACAACAGTAAGTGAAAATATTTGACAAATCAGAACTCTGTCAAAAACATGCATGCCTGTCTGTTTCTCACAAATCCCTTTTAAAATAGCCATTACCATCTACGCCTTAATTGTACTTCATTTCTATCAATAAATAAGCAAAATTTTTATTTTTGAATAATGGAACGTTAAACATTCTTTAAACTATATTCAAGTGTGAGTCTCTTCATGATAATTTGCAGCTTACATTTTATTATACTCAGTGAAATATAGAAACCCAGAGATTACAAATGATCATCCCAGAATTCAATGTGACACCAAATGTTCAACCACATCTTTTTCCCCACTATGTCGTTATTAACAAATATGTCTATGAGAATGCTTTTCCATATGCCTGGAAGAGTTGGTTGTCTCTGGACTAATTCTCAATCTCCTGGGACAAAAATGTTAGCTGTCTAAAAATATTTTTTGTGTATTTATATTCAAAAATAATTTCCACTGCGTGTCCAACCAAGCCATTCTGCTTGAGGCCTTAAAGACTCATTGAGAGAGTGGAGATAGAGAAAAAACAGGGATATGAGGAAGATCATTGATCCAACATCTGAAAACTGTCTTCCGATCGGTGATCTTGTTCTACCACTGTGAAGGCAATGTTTGAGTCGGAATGGGCAGTGGTGGTCCAGGCCATTAGGATGTTAAAGCAACAGTAGCTTGCTGAATCCAGGTGTTCTGTTCCTGAGAGTGATTATGGCTTTCTCTCCCCTTTTTATGTGACCAAGTTTCCTCTGAATGTATCTTCACATTCAATTATCATGGGCATCCATCATAGGAAGAGATGGATGGGTGGATAAGGAAAGATGTAGAAACAGGACACATGGTGGTAAATACCAAATGAAGATTAAAATCCACCCTTTCAGGATGAAAGGGAAATTTGGAACAGGTGAGCAATAAGAAGAGAATACTTAGCTGTTTCTACTGTTCTTTCTCTTCTTGGATGGAGTTGGGACAGGAAGGAGGAAGCCTTGGAGCTGAGAGGAGCCTTCTTGGATTTGGCCTTGACCCTGGCCCCTTGTGGAACAACTGCTTGATACTTGAGACTGTAGTTCTTTTTTCTCGTTATTTTTCTGGGAAGGGGAAAGTGGTCTTTGTGCCCTCTTCATGGAAAATATTGGGGAATTTTTGGTAGTTTTCTCTGCAAAGGGCAGGAAAAGCAAAGGCTTTTTGCCTCAAATTTACTTCTGGCCAAAAAAGACAGCAGATGATGATCCAGACATTCAAGGAGTGCCTATTCAATAAAAGGAGGTAGGACAGTGCAGGGTTCTTGTGTGTGTCTGTGTCTGTGTCTGTGTATGTGTCTGCGTCTGCGTGTACTGATTCCATTTATAAAACACATTATCCTCGAATAACATTTACAGCAATTTCAGAGTTATCCCTTTCTTCCTTCTCTAAGACAAAATGAGGAAGAAAAGGTCTCTAGTGATATAAACCATATTGTTTGTAACCATTTTGATATGAGTATTGAATATTGTCCCAGGAACCTTGATGATAATTCTCACAGTAACCCTATTGGTTAATGAGATCATTTCTCAAAGAAGAGAATCAAGGTTAAGTAATTGGGCTTATGTCATCCTGTATAGGTATGTAGATTACACAGTTACCAAGAATGAAACTACATGTCACACTGCCCAAAGGTTGGGCATACCTATAAAAGCTTATACGTTTTTACCAGTATTAAAGTTTTAAAATTGAGCAGAATATTTAAAGCATTATGTAGAGTGACTAATGCCATTAAAGAGATTACACTAAGTGATTTCATGTATATGAAATTCTGGAATGGACATAAATCTAAGTTACAGGACAGAAGTCAGGTCAGTGACATGGCAAAGTGTGGAACTTTGTTATTACCAAATCTTGGAGATTGCATTCCAAGGGACTAGATTCTTGGTATTGATTTGCTGCATTTCTTAATTATTCCTGAAGTTAGTGACTATGTTTAGCAAAATTCATTGAAAATGTATGGATTTTACTGAAGGCTTGAGGATTTTAATGAAATAAGATTATCACTGATATTTGCAATACAGAACACCCTGAGATGCTCCCATCAGTCTCTTTGTCTATGACAACCAGAAGTAGAGTGAGGCTGGAGGATGTAGTCATAGGATTCCTTACTGTTGAAGAAAGAACAGTTAACGTTACCTGACTCGAATCATCCGGATTAGTTAGTTTTTCTGTGATTTCTGTTTAACTATCGAATGTTTTCCTGTCTCTAATGGGGACACTTGTTAAAATCATGTTTATATATATAGTGTATGCAAGGCAAATAATCAACATGTTCTTTTGCTTATTTATTTTCAAATTAAAAAGAAGCACATTTTGATCAATTAAGTTATTTCCATGGTTGCTTTAATTTTTATCTTGTCTATGGCGGTTGTATGTATTAAGATAAGGGAACATTAGTTATTGTCTAGCTCTTTCCTGGTAGGAATTGTAGCTTATGTAATTTATATCAGTTTCATTCAAAAGCATAGAGTTAGTAGAACCTTCTTTAGCATAAATAGACTTTCCTGAAGACATGTTACTCAATGAAAGGAAAAATGTGTTTTTCCTTTGTTTTCCACTTTTGTAAGTATTTGTGTGTGTATGTGTGCGTGTACACATTTGTATGTGTGTCCATGCATAGGTCCATGCACATGGAGACCTGAGGTTGATGGTCATAATTCTCCTTGATTACTTTATTTTATCTTGTTCAATGATGCAGAGCCTCTTGTTCAAACCAGCGCTAGCTGATATGGTTAATCTCCGTATCTTGATTTCTGTTTGTGCCTTTGTAGGTTGGGGTTACAGGAAAGCCACCATGCCCACTGGCATTTCCATAGGTTCTGGGATCCAAACTCTATTCCTCCTCTTATGGGGAATGTACTTTAATGACTGTGCCATCTCCCTGAACTATAAATATGATTTATAAAGGAAAATATTGCAATGGGAATGGGCAACAATGTACGTAGCAACTACTGTGCAGTGATGTTTTGCGGATGATATGGACATACAACTTAAGGCAATATCCTATGTATAGATTTCCTAGTACTTATTCAGTTGCAATAGATTTTCTAGCTTTTTCCCAAGCTATTGAAAATTAGCTTGTTAGAATAAAGGCAAGCTTGGGCCTCCCATGAAACACAATGCTGCTTATCATCTCCATAATAGCAGCAGGGATTGTAAACTGAAGTGGTATGATCACTAGTTTGTTCAAAGCTCTCAAGTCTATTTTATGTCACTGTTATTTGGTGAATTAATACATTCTCAGTTTGGGAAAGTCATGTACCTAGCAATACCAAGTCTAGGTATGGTTTCCCAGTAAGGTCAACCAAGCTCTCTTTTCATTTTGTATCTCATGGTGTCACTATACTAGGCATGATTCAACAGGCTCTCCATGGATGTCTTTCAAAATAAAAGAATGAATAGAAAAGAACATTGGCTTATATTTGCATATTTAGGAATAGAGACTATATATATATGTATATATTCATATGTATATGGGTTGTTTTGATATTTATTTATGTAGTGTGCAAAGCAATATGTTTCCTTATGGAATTTTCATCTGTAATTTGGTGGCTCTTCTGCCCACTTCCTCTCCCATACCTCTACCACCTTAGCTTGAATCCCCAATTCCCATCTCTCTACTTTTATTTGTTATATCTGCCCTACCAGACACACTTTGATTTTGTTTGTGTGAAACTCCAAAACATCCTGAAATATTACACTTTTAGAAATTATCAGATACAATCAATGGGCAATTCACATGCCCAAGAAGAACCATAGAAGCCAGCACCTCTCACTAAATTATTCAGGGGACTTAAAGAATACATTTTGGACTCACCTACAGGCAAACTTCCCGGTGCCTTGTACAGTGGATTCTTATGAATAGACAATGAGTTGTGCAATATTTGAATTCAATGCTTCTGGCAGGTTGCAGCACACAGAGCCAAGAGGGTGAAACAAAGAGCAGTGGGCAATTGAATAAGCTCCAATTTATTGTCTCTCACACAGTAGCATGCTGTGCTGTTAACTTCATTTTATCATGTTTGTTATGCTCATGTTTCCCCAAGTCATCTGGGTTTTATTCCAATATAATTAAACTAAAAGCATCAAAAGCAGTTACTGCTGGTGAGTATCTGATGGCAAAGAGGAATCCACTATTCTATGAATGGGTAGCCCAGAGTGGGAGCATCTCCAATCCTGCTAACTATTTGGGTCACTGAAAACAGCCAGGAAAGCAGGGCATTCTCACCCTTGGGCATGAATAAGAACCTCAAGAAATATTTGTTAAAATGGAGTGTTCCTGGGCTCTACTCCCAGAGATTCTGAATCCAGAAGACCAGGATGGACACAAGAAAATTAACTTACAACATACTACAGACTGTGTCTGGTTAGCACACTAGACACCTAGTCAAACCATGGCTCCAAAAAGGCTGCTGGTGTTTCTCTGAGTTAGACTTGGAGGTGGAGGCTTAAGTCCAAGTAAGAACAAGATGACCCACGTCCTCTGCAGAAGGAAAGTGCGACTTCTCCTAAGACAGACGAATGTGAAACTGATTATGTGTGCAGGTGACTCAGAGGATAATGGAGATGATTCATGGAAAATGGTGCTTCAGACTTGAAGGGCGGCATGAGAATAATGGGGAGAGTGACGCGGGTGGAACGTCAGACCAGAGCCAAAGATTTCTCTAATTGCATATGAACCTATAAAAACATTAACCTAGGCAGACAACCAATTGCAATTAGTATTGAAAAATAAAGTTATCTGATGTTTTTACATAGACTATATGACGTGTAAATGCACACTAGAAATAGTTTTTTAAAACAGTTCTGGCTGTATGCCTAATCTCCACCCTCAACCCATCCCATTGACAGAACTATAGCATTGTAATAACTGGGGGAAAGGAGAATTAATTTCATGCTTCTGTGGAAATAACAACAGGGCCAGAGTTTACAATGGTTACTGTGTGCTATATGATGAATTTGATTTATCAACTCAAAAATATTTTTATTCTTTACAATTTAATAGGACGTATTTTGATCATATTCACACATACCCTCCATACCCTCTCATTTTCCTGTCTCCTCTGACTGTCCTCATTTTTATTTTTATTTTTTGTTTTTTTTGGGGGGGGTTGTTTGTTTGTTTGGTTGGTTTTGCTTTTTTACAACACAGTGAGTACCATGTGTGATGCTATCCACTGGAACATGGGCAACCTACCAGAAGCCTCACTCTTAATGAAAACAGACTTTTCCCTTTCTCAGCGTCCATAATTTGTGTATGGGTCCTCACCTAGGGACAGGGCCACTTGAAAGCCTTCCCTTCTGTGCTGGAATGGATAATAGATAGATAGATAGATAGATAGATAGATAGATAGATAGATAGATACATTGATAGATAGACATACAAATAGATAGATAGATAGATAGATAGATAGATAGATAGATAGATGATAGATAGGCTTGTAATACCAATCGCTCAAATTCTGTTAAAGTAAAAAACAATGAAACTTCTTGCAAAAGAAACTTTATTGATTTTTATAGTCTGTATGTAGACTCAGGGTAGAGTCTGACTAGAGTAGAAATAGCCACATTGTAGACTGTGTTGGTCTATTGTATTGCTAGTCAATCTATATCTTTAAAATAGTACTGTGCTCTTGTGGTATAGGTGGTTCCATTCATTTTAAGATTATATTTACCCCAACCTGCCCTCATTTTATTATGTCTTCTTTTTCACTCTTTAGAGAGAAGTGATTATGACATTAAGTGCAACTTGACCTGGATGCTGGAGATAAACATGAAAAGAATCAATTTGCACAGGGGTAGTTTTCACTGCCTAGAATCCATTTGATTTTGGGTGTATATTATATACACATCATATGAAAGCAGAAGGACCCTGTGTGGGAAAATGGAAAGGCATGGTGGATGCAGGCATGAGAGGCAGCAGAGGGTAGGAACTATGTTCATAGTAGATTCTTTATCTGAATCACCTGTTAGAACTGATCACTGTGTGCAATGAACACACAGTAATAAGAGAAGAATGTGATAACAGCTCTGTTTTGGGACTCTCCGGAAAGGCAAATAGTGATAAAGCCATCTATTTTAAGCCTATGTACATATCTTAACAACACGTTCCAAATGGTGGATTGAAACCATTTTTTAAACCTTGGCTCAGATATAGCTGAAGAAAAATTGTGCTATACAACACAAGGGATTTGTGCTCAGTATCTGAGAAAAAGACAGATTGTTAGCTACCGTTTCTTTTTTGGTGACACTGGACTTCCCAAGCTATGTAAAATGTGATAAGATTCTTCGTTAGCCAAACCTCAACAGAGTGTGCCAAATCTTAAGTAAAAGTTATGCAAGTCTGCATCTCCAACGTTACAAGTTAAGGTGTGTGTTATAATGTGCCTTGAATAATAAGGAAATGTTTTAAGAGAAAACTCATATATTTATCACTTCAAAAATGTAGATTATACAACACTTCAGTTCTTGTCTGAACTGCCTGACCATGGTATGGCTGGTAATTCAAGCAGGGTCCTTATGTGTGCCCAGTTTGGAACCTTAGTTTCTTTGATTATTTCACAGAATTTAGTCAACAATAGAAGACAGGGAGCCTGGGAGGCAGAGACAGAGGCAGGTGGATTTCTGAGTTCAAGGCCAGCCTGATCTACAGAGTGAGTTCCAGGAAAACCAGGGCTGTACAGAGAAACTCTGTCTCAAAAAAAAGAAAGAAAAGAAAAGAAAAGAAAAGAAAAGAAAAGAAAAGAAAAGAAAAGAAAGAAAAGGAGGGAGGGAGGGAGGGAGGGAGGGAGAGGGGAGAGAGAGTGGAAGAAAGAAAGAAAAAGAAAGAAAGAAAGAAAGAAAGAAAGAAAGAAAGAAAGAAAGAACGAAAGAAAGAAAGAAAGAAAGAAAGAAAGAAAGAAAGAAAGAAAGAAAGAAAGAAAGAAAGAAAGAAAGAAAGACCAGGAGCCTTGGTCTTATTTCCATTACCAACTTAGTCTGACTTTTCTGATGCTTCACAGAATGCTGAGCACCGTCCCTACCAGGGATGACAGGTACAAAATCACACTCATGCCAAAGGCTATATACATGATTGCATGATTGAAAGTAACAAGGGGACCTGGATGCCTTGGTTGGCCAGCTGGACTGACCAGACTAGCAGATCTGTATTTTTGCTTCTATTTGATTGAACTGGTTGGCAAACACTGTGGGCTTCGTGTCAAACTGCAACTGAATCACTTAACTCTAAATGGTGGTTCTCAACCTTCCTACCGCTCCGACCCTTTAACACACTTCCTCATGTAGTGGTGACCCCCAACCATAAAAATTATTTTTGTTGCTACTTCATAATTTCAATTTTGCTACTGTTAAGAATTGTAATGTAAATATTTTTTGTAGATAGAGGTTTGCCAAAGGGATTATGATCCACAGGTTGAGATGCACTGTGCTAACATCGCATTTAGTGTGTGTATACTTTGTATCCCATGAGTCTCCTCAATGGCTGCTTGTCCATTGTGTTGATTCTTTTCCTTAGATTTATGAATGTCAGTCACTGTTTAAATCTCCTGACAACCTTATCATATAGATTCTCTTATTATCACCTTTTGATGGTGTTTATCAGGAGCACCATGTCACTGTCCAAGCTAACACAGCTGAGAAGAGGCAGGGTGGAACTTCAGAATGAAGGCTGTCTGGAGTCTAAAGCCTGAGACTCTCCAGTTGTTCCTAGATAGGATTCTTGGGACAAGTTTCTTAGTTTCCATTATATTTCCTGGACTAGAGATGTTTAGCTATACATTGGAATTGCAACCATTTGGAAAAATTGTGTTCTTAATACAACTTGATGTAAATTATTCTCCTGTCAAGTACACTCTTCCATCAGAGAAGTCCTTCCTACCTCTTTGCATCAGCAACAGTTGTGCAAGTCAACTGGGTAGGCTTTAAAAATATCACTGAAGACAAAGAATTTTGGATATAATTTACATGACTCCAGTTCTACTGAGTTTTCACTTCCATCTGCTTTAGACAAATTGATATCCAAAGTTGTCTCCCTTTGAGTTTTCTTAGTTGTTTCTACTTCTGATTTTAGATCCTGGATGGTTTTGCTTAGCTCCTTCACTTGCTTGTTTGTGCTTTCCTGTAATTCTTTAAGAGAGTTTTGTGTTTCCTCTTTCATGACCTCAGCCTGTTGACCAAAGTTCTCCTGTATTTCTTTAAGTGTTTTTTTTGCGTTTCCTCATTATTGGCTTTTGTATTCTCCTGGATTTCTTTCAATGATTTTTGTGTTTCTCTTGCAAGGGCTTCTAACTTTTGATCCATTTTCTCCTGAATTTCTTTAAGTATGTCCTTCATGTGTTCCTGTACCAGCATCATGACCAGTGATTTTAAATCCAAATCTTGTTTTACTGGTGTGATGGGGTATCCAGGACATGCAGGTAAAGGAGAATTGGGTTCAGATGTTGCCATATTGCCTTGATTTCTGTTAGTGACGTTCCTGCGTTTGCCTTTTGCTATCTAGTTCTCACTGGTGTTAGTTGGTCTTGTCAACGCTGGACTCACCGGTGCAAGCTGCCCCTTCCCAGGTGGCCTCTGCTGCACAGCTTACCTCCTTCCTGCACTGCCTGGAGACAGGGTGCTGTTGCCCAGGCTGTTCAGATTCCGAAGCAGACACCTGAAGGCTCCTGCTGGGGCCTGCTGTATTCACCAGAGCACACTGACTTCTTCTAGCTGGCCCCCCTGAAGCCCCTCTTGCCTCTTGCAGGACCTGGAGATGTGGTGTTGCCGCCCAGGCTGATCTGGATCTGGAAGCGGAGAGATCTGAGGGCTCCCACCAGAGGCCTCAGGACTGGAACCTAAGCTCCGTGCCACCAGAGCAAGCTGTGTGCTCCCAAACTGCCTCTGGGTGCCCACCAGGTCTCCCGCACTTCCTCTAGACAAATTGATATCCAAACAATTTACCGGCTTTATTTTGTATAAGGAATAGACTGCTCATGAAGTACAACTGATATTTAGAAAGACTGGTGATAATACTTGGCTTCCACTCAAGATTGAGTAATTCAGAAAAATTAAAACACATGAAGATTAAGTAAATATGCAAGTTCTAAAAATAGCTGTGATGATAATTAAGTGTAGTTTGTTCTTTGTTATTTCATAGAAGTGAACTTCTTTTTAAATTAAAGAAGGTATTGAGGGAGGAACCTCACTGTGTTACCTCTTTTATCCCAGGCTCAGCGGATCCCTCTGATTGCAGTTCTCAGATGTGGTGGTAAATTCAACACATTTTTTTTTTATCGGATTGGGCGTCCTCGGTTGGACCTAAACCTTTATCACCAGTCTTCTGACACTTATTCAACAAACAACACTTTTTATGAATGTGAACCTGTGCCAGGTTCAACGTCTTCCTTTCTTCAAGACTTCATCACATAAACTATCTCACCGCATTACTTCTGGGATCCCATTGCAGAAGGCATCAAATGTTTCACTTTGGAAGAGAACCACCCAGCGTTCTCCACATGTAATGTTACTGGTCCAGCCTACCATAGACCATATACCCTCTGTCCCATTCAACTCTCCATAAATACTGTTGAGTAAGACACTTTTCATATTTATTTTTAAGAATGTATTTAAAGCATATACTGTGAAATGTCCATCTGCTATTCAGATTTTCTTTTCAGCAGAAATGCTTTTCAGGGTGCCTTTGCTACCTTTCCAAACATGTCAGGCACTCAAACACAGGAAATGAAAGTCACAGCTATGCTGAAATGAGGAGGAAATGTACTGTCTCTCAGAGTCTCCCACATGTTTAATTTCTTAAACAAATGAGTATTGAAAGAAACCCAATACTTAACTCCATGTCATCTCTAATTGTCACATAAATTGCTGGATTTGGTCATTGCCAGTTGTTCCCTAGCCTTATATCCTACACAGGGCTAATATTCAATATATATTGAATATTATATATGTATATATATGCATATATACATATAGATATACATATACACATGTACATGCACATATACATGCGCATACACATATACAACTTGAGAAGTTAGACTCAAAAAAAACCCCAAATAACCCAATTAAAATTGGGGAGAGAATTCTCAACAGAGGACTCTCAAATGGCCAAGAAGCACTTAAAGAAATGTTCAACTTCCTTAATCATCACAGAAATGCAAATCAAAAAGACCCTAAGATTCTACTTTACAACAATCAGAATGGTTAAGATCAAAATCTCAAGTGACAGCAGATGCTGGTGAGGTTGTAGAGAAAGAGGAACTCTTCCATTGCTGATGCAACTGCAAACTGGTACAACCACTCTGGAAATCAATCTGGTGGTTTCTCAGATATTTGGCAATAATTCTCCCTGAAGACCCAGCTATATCGCTCCGGGGCATATACCCAAAAAATGCTCCACTCTACCACAGAACATGTGTTCCACTATGTTCATTGCAGCCTTATTCTTTTTTTTATTATATATTTTTATTTTCTATATTCCTTGTTTACATTCCAAATGATTTCCCATTTCCCAGTTCCCCCCTCCCCATATGTCCCATAAACCTTCTTCTCTCTACCTATTCTCCAATCACCTGTCTCCTTTTTCTCTGTCCTAGTACTCCCCTCCAATGCTAGTTCAATCCTTTCCAGGATGAGGACCCTCTCCTTACTTCTTCATGGGAGTCATTTGTTATGCTATTTGTGCCTTGGGTATTCAGAGCTTCTGGACTAATTAATATCCACTTGTCAGAGATTGCATTCCATGTGTATTCTTTTGTGATTGGGTTACCCCACTTAGGATGATATTTTCCAGATCCAAACATTTGCCTAAAAATTTCATAAATTCATTGTTTTTAATTGCTGAGTAGTATTCCATTGTGTAAATATACCACATTTTCTGTATCCATTCCTCCATTGAGAGACATCTGGGTTTTTTCCAGCTTCTGGCTATTATAAATAAGGCTGCTATGAACATAATGGAGCATGTGTCTTTATTGCATGCTGGGGAATCCTCTGGGTATATGCCCAGGAGAGGTATAGCAGGGGACTCCAGAGGTGTCATGTCCAGTTTTCTGAGGAACTGTCAGACTGATTTCCAAAGTGGTTGTACCATCTTACAACCCCACCAGCAGTGGAGGAGTATTCCTCTTTCTCCACATCCTCGCCAACACCTGCTGTCTCCTGAGTTTTTGACCTTAGCCATTCTGACTGGTGTGAGGTGAAATTTCAGGGTTGTTTTGATTTGCATTTCACTAATGACTAATGATGTTGAGCATTTCTTAAGGTGCTTCTCTGCCATCCGAATTTCTTCAGGTGAAAATTCTTTGTTTAGATCTGTACCCCATTTTAAAATAGGCTTATTTGCTTCCCTGGGGTCTAACTTCTTGAGTTCTTTGTATAAATTGGATATTAGCCCTCTATCAGATGTAGGGTTGGTGAAGATTTTTTCCCAATTTGTTGGTTGCCATTTTGTCCTTTTGACAGTGTCCTTTGCCTTACAGAAACTTTGTAATTTTATGAGGCCCCATTTGTCAATTCTTGATCTTAGAGCATAAGCTATTGGAGTTCTGTTCAGGAACTTTTCCCCTATGGCCATGCCCTTCCCCAGTTTCTTTTCTATTAGTTTCAGTGTGTCTGGTTTTATGTGGAGGTCCTTGATCTACTTGGAGTTGAGCTTAGTACAAGGAGATAAGAATGGATCAATTCACATTCTTCTGCATGCTGACCTCCAGTTGAACCAGCACCATTTGTTGAAAAGGCTATCTTTTTTCCACTGGATGTTTTCTGCAACTTTGTCAAAGATCAAGTGACCATAGGTGTGTGGATTCATTTCTGGGTCTTCAATTCTATTCCATTGGTCCACTTGCCTGTCACTGTGCCAATACCATGCAGTTTTTAACACTATTGCTCTGTAGTATTGCTTGAGGTCTGGGATACTGATTCTCTCAGAAGTTCTTTTACTGTTGAGAATAGTTTTAGCTATCCTGTTTTTGTGTGTGTCTGTGTGTGGGGGGTTATTCCAGATGAATTTGAGAATTGCTTTTTCTAACTCTGTGAAGAACTGAGTTGGGATTTTGATGGGGATTGCATTGAATCTGTAGATTGCTTTTGTCAAGATGGCCATTTTAACTATATTAATCCTGCCAATCTATGAGCATGGAAGATTTTTCCATTTTCTGAGGTCTTCTTCAATTTCCTTCTTCAGAGACCTGAAATTCTTGTCATATAGATCTTTCATTTGTTTGGTTAGAGTCACACCAAGATACTTTATATTGTTTGTGGCTATTGTAAAGGATGTCATTTCCCTAACTTCTTTCTCAGCCTGCTTATCCTTTGAGTATAGGAAGGCAACTGATTTGCTTGAGTTGATTTTATAACCAGCCACTTTGCTGAAGTTGTTTGTCAGATTTAGGAGTTCTCTGGTGGAGGTTTTCGGGTCACTTAAGTAGACTATCCTGTCATCTGCAAATAGTGATAATTTGACTTCTTCCTTTCCAATTTGTATCCCCTTGATCTTTTTATGTTGTCTAATTGCTCTAGCTAGAACTTCAAGTACTATATTGAAAAGATATGGAGAGAGAGGACAGCGTTGTCTAGTCCCTGATTTTAGTGGGATTTCTTCAAGTTTCTCTCCATTTAGTTTGATGTTGGCTACCGGTTTGCTGTATATTGCTTTAACTATGTTTAGGAATAGGCCTTGAATTCCTGTTCTTTCCAAGACTTTTAACATGAAAGGATGCTAAATTTTGTCAAATGCTTTTTCAGCATCTAATGAAATGAATGTATGGTTGTTTTCTTTGACTTTGTTTATGTAGTGGGTTGCATTGATGGATTTCCTTATATTGAACCATCTTTGCATCCCTGGGATGAAGCCGTCTTTGTCATGGTGGATGATCGTTTTGATGTGTTCTTGGATTCGGTTGGCAAGAATTTTATTAAGTATTTTTGCATCAATATTCATAAGGGAAATTGGCCTGAAGTTCTCTTTCTTTGTTGGATCTTTGTGTGGTTTTGGTGTCAGCATAATTGTGGCTTAATAGAAAGAGTTGGGGAGAGTTCCTTCTGTTTCTATTTTGTGGGATAGTTTGAAGAGTATTGGTGTTAGGTCTTCTATGAAGGTCTGATAGAATTCTGCACTGAAGCCATCTGGTCTCATTCTTTTTTTGGTTGGGAGACTTTCTATGACACCCTTTATTCTTTAAGGCTTATGGGACTGTTTAGATGATCTATTTGATCCTGATTTAATTTTGATGTCTGATATCTGTCTAGAAAACTGTCCATTTCCTCCAGATTCTCCAGTTGTGTTGAGTATAGGCTTTTGTAGTAGGCTCTGTGATTTTTTTGTATTTCCTCAGTTTCTGTTGTTATATCTCCCCTTTCATTTCTAATTTTGTTAATCTGGACATTGTCTCTTTGCCCTTTGATTAGTCTGGCTAAGGGTTTATCTATCTTGTTGATTTTCTCAAAGAACCAGCTCCTGGTTTTGTTGATTCTTTGTATGGTTCTCTTTGTTTCTACTTGATTGATTTCATCCCTGAGTTTGATGATTTCCTATCTTCTACTCCACCTGGGTGAATTAGCTTCTTTTTGTTATAAGGCTTTCAGGTGTGTCATTAAGCTGCTAGTGTATGCTCTCTCCATTTTTTTTTGGAGGCACTCAGGGCTATGAATTTTCCTCTTAGCACTGCTTTCATTGTGTCTCATAGATTTGGGTAGGTTGTGTTTTCATTTTCCTTAAATTCTAAAAAGTCTTTGATTTCTTTCTTTCTTTCTTCCTTGACAAAGGTATCATTGAGTAAAATATTGTTCAGTTTCCACATGTATGTGGGCTTTCTGTTGTTTTTGTTGTTATTGAAGACCACTTTTACTCCATAGTGATCTGATAGGAGGCATGGGATTATTTCGATCTTTTTATATTTGTTGAGGTCTGTCTTGTGACCAATTATATGATCAATTTTGGAGAAGGTACCATGAGGTGCTGAGAAAAAAGTATATTCTTTTGCTTTAGGATAAAATGCTATATATATATATATATATATATATATATATATATATATATATATATATATATATATATATATATATATATGTTAAATCTAATTGGTCCAAAGCTTCAATTAGTTTCACTGTGTCCCTGTTCAGTTTCTGTTTTCCTGCTCAGTCCATTGAGGAAAGTGCAGTGCTGAAGTCACCCACAATTATTGTGTTAGGTGCAATGTGTGCTTTGAGCTTTAGTAAAGTTTCTTTTATGAATGAGGGTGCCCTTTCATTTGGAGCATAGATGTTCAGGATTGAGAGTTTGTCTTGGTGTATTTTTCCTTTGACCAACAAGAAGTGTCCCTCAGAGTCTCTTTTGATGACTTTGGGTTGAAAGTCAATTTTATCTGATATTAGAATGGCTACCCATGCTTGTTTCCTGAGACCATTTGCTTGTAAAATTGTCTCCCAGCCTTTTACTCTAAGGTAGTGTTTGTCTTTGACCCTGAGGTGTGTTTCCTATATGCAGCAAAATGTAGGGTCCTGTTTACGTATCCAGTCTGTTAGTGTATGTCTTTTTATTGAGGAATTGAGTCCATTGATGTTAAGAGATATTAAGAAATAGTGATTATTACTTCCTGTCATTTTTGATGTTATTTTTTAAATTGATTGGTTATCTTCTTTTGGGTTTGATGAAAGGTTACTATCTTGCTTTTTCCAGAGTGAAGTTTCCCTCCTTGTATTGGTGTTTTCCTCCTATTATCCTTTGTAGGGCTGGGTTTGTGGATAGATATTGGGTAAACTTGGTTTTGTCATGCAATATCTTAGTTTCTCCATCTACGGTGATTGAGAGTTTTGCTGGATATAGTAGTTTTGGCTGGCATTTGTGTTCTCTTAGAGTCTGCATGAGATCTGCCCAGGACCTTCTAGCCTTCATAGTCTCAGGTGTAAAGTCTGCTGTGATTCTGATAGGTCTTCCTATATATGTTACTTGGCCTTTTTCTCTTACTGCCTTTATTATTCTTTCTTTGTTTAGAACATTTGGTGTTTTGATTATTATGTGACGGGAAGTATTTCTGTTCTGGTCCAGTCTGTTTGGAGTTCTGTAGGCTTCTTGTATATTCATGGGCATCTCTCTCTTTAGGTTAGGGAAGTTTTCTTCCATAATTTTATTGAAGATATTTGCTGGCCCTTTAAGTTGTAAATCTTCACTCTCATCTATGCCTATAATCCTTAGGTTTGGTCTTCTCATTGTGTCCTGGATTTCCTGGATATTTTGGGTTACAAGCTTTTTGCATTTTGCATTTTCTTTAACTGTTGAGTCCATGGTTTCTATGGAATCTTCAGCATCCGAGATTCTTTCTTCTATCTCTTGTATTCTGTTGTTGATATTTGCATCTCTGTCCCCTGATTTCTTCCCAAGGCTTTCTATCTCCAAAGTTGTCTCCCTTTGAGTTTTCTTAGTTGTTTCTACTTCTGATTTTAGATCCTGGATGGTTTTGCTTAGCGCCTTCACTTGGTTGTTTGTGTATACCTGTAATTCTTTAAGAGATTTTTGTGTTTCCTCTTTCATGACCTCAGCCTGTTTACCAAAGTTCTCCTGTATTTCTTTAAGTGATTTTTGTGTTTCCTAGTTATTGGCTTCTGTATTCTCCTGAATTTCTTTCAATGATGTTTGTGTTTCCCTTGTAAGGGCTTCTAACTTTTGATCCATTTTCTCCTGAATTTCTTTCAGAGATTTATTTATTTCCTTCATGTGATCCTGTAACAGCATCATGACCAGTGATTTTAAATCCAAATCTTGCTTTTCTGGTGTGTTAGGGTATCCAGGACATGCTATTAATGGAGAATTGGGTTCAGATGCTGCTATATTGCTTTGATTTCTGTTAGTAATGTTCCTACGCTTGCCTTTTGCCATCTACTTCTCACTGGTGTTAGTTGGTCTTATTGTCAATGCTGGACTCACCAGAGCCTCCTCCCAGCCTGCCTCTGGGTGCACAGCTGGCTTCTTGCACTTTCTGGAGATGGGGTGCCATGTCCCAGGCTGTTCCTGATCCCAAAGCAGAGACTGGAAGGCTCCCACCAGAGGCCTCATGACTGGATCCTCTGCTCTGCAGGGCCAGACTCACCAGAGCACGCTGCTTCTTCACACCTGGTCTCCAGGTGCACAGCTCTGCAGCCTTATTTATAATAACCAGAAGCTGGAAACAATTTAGACGCCTCTAACCAAAGGATGGATACAGAAAATGTGTTCATTTATGTAATGGGATACTATTCAACTATTAAAAATAAAATCATCTTGAATTTTGCAGGCAAATGGATAGAACTAGAAAATATCACCCTATGTAAAGTCACTCAGACACAAAAGGACATATATTAAATGTATTCACTGATAAGTGGATATTAGCCAAAAAGTATAGAATACATGATACATCCCACAGATTGTAAGAAGTTTAACAAGAAGGTGGGAGTAAAGAAGCTTCAATCCCACTTAGAATGGAAAACAAAATAATCATGGGAGGCAGAGGGAGGAAGGGACCTGGATGGAAGACGGAAGGGAGAGGGAAAGGCAGGGCAGGATCAGGTATGGTGGTAGACAGGACAAGATGCCAGGGGAGGTGGGGGGGGGGTCAGGAGAATGAATAGAAATATGTGGCTTCAGGGGATGGGAGCAGGGGGGAATCTCTATAAAGTCCCAGAGAACTTGAATGTAAGAGTCTCCCAAGACTCAGTGAGGATGACCTCAGCCAAAATGCCCAACAGTAAGGATATGGATCTGGAAGAGGATTTCAATTATCAATATTATCATTTGAATCTATTGATAATCTGCCTTCTGAGTTGCTGTGAACACTGTGGTTTCATATCAGTGAATCCTGGTGGCAATACACTTCTCTTCCAAGTGGTTCTTCTGGCCAGGGCTCTTTCCTCTGTAGCTCAAGTCTAGCTTTTCTGAGGTCCACATCTGGCCTAAAGAATTTCTTATATGCCCACATTCTGCTGCGCTGTGAAGGATGGGGCTCTCCAGACTCTGCTCTGCCAGCAACTTCTCTCCAGCCTTTGCCTGGAAGCTTAGTTTAAACAAAGATCTTTGTGTTGTCTGGGCGATATTGATTGCTCTTGCTGAGATGTTCTCTGAACCTTCCCTCATCCAAACACTACTAGGAAATAAACAATAATGGGGGCTCAGCTGTTAAGAACGCTTGTTGCTTTTGCAGATGACTTGGGTTTGGTTCCTAGTACCCACCTGAAGGATGACAATCATACTTAACTCCAGTTGCAAGGGATCTATCCTATCTTCTAACCTCCAAGGGGACTCCTATGGTATACTTGTGGTACCCAAGGGCAAAACACACATGCATATAACTGTTAAATAAATGTAAACCCAAACCAAAATAAGCAAATTTCACAGAACTCAGACAATTTGTTCGACACTCTAAAGACCTAATGCCATTCTGAATTCTCAAGTCCTTGTTAGTCTGAACAGAAAAGGGTAGAAAATTCAACAAGAAATGAGAGATGGGCTCATTCTGACAGACACAGGTTTTCATTACCCAGCCCCTTTTCAAGTCTTGTTTAGGCAGCTCAATCCATGATCATCTCTTCTTTCCTGTGTTTTAGGAGCTGTGCTAAAGTTCCAAAATAGGAATTTTGTTCTATTTTCTTTTAGCACACAAATTTGTCTTTACATCATGTGCTAAAAATTATCACTGCTAAATATCTCTAAGCTTAATTTCACTCTATTAGTTAAGCAGGGTGGCTATAGCAAAATACAATGTAAGTCTTTCAATTCTGAAGTCAAGCATCTGAAATCATGTCACCCTTAAGACATAAAGAAAGATGTCTCTAGGGTCTCCTTCCTGGTTTCTGTTGCTTTTTTGGTTTATAGACATTTAACTAGTCTTCAGTTTCTCCCAGTGTGCATGTCCGTTCAAATTTTGCTTCGTCTAAAGATGCCAGACTTACTGGTCCTGCAGAGTCTGACCTGTTCTGCTTTCATATGCAATGATTCTAATTTCATTCTCTACTTTTGTAAATGATCATATTTTCAAATAAAAGAACATTAAGAGGGATTGTGGGTTGGTATTTAAATGGAGATGCTGGGATGAGACACAACTCAGCCTGTAATTTAATTTGCTATTTAACATTAACCAATCTTTATTAAATGAGATTCAAGTAGCTAGTTAGCTTTATTTCTGACTTCTTTGTCTTTCTCCTATTTTCTTGTTTTTTTATTCCTCTCTGTGCTCCTATCGAAATGGATTTGGTATAAAGAAGGATGTAGGAGTTTAAATAAAAAAAACAACCTAAGTATTTTCCTAAAGAGTTTGAGCAAAGTGCTCAAGCACACGAAATCACTCAATAAATGCACTTAAGGTAGATTCTAAACACTGACCATAGAACTAAATTTCTGGTCTGTTTGAACTGATAAAGGGAGAGCCACAGGCCTATTCTTGGGTTCTGAAGAAATCCTAGAGAAATAATACAAGTAGAACACAGTTGAAATGATCCAAGATGCTAATGGATTTTATAAATGTGTTTTCTGTAATTACTGGAGCAAGTAGATGGAGCTTCTGTGAACTCTTAGCTTGGCAATAGACTCTTGTAATACAGACTGACCTTGAAGTGTACCTCCTCCTGCCTCTTCCCGCACTGCTGGGATCACAGGCTTGAGACACTGTAGCTGGCACATACCTTCACTGCTAACCCAAAGGACAGAACAATGACCTAGAATTCAGGAAATTCTTTTTACACTTTTTGAGACTTTCATGCACCAGTGCTACATAAATACATCGTTTCCGCTCCACCCTCTCTCCTCCACTTTTAAGACAGATTTTAACTTTCACCGAGAGGTATTTGATTATTTAGTGAGAAACTGCCTTTATGTGTGTGCCTGTGTGTAGTGATTATGAAGGGAGCCAGCAAGAAAAGGAAGCCCAAAAGCAGCTATGACACTCTGGGAGCAATTTTAGTGAGATGATAGTAAAGCATTGTTTCAGATCTATTTAAATAGTAGGGGGGAAAAATTCTTCTAAGTTGATAAACATGCTTGAAGTAATTCCTCCTGCCTTTTCCTGCACTGCTGGGATTACAGGCTTGAAGCAATGTGGCTGGCACATACCTTCACTGCTAGCCTAAAGGCTAAATTGATAAACACTTTTCATAAAATTTCATTTCATTTATTCATTGACCTGATTCTTGATCATGTGATCACATAATTAATGTCAAAGATTGGAGACTAAGATCTTCCTGAAAAAAGTCTAGTCACTAATTCCAACTCAGTCTTGACAGCATAACTGACTCTTTAGAAAGGTTTTGTGAGATGTTACGCAGTTCCAGAACATCCTAAAATGTTATCATTGCATATTTCATTTAGTTTTGCAATACTATATGAGACATTTTTTATTGAAAATTATTTTCATGTAATATATGCAGATGATGCTTTATTCTGTTCTCAACTACTGCCCCATCTCTGTACCCAACTAACTCACAGCCACTTCTTTTTCTCTCATCATTAACCAAGAAACTCACATACATACATACATACATACACACACACACACACACACACACACACACACACATACACACATACATACATGAACACACACCCGCACACAAAATACATAAACAAAATAAAAAATGTACCGAATTGAAAACCAAAACATACAGGCAAAAGACCAATAAAACAAACAAAACCTGCCCGAACATATCTATATGAGATTAAAGGTCTCAAAAACACCATTGGGTTCATTTGGTGCTGACCATCTAGTGCTGGGCATGGGGTCTACCCTGAAGTGTGCTTAAAAAACCAATTGATACTTCATTGAAGTGGACTACTTTTTATTTACAAGCAGCTAGCTTCCTGATTAAGAGATAAGAATGACTCTCCACTTCCCCATCTCAGAGTTGGAATCCAATCTGGCTTGAACCTGTGCATGCTGCCACAGGCTATTTGGGTTCATTTGCGCATCTGTCTTCCTGTATTTGGAGAACAGTTTCTTTAGTGTTATCCATCCCCTCTGGTCCACCTCTCACAGAGGTCCATGAACCCCAAGGGTAGAGGGGAGGGTTTGATGAAGACATCCCTTTTTAGGACTGAAGGCTCTACTATGTCTCCCTCTCTGAACATTGTCCAGTTGTAGGTCTCTGTGTTCAGTTCCTTCTACTGTAAGAAGAAGCTTCTTGGATGATGGCTGATCAATAAATCTAATGACATCTCATTCAGAGGATATGGGGAAATGAATTTACTACTGATGGGAGTGCAAACTTGTATAACCACAATGGAAATCAATATGATGTAAAATTGAGCTAAACTACTCTGGGCATATACCTGAAGGACTCTAGGTCCTGGTACAGTGATATTTGCTTATCCTTGATCATTCAGGTTCTACTTATAACACCCAGATATTGGAAACATTGTAGATGTTCATCAACTAATGATGAATATCAATATAATACATTTGCATAATGGAATATTGCTCAACTATTAAAAAATAAATTATAAAATCCTCAGGCAACCTGATGGAGCTAGAATAAAATCATCCTGAGTGAGGAGACATAAGACATGTCTGTTTTAAAGACAGAAAAGTTAAAGAAAATTATGGAAACTAGCTTTAAAAAATCCTTGAAAACAAAACTTGTTTGAACTATGTTTGATACTTACAAACCAATAGTTATAAACATGAAATGTTCTGTAAACAGCTGAAATATTTTGGTATGATTTTGGGACATCTGTATTCTTAGTAGTTACCATTACATATATGCAATTTGAAAAGCATATGGTGTCAGTGATTACTGACTAGTTTTTTTTAAGTAAACATGCTTCATGTAACCAAATGACATGATCAGCACTAACATCATGAAACTGAAATATATACACATCACATGTATATAAACATGTATGTGTATATGAGGGTTTTTTTGCGTCTTTGTATAATCTTCTATGGGTATCTTGTAGAAAAAATTAAAACACTTTGTTCTAGAAACAGGTCAGATCTTTCAGTGCTAGCTAGCAATCTTTCCTTTCAAACTCTGAGTAGATTTATTTTAAACTGCATAAAACTTTAATGCTGCTCTTTGGTTTGGAAATTAAAATCAGGACCAGAGAATCCAAGATTGAGTTAGTCAGCAAAGTTGGCAAGGCTTTTCTTTGCACAGTGAATTAAGTAGTGGCAAAGTTTCCTTCAGATGGAGACCAGCAAACACAGACTTTAAGAAATGGAATGTTTGGACTTGGTGCAGAAATGGGTGCTGAGCTCATTCTTTTGGAGTTTTAGTTTGTCAGCAGATTTTTGCATCATTCAAAGTTTTGTTTATTTTTCTAGGAATCTAAATTTGCTCCCTGGATCTTTTAAATGGCAGTTGGCAAAAAAAAGTAGTCTTGCATGCAAGTGGTAGTGAGGGCAATGTGCCATTAATTAATCAAAGAAAAGAAAGGAGCTGCTACATTTGTGAACTAGTAATAAGAGGTTTTTCATCCAGAGAAGATATGCCATTTCGGAAACAGTCTCAGTAACTTAGCTATTTGTGCATTGGACCATTGCACTTTCCTTTAAGATCCTAGACCCTGACCAAATGGATGAATAGATAGATAGATAGATAGATACATACATACATACATACATACATACATACATACATACATACAGATACATAGATAATTGATAGATGACTTTGCCAGATCATTTGACCATGGGGGAAAGGTATAATGATATCATTGTCATTGATATGGTTTGCTATGCCGTAAACCATATCAATGACAATTCAGAAAGATTATAGCTTCTTAATGTGACTGTCTTTATTGAAATATATTGTGAAAAGAAAATAACCTTGATGATATTTTTAACTAAAATAAAAGCTAATAAGCAACAACATAGAAAAAGAATCCGTCATCCTTGTTATTTTCCCATTGATATAATAAATTATTGAATTTAGAAAAAGAAATATAAAGGAGGACATGACTGTTTCTAGGTATGTTGAAGGAGAACACTTATTGTAGATAAAAGGGAGAGAATTACCCAGAGAGAAAGACATCCAAGAAAGTCCAGAGTAAACATGGCCTTGGGGCAGGCCACCGAAGATCAGGTAGAAGCACACAGTATTAGGTAGCATCATCTTTGAGGACCCAGTAGATGCATTTCTCTCTGGTCTCAGGGTCAGAAATATATGTGCATCTCATGATTATGGTTTGGAAGTACAACCTCAATACTGAACCATATGCACCTTTGTATCATATGGATCTACTTACATTGACTTCAGAAAAGAAGCAGTCATTTATTTCTACTTTGACAAACTTTAATCCTTAAACATGCAGTTTGGATAATAATGTTCAACTTTTATTTCACCTTTGATTCATATTCCTTTCCCAATCATTATGCCTTGTGAAAACTAGATTTGTCTTTATTATTTGCACTGTTATAAGCAACTCAGAATTATTTGTAACCAGTTATACATATCCCCATTTTGGTTGAAACTACCGAAGATAGCCTGGCACAGGAGTAAATCTCATCAGAATAACTTATGCATTTCCCACTTCTGCAGTAACAGATTACTGTGACTTTAATAACTTCAAGAGTGTCAGCATATGAAATGAGTGCCGTGGGTGCCCAATGACTAGCATGGGGCTGTGGGGCTTCGATTCTTCTCAAAAGTCTCTGGAAAGAAGTTCTTGCCTTTCTCTTTCAAGCCTCCAGCCCCACTTGTGTCCTCTGGGTTCCAGCTCTGTCTATAACTCTGTCTGTCTTCAAAGCCAGCAATACAATGCCTTCTTTCTTCCTTGATTCTTGTCTCCTTCATATAAACACTCAGCAATTATATAGGACCTACCCAGAAAGGCCAGAGATTGCATCTGAAAGTTCTTAATTATGCCTGTAACTGCCCTCTGGCAAAAAGGGCAACATATTCATGGTTTTGTAACTGAAGATTAGAAAGTAAATACCTTTGGATAAAGTAACTCTGAAGAACCATTGTTACAGCATCAGCTATGAAAACCATTCATCCAATTAATTAATACATTTCTTAAGCATTTGCTGTGTGTCTCTCATGATTTTTCTGTTTTTGTTTTTGAGTTAAAGAGAGAGGGATACTATGGTAAATAAGCCCACTAAATTTCTTCTCCTCAGGGAGTCTTGCTCTATTCTGTGAAAAAAAAAAGAAAAAAAGAAAAAGATCTTTCAGTTATGGGCAGTGGACTTGATCTTCAGAAGCTGTCTTCAGAGGAATGTAGAAACATGATTTTGTAAAGATAATCTGTGAAAATACTTATGGCTAAATTGGTTTGTAGTTAAAGTCAGGTAGGAAAGACTATTTCAGTCCAGGTTAGAGTAATTATAGACTGAGTTAACACATAATGTTGGGTGCATCAGGAAGTAGATTCAGTCAAAGTAGGACAGAGACTTTGAAAATCATCATTGGGCTGGTGAGGCAGCTTCCTGCCAATTCCAATGACCTGAGATCATTGCCCAGACTCTGCATGGTAAAAGGACAGTACCAAGTCCCACAGGTTATACTCTGATCCCCTTCACAAGCACACATGCATACATGCAAACAAATAAATAATGATGGTAATTTTACAGTAAATATGAGGAATCATGTCAAAGCTGAAAAGGGCTGAATGAAGACCAAGAGACATAAAAGAATATTACCTAAGAGTTGGAAGTCTGGGGACAAAACCTATATATCACTAGACTACCTGTGTCAACAAATTGCAAGACTACCAGAGCAAGTTTATTTTTAAAAGTTCAAATTACACTACAGGCATATAACTCTAAAGTGTCTGAGGGATGAGGCTCAGAGCTGGTTGTCTAAGGGGCTGTGCAAATTAAGGAAATGGGAGACTAAGAAGTTATGTGAGGCTCCTCTGCAAACGTGACATCAACTATTTAGAAATTTCAAAAAAAAAAAACTATTATTGTGAAATATGAGGGTCAAGATGATTGAGGTTTCATGGAGTACTGGAATCTTCCTTTAGTGTTATTTTTTTTATAATATGCCTTTTAAATTTAGTACTTATATTATTGAGATTAGCATTCCTTAAGGTTCAAAGAAACAAACAAAGCTTGAGAAAAGAAAAGTGGGATGTTGACTTAAGAAAGAGAAGTTCCAAGTAGCTGACGTTTAGATCGAGCACCTACATATTTTGTTAAAAGAGCATGAAGTTGCATGCCATTATCTTCTCCAATGGCACTCACTAACACTACCCCATCAAAGGCTATCACAGAGTAAGAGGATGTTTGATAAGAACCACACCAAAGAACGACAGGATGTACCTACCTGACTCCAAGGATCAACTGAGTCCACAGGCTTCACAGCAAAGCCCTCAGAACTCCCTGTTTCTTTCTTTGCAAGGCGGAGGAAGAGTCCAGAGAACTCCAGGCATGCTAGGGACCACACAGAATTTCCCGGTACTGCTGACACCACACATCCCATTTCCCAATGTTCGGTTTTTAACACTTGGCATCATAGTATCTGTACATGCCAAGAAAATCATCACTTCTCCATGAAGTCAACTTGGAAAAATGATTGTAAAATGGAAAGTTGTGGGAAGAAAAGTGAGGGAGAGCATGATAGTGGAACTGAGACATTATGTCAACAATGGGGGAAGGGAGTAAGCTGGAGGGAGGGGTAAGCTGGACACAGTTGGTTAAAATCTCTTTCTTTTCATCCAACATGATAACACACTTTCCTTTAAGTAAAACTATCTAATCTGGATATAGTTTTAAAGTATGTCTATACTTGCCTTCTTTTGAGAAGTCAAAGTCTCTACAGGTAAATGGAGAATAGGTGGCCCAAGGACTAGGCAATGAAATGGACCATGAACAGAGATGAGATCAATGAGGGGACCACACCTCTCCATTAGCATTGGGCGGGTGTGGAGCATTGTTAAAGCCTTGACAGCATCTGGTAAACGTCCTATTGGTGTTGAAAATGAGTTCTTTGAGTTTATGTTGTAAGCTCTCCATCTGATGTTGATGTTCCTGTAAGATGAGACACTGAAGACAGGGTAATTTGAATCCTTAATTTTACTCTCCCTTGATGTGGCTTAAGCAAAGGGACTATTAGTCTAACAACCAGCCGGACTGCTATTAAGCCAGAACCAGCCATCTTGAATACTCCATTAATTCTTTGAGACAACTATACTAAAGTTTGTAGATGATTGCCCAGGCTCCCAAAAATATAGCCAATCAAGGCTTTCTGAAATTCTTTGTCCTGGATTATTTTTACTGTCATAAGATAGCTGACTAGATGGCTGTTTCCACCTTGGCCACAATGAAAGCCTTCCCCGCTGAAGAAACTACTGTGACACGGGATAAACAGCAAGTCTGTGACTGTTCCAAAATACCACCCTTAGTGACATTGATTAGTACTATGGTATATGTTTACATATGTGTGTGTATGTGTGTGTGTGTGTGTGTGTATGTGTGTACTATGATCTGATCTCTCCAAAATGAAGAGTTGTGATTGTTCCAAACCAATAGATTTGTCCAAACATCTCTTCCTGAGCATTGTAAGCAGGCCACTTATTCTGGATAAATTGGGTTGACTGGGAAACATTTGTGCACTGCCTCTACTGATATTGCAATTCAGGCTCAAGAAAAGCCTTTTGTAGTGGTCTTGTCTTGCTTATATTCAGTAGTACAAGCTGAGATGGAAACATGGAGACAGTAGACCAAAAGGCAGGCAGGAATAACAGCAGAAGCTTGACAAGTGACTGTCAGCTGAAAAGTGGGGGCCATTCTAGAGGCTTGATAGTTAAAAGAGGCAGATTACTTGGAGGTAATTTGATAACTAAAGAAGCCAACCAAATGCACACAAACCTAATAACTCCTGGCTTGCAATTTCCAATGTGACAATCGGGAAGAGCCCAGCTTGTATCTACCTCCAGCCCTAACTTCTGAATATAGTCCATCAATATCTTTTTTTTTTTTTTTGACAGATAAAGGTCCAGAGGTGAGATGCTGGCCTGTCACTGATCTTACCTCCCCTCCACCTGGCAATGTCATGTCTGGGGGATTCTGTTCTGTCTAGGGGCCAAGTTCCTGAGCTGTCCAGTGGTAGTGGGGTATCCCCTGACATGATCCTCTTTCCTGATTGTAGTCCTGACACAGGCAGTAGCTACAAATCATCTGTCAGTGGCCACCAAGTTGTGGAAAGGATAAGTCATCCTTTCCTGGTTGCTTGCCTTCAGTTGCATGCCTGCAAGTGAAGAAGTTCCAAAGCTTCCAGGGCAGGAAAAAGAAGAGAAGCAAAGGGAGAGAGATGGGTAAGGGAGTGCAGAGAGCTGCCAAAGCCTGCAAGGAGCCTACGAAGAAAACTTGCAAGGCCCGATCACCAGACAAGCCCAAGCAAGCAAGCAAGTCTTCAAGGCTTCAGACAGAGATCTGTCCTGTTAACACTGGTCTCCACCAAGAGCCAAGGGTCCTGATATGCAAAAGGCCTATGCAGGGGATGCTCAAAGCCTATATAGCTTTACAGCATTTGTAAAGCTAAACGCCATGATGCCCAAGACCTGCAAGGGAACTGTGACATTAGGCGGTGCCATGTGCCTGTTTCTACTTGCCTTACTGATGTCCTCCCCCTCCCCCCGACTCCTGACTTCTCTTTTACACACACAGCACACACACAGTCAAGTTTGATTCAGGGACCCAGCTGCCCTAATCAGACAATAGCAGTGAAAAGGAGAAGACACCCGTTAATACGTTTGACCTGGAAATAAATTTATAAGTAGCAAGTCACCTCTTTGCTTATCTAATTATCCAGCAAAGGACAAATACTGCTAACATAGTCAATTGGAGGAAGGTAGTTTTTTTTTTTTTTTAATGTATTTAAGATCTTTCCAACAACCACATCAGTTTTGGTGAAAGTCCAATAATCCTCAAAATAGAGTTGGAAAAAAAATCTTTCAGTTTTAAGTCTCAAAATAATTTCTAGCTCAGTGGCCAAGAACCCAAAGACGTTTTATGCTGCTAACAACTCGAACCGCCCAGCTCCCCAGTGACCGATAATGACATTGTGATTGCCATGGTTAACTTCAGAAGTTAGTTGGGAAGAGAATCACCCTGTCAGCTTTCGGGAGTTAAAGCTTTTCTGGAAATGATTGTGGTTCATTTGTCCACCCACTAGATACGAAAATAGCCTGCTGTCTTCTCAGAATGTGCATTCGCTCTCCAAATCATATTTTATGCCAAGTTTCAAAAGAGAAGGAGCCGCACAAGGATTGATTTCATACCAAGTTCCATTTTGTATTTCTAGTAGCAGTGAGTGGTAGACAGGTGGATGGCAAGTGCACCTCGCCAGGCTTCTTCTCTGTCATGGTTTCTTTTCTGATGTGAGTTAGTTACACTGGAGATAAATGTAAGTTAACTGTAAACTTAACAGAACAGGGAGTGACAACAAAGGTAATTGTCAGTGAATAACCTTCCTCTCCCTCAGCAAATGGTCTAGGGATAATTGGCTTTATAGGGTAGTTAAGATTTTTCCTGTGTTTAGGAAATATTAATTACATGAATGGTCGAAAATATCCCCTAAGGATTTCTTGCTTATACAAATGTGGTTTAAATGGAGATATAATCCAAAAAAAATTAAAAGATAAAATAAAAGTTCCCAACTCAAAGCAAAAGAAGAAAACAAAGAAATTCCATGTTCTACAATTAACTTATATTAACTTGGGTGTCTGTGCTCTTGATCCTGTACATAAGATTTACTCAGGATACACAAAAATAGAGAACAGAGCTATTTAAGTGTGTTTGCATAATTTCTAATCATATATGGGTTGTCCAAGGGTAGAGAGAAAAAAATCAGTGTGGCACAAAAGAAGGACAGAGGGGAGGATATTCCTCTCACACTCCCTTATAGGCCTGGCTTAAAGAGTTTTATCAGATTTTAGATTCTGTAAGGAGGTATGGAGGGGGTATCAGTTCTAGAAGAAGCTATGACTATAGAATGGAGTTAGTTTTTATTTTGTTTGTAAGCAAACAGAAGGTTCTTCTTCCAAATGGGGAAATACCTAAAAACCAGAGAGGACTGGGGAGCCTCCAACACCAGGGTGCTGCTTGCTGAATAGCAAATAGGAAATTCCACAGGAAAAGGAAAGGGTACGGAGGAAGGTAGAAGATGCTTCTCTCTTCAGCATGACCTGTGTGTGGGAAACAACCCAAGGCCAGTACTCTTGTTACAGTGATTTACTGTAAAGCAGGGAGTGTAAGGAACATGTGGTCTGGTTCTTTACACCCTGAACAAACCGTCTCATTCCTCTGCAGAATGTGATAGTTTTCAGAAGATTCCTTGACTCAAATACATTTCAGATTAGAAAGCACAGACTAAACTGTAGCTACAGCAATACATAATACTTCTTCAAGGTCAGAACACCCAAGAATAAATAGGCCTATTGCAAGGTTCCCATTGAATAGATTCATCTGATGCAGATGGCATGAAAATGTTTCTACAAGAGTTGAATATTTAAAATTAAAATTGCATGTAACATAAAAATGAAGGTCAAATGAAATCCTATTTGTAATTTAATTATATCCCCTATTTTTTGCAATGCATCATAAAACATAGCCAATAGAATATTCAACATGTCCTAAAACATTTATATAATTTATTCATGAAGAATCAATGTGTTGTGTATTCTAAACCATGAATACATTTTTTATCAAAATAAAATAGTATTTAGGGAAAAACAAATAGTAACTGATCTCATTTGTAAATCAACAAGAAGTTAAGGTCAAGAAGTTACATTTATTGTTGTTCCTCCAATAAATGAACCACCAACAATATGAAACAACCAGTACCCCCAGAGCTCCCAGGGACTTAACCACCAACCAAAGAGTACACATGGAGGAACCCATGGCTCCAGCTATATATGTAGCAGAGGATGGCCTTGTCAGACAGCAACAAGAGGAGAGGCTATTGGTCCTGTGAAGACTCGATGCCCCAGTGTAGGGGAATGCCAGGACAGGCAAGTGGGAATGGGTGGATTGGTGAGCAGGGGGAGAGGGGATCGGATAGGGGATTTTCGGAGGGGAAAGGAGGAAAGGGGATAACATTTGAAATGTAAATAAAGCAAATATCTACTAAAAAATGAAAAAAAGAAATTAGAAGAAAGAGTTGGGGTGTAAAAAAAAAGATGTTTCATTTAGATGGTAAGCAACAGGTTTAGCTCTCTAGAGCTTTGTAATGCAAATATCACAAAACAGTAGATCTGACTGCATTTAATATAGTGTGATGTGTACAGTAAAGCAGTCAACAAATTGTAAACATTATTATGTAACTGTAACTATTATTGTGTTACACAACAAAAAGTAGTTTAGGTGCCCACCAAGAAAGAACATGAAATGTAATGGAGAAGACCTATGTCGCCTACTGTTCTTTGCTGCTGAGTTTTATTCCATATCTACTACTTCTTTATGGAGTGAAATTGAAGTAACAACGGCATTGAATTCCAACCTAAGGAAGATTAAATTACCCCATATAAGTTTGATGAGATTACCTCTGAAACAACTTTTCTTTTCCTTTTTCTTTTTTTTCTTTTTCTTTTTTGTTTTTAAAGATTCATTTTATTGTACATTGGGGTTCTTTTTATACATTTATATGGAAAATATACCTATGTGGACATATATGTACGTGTGACTATGTAACACTATAAATTTATACAGAATCCATCTTGGTTTTCAAGGTTAATGTCTTCCTCCTGTTTTTTCTAAAGTTGTTACAGGACTCAAGATTGTGTGTGCTGACCTGACAGAAGACCTGAGTTCAGTTCTCATGCCCACGTTTAGTGGTTCACACATCTCCAGCTAAGGAGATCCGGAACTGTTTTGGATTCTATGGACACATGCAGTCACACACAGACATGCATTTATACCTAATACTTAAACATTAAAATAATATTTAAATTTGTGTTTTATAATTATTATTCACAATATAGACCTTTGTCAATCAAAAGTATCAAATTGGACTCCTGCTATAAATCTGCTTTGATAGATGCGACTAGAGGTATTTCACTTAAGGATTGCAGTGATTAAGTTTTATATACATATACATATACATATACAAATACAACATACATACATATATATGTTGGTTTTTATCATTATTACACTGTTTTTGTCTTCTAATTTTTTACATGGATATTTTATTCATTTACATTTCAAATATTATCCTCTTTCTCAATTTCCCCTTCGGAAGCCCCATATCCTATCCTCTCTCCTCCTGCTTCTATGAGGTTGTTCCCCCACCCACTCACCCACTCCCCATCCTGGCATTCCCCTACTGGGGAATAGAGCCTTCCCAGGACCAAGGGCTTCTCCTCCCATTGATGTCCAACAAGGCCATCCTCTGCTACATGTATTGCTGGAGCCATGGGTCCCTCCATGTGTATTCTTTGGTTGGTAGTTTAGTCCCTGAGAGCTCTGGGAGCTCTGATTGGTCGATATTGTTGTTCTCCCTATGGGTTGCAAACCCCTTCACCTCCTTCAGTCCTTTCTCTAACTCCTCCACTGGGGCCCTGTGCTCAGTCCAATGGTTAGCTGCCAGCATCTATCTGCCTCTATATTTGTCAGGCTCTGGCAGAGCCTCTTAGGAGACAGCTATATTAGGCTCCTGTCAGCAAGCACTTTTTGGCATCCACAATAGTGTATGGGTTTGGTGTCTGTATATGGGATGGATCCCCAGGTGGGGCAGAATCTGAGACAACCTTTCTGAAACTACTATTCCATTCCTTTTTCTTTTTAACTGTGCTAACAGAAAGTCCTTAGGAATTTAGAAGTGAATTTTAAAGACTTCTATTTACCAAAAGATTCCATGGCTGGTCTAACATGATATGCCTAGGTGTTCTTTCCTTAGCTTAAACCATCCTCTAAGGATGGACCTTCCAAAAACAGAGAGAAATTGCCTTTTACAGTCTTTAAGTTCCTCCTCCAACACAGTTGACTCTGATTGTTCTTTATGTATTCCCAGCTGTACTTCAAATATCCCTTAGAGCCTCTTCCATTACACTTTAGTTAACTAGCCCTTCTCTCCAGGATATCACTGTTGCTTCTTTCAATACGTTTTAGCTTTTAGTTTCTCCTAGAAAATACATTCTTAAAGACTTTGTATTAGTTGTATTGCTGTAAGATATCAATCCAAATTTCAGTGGCTTTAATCACTAAACCCTAATATTAATTGATAATTTTGAAATGGAAAATCCAAGATGGACATGCAAGTATGTGTTCCCAAGGAAAATGTCATCTCCAGACACCAACCTGCTTTCTTGGACTCTTCCCCAAAGCCTTCAGAGCATGGCTGCTTCAAGTCTGGCTCTCTCTTCATTTGAATGAGTGCCACATTTCTGGCTCTCATGCCTGCCTCCCTTCCTTTGAAGGACCTTTGTGATATCCCAATGAGCTGAGACTTCCCAATGTCCCAGATGATACTCCTAATAAAGTCACACTTGTGAACTCCTTCTGCTCAGATAGTCCATTCATAGTTCTGTGGATTGCAGTACACTGGGCAGAAACCCTTGTCCTTGCTCATCATATATGTTTATATGTATACATATATGTATATACATGTATCATATATGTATATATATATATACATATATATAGAGAGAAAGCTAAATCAACTTACACAGAGAGAAAGAATGAGAGAGAGAGAGAGAGAAAGAGAGAGAGAGCCTTGTAAAATAATAGCTATGTATAGTAGTACCCTGTGGTATTTTCTGTCCAATCATATTACTTTAATAAGTGCTGGTGCTGATGTATTTCATTCAATTCCTGACAGCTTACAGCTACCAATCACAGTTCCAATGTTACCACCATACAGTCAAATTGTGCACTATTCAAGCAAACCACCTGTATATCCCCCAAATCACATTTTCTCATCATGTGTATGTTAGGTTATCCTTTAATCCTGCAAAGGGGGGCTCACCTATTTTCAACTAGTAGCTCAGGGGCCATCCCAAAATAGACTTGTAACTTCCCAGCCTAGAATGATGTCACTGTTGGGGCACTTGCTCCATATCCCTTCTCTTCATCTCTGTTGCCTGTGAATGTCTGTTTTCCCCTTCCTCCCTCCCTTCCTTCCCCCAATTTCTCACCTCTCTCCCTCTTTCTTTACTTCTTTCAATCTCTCCTTTCTGCTTATAATTTTCCTCCCACTCCTTTTTTCCTCGATCTTTTCCCCACCCCTCCTTCTCTCTGCTTTCCCCCCTCCTCTTACTCAGAGTCCTGTCACTCTCTCATCACAGCACACATATCACCTCCACATCCTTTTTCCTTTCATCTGCTTCCTTTCCCTGCTTTCTTTCCTCACATTTTCCTTTGCTCTCTTTCTGAAAAACAGTCATGGTAGAACCTAATAGTTTTCCTTAAAAACAAAGAAAGAGGGGGAGGAGGGATAGGATAGTGGGTTTGATAGATAGGTAATAAGGAAAGGGGATAACATTTGAAATGTAAATAAAGCAAATATCTAATTAAAAAAAGATTTTTAAAAAAAAGCAAAGAAAGACTTATAGGAATAAGTAGAAAGTTAACCCCATAAGTAATCCTATAGAAATGACTATTAATATTTGCATATTTTCATTTTTCTGTTCCAATATCTAGTTTTATGTACTTTGATAATATTGTTTGTACTATAGAGCTCCCTACATTGTTGGATAGCTTTGATCTTAAAGATCAATAAATGTTATAGACCATGAATTTTTGACAGAAAAAAATTCAAGATAATCTTCTTGGTGTTTTAATAAGTGTTCATGATATACAGTAACTAAAGGAGAGTTTCTATGAGGAAGAAGAGTATAAAGAATTTTAGTAAAAGAAATAGAGGAATAACTTAGAAATAATATGCACCCTCCAAATTGAGTACTCCTGATGTACACCGAATTGATTCTTCTGTAGCCAGATGTTTGTATTTGGATGGATCATTGTGACTTTTTTTTTATTGTTATTTTTTTATTCGATATAATTTATTTACATTTCAAATGATTTCCCCTTTTCTAGCCCCCCCCCACTCCCCGAAAGTCCCGTAAGCCCTCTTCTCTTCCCCTGTCCTCCCTCCCACCCCTTCCCAGTTCCCCGTTCTGGTTTTGCCAAATACTGTTTCACTGAGTCTTTCCAGAACCAGGGACCACTCCTGCTTTCTTCTTGTATCTCATTTGATGTGTGGATTATGTTTTGGGTATTCCAGTTTTCTAGGTTAATAACCACTTATTAGTGAGTGCATACCATGATTCACCTTTTGAGTCTGGGTTACCTCACTTAGTATGATGTTCTCTAGCTCCATCCTTTTGCCTAAGAATTTCATGAATTCATTGTTTCTAATGGCTGAATAGTACTCCATTGTGTAGATATACCACATTTTTTGTATCCACTCTTCTGTTGAGGGATACCTGGGTTCTTTCCAGCATCTGGCAATTATAAATAGGGCTGCTATGAACATAGTAGAGCATGTATCCTTATTACATGGTGGGGAATCCTCTGGGTATATGCCCAGGAGTGGTATAGCAGGATCTTCTGGAAGTGAGGTGCCCAGTTTTCGGAGGAACCGCCAGACTGCTTTCCAGAGTGGTTGTACCAATTTGCAACCCCACCAACAGTGGAGGAGTGTTCCTCTTTCTCCGCACCCTCTCCAACACCTGCTGTCTCCTGAATTTTTAATCTTAGCCATTCTGACTGGTGTAAGATGAAATCTCAGGGTTGTTTTGATTTGCATTTCCCTAATGACTAATGAAGTTGAGCATTTTTTAAGATGCTTCTCCTCCATCCGAAGTTCTTCAGGTGTGAATTCTTTGTTTAACTCTGTACCCCATTTTTTAATAGGGTTGTTCGGTTTTCTGGAGTCTAACTTCTTGAGTTCTTTATATATATTGGATATTAGCCCTCTATCTGATGTAGGATTGGTAAAGATCTTTTCCCAATTTGTTGGTTGCCGATTTGTCCTCTTGATGGTGTCCTTTGCCTTACAGAAACTTTGTAATTTTATGAGGTCCCATTTGTCAATTCTTGCTCTTAGAGCATACGCTATTGGTGTTCTGTTCAGAAACTTTCTCCCTGTACCGATGTCCTCAAGGGTCTTCCCCAGTTTCTTTTCTATTAGCTTCAGAGTGTCTGGCTTTATGTGGAGGTCCTTGATCCATTTGGATTTGAGCTTAGTACAAGGAGACAAGGATGGATCAATTCGCATTCTTCTGCATGCTGACCTCCAGTTGAACCAGCACGATTTGTTGAAAAGGCTATCTTTTTTCCATTGGATGTTTTCAGCCTCTTTGTCGAGGATCAAGTGGCCATAGGTGTGTGGGTTCATTTCTGGATCTTCAATCCTGTTCCATTGATCCTCCTGCCTGTCACTGTACCAATACCATGCAGTTTTTAACACTATTGCTCTATAGTATTGCTTGAGGTCAGGGATACTGATTCCCCCAGATTTTCTTTTGTTGCTGAGAATAGTTTTAGCTATCCTGGGTTTTTTGTTGTTCCAGATGAATTTGATAATTGCTCTTTCTAACTCTGTGAAGAATTGAGTTGGGATTTTGATGGGTATTGCATTGAATCTGTATAGTGCTTTAGGCAAAATGGCCATTTTAACTATATTGATTCTACCGATCCATGAGCATGGGAGGTTTTCCCATTTTTTGAGGTCTTCTTCCATTTCCTTCTTCAGAGTCTTGAAGTTCTTGTCATACAGATCTTTCACATGTTTGGTAAGAGTCACCCCAAGATACTTTATACTGTTTGTGGCTATTGTGAAGGGGGTCATTTCCCTAATTTCTTTCTCAGCCTGCTTATCCTTTGAATATAGGAAGGCCACTGATTTGCTTGAGTTGATTTTATAACCTGCCACTTTGCTGAAGTTGTTTATCAGCTGTAGGAGCTCTCTAGTGGAGTTTTTTGGGTCACTTATGTAGACTATCATGTCGTCTGCAAATAATGATAGTTTGACTTCCTCCTTTCCAATTTGTATCCCTTTGACCTCCTTATGTTGTCGAATTGCCCGGCAACATACCCAAATCTATGGGACACAATGAAAGCAGTGCTAAGAGGAAAACTCATAGCCCTGAGTGCCTCCAAAAAGAAATTGGAGAGAGCATACATTACCAACTTAATGACACACCTGAAAGCCCTAGAACAAAAAGAAGCTATTTCACCCAGGAGGAGTAGAAGGCAGGAAATCATCAAACTCAGGGCCGAAATCAATCAAGTAGAAACAAAGAGAACCATACAAAAAAATCAACAAAACCAGGAGCTGGTTCTTTGAGAAAATCAACAAGATAGATAAACCCTTAGCCAGACTGACCAAAGGGCACAGAGAAAGTATCCAAATTAACAAACTTAGAAATAAAAAGGGAGACATAACAACGGAAACTGAGGAAATCCAAAAAATCATCAGATCCTACTACAAGAGCCTGTACTCAACACAACTGGAGAATCTGGAGGAAATGGACAATTTCCTTGACAGATACCAAATACCAAAATTAAATCAGGACCAACTAGACCATCTGAACAGTCCCATAAAGCCTAAAGAAATAGAAGGAGTCATAGAAAGTCTTCCAACCAAAAAAAGCACAGGACCAGATGGTTTCAGTGCAGAATTCTACCAGACCTTCAAAGAAGAGTTAACACCAATACTCTTCAAACTATTCCACAAAATAGAAACAGAAGGAACACTACCCAATTTCTTCTACGAAGCCACAATTACGCTGATACCAAAGCCACACAAAGAACCAACAAAGAAAGAGAACTTCAGACCAATTTCCCTTATGAACATCGATGCAAAAATACTCAATAAAATTCTTGCCAACCGAATCCAAGAACACATCAAAACGATCATCCACCATGATCAAGTAGGCTTTATCCCGGGAATGCAGGGTTGGTTCAATATACGGAAATCCATCAATACAATCCACTACATAAACAAACTCAAAGAACAAAACCACATGGTCATTTCATTGGATCATTGTGACTTAACATCCTCTTGAAGCAGTTTCTCAACATTAAATGGTATCTTAGAGAAATTGCTTAGTTCTTTCAAGCCACTAGTCTAATGTGAGGTCCATAAAGGACACACTTGCCACATCTGCTCTGCCACTGGGCAGGGACTCTTGGGAAGGCAGAATGAAAGGAGATTGATTTTGCTTACCCCAGGGTGGCTCCTGGGCGGATGCTCACCTTCAGGGAAGCACTGAGACACTGCTCCAGGGGTGGGAAAACACAGTCTGAGATGTGGGAAGGCCAAAGCTGGTTCAGGGTTCCAGGCCAGCGACAAGGCCAGTGCTGTGGGGTTCTCTAACTCTTGGACATCCACAAACCTCTGGAAGTTTCAGGGCTTCAGGCTGGGGACAGCATCTAGCCTGGGGCCTGGAGCTGGGGAGAGTAGAGCTCTGGCTTGTCCTAGGGATGATTGTCCTTAGCTTGGCTGATGGCGGCAGGCTTGATGGCAGTTGTGTCTGGGAGCACAGAGAGGCCTTCTATGGGAGAATAAATCTTAGGCTCTGTAGGTGGAGGCCCTCCCCAGATTCCTCACTTCGGATCTTGAAACAGACAGTCCATGCTTCTAAACAGTTTATTATCGTGGCAGAAAATGGATATGTAAAACCATACCCAACTTCTCAGGATAGACCTGAGATTAAATATCTTTTGCAGGGAGGAAGGTCTGGGAAGGAAAGCTTATTGGCTAAGCCTTCTGGGCCTCTAGGTTTCTCATTAGCATGGAAAAATCTGTTTTGAGATTATCTGACCACAGGTTTCTCTTTTATGTGAGAAACATGTCACTTGTTCCAAGTCAGGAGTCTGGCAGGAAGCTGGGAGTCACCTAAGGCTCAGGTGTGTGCCCACCACCCACTGCATCTCCAGGTCTCAACCTGCTCTACCTTACCAAACGTCCTGGCATGGTGTTACATCTCACACCTGCTGTAGAGTTTCTTGAAGGAATACAGCAATCCTAGGTATTCAAAACTGTAGCAGTTCAGTCAGTCATCAGTGGTATTGTAGGAATTGCCACTTTTACGATGTTCCTGTGCTTAGTAAAGCCTGCTGATCACTGTACGGAAACTACCAAGACCTTCAAAAATGAATCCACCAAAAGAACTTTGCAGGAACCCAATAGTATCAATGTCATTTCTCCCCAGAGATCAATTCCTTTAAAAAGCCTCAACTGCAAGAATTCTCCAGATGTGACAGATAAAGAGCTTGAAATACGTGCTACTCAATCATGCCTTTTTCTAATCAAGGAGACTGACAAGACGAAGTGAGCACATCTAACATCTGGTTTTTGTATGATTTCTGGTACCCAGACCACAGCCTCCCCTGCCCTTCTTTCCCAACTTTCTGCTCTACTTTCTCTGAGCTGCCTGTTTCAAGCCACTGCTTCCTCGTGCTCAGTGATGTTTTAATCCTCGCTACTTTACTTTCAGTAGACAAACCTTGAAATCAATTTCTTTATAAAAGCATATTTTGGTATTTAAAGAGAAATGAACTCAGCTATGAGATCACTGCTCAAACTATAGAGTAATGGGGCCTGCTTGGCCAGCTGCATATGCCTTGGAGTCTGCATGTCATTTGTGGCCTATAAATGCATGTGTGCCTGCTGGAATATTCTGATAAGAGAAAGTAGCAAGGCCTCCAAACTGAGTACCGTGGAGGAGAATGAATCCTGTAGCCCTCTCTAGCTCTTGAATAGAGATTTCTCCTTACTTAGGAAGAGGGTTAAAGATTTTATATACAGAGCTCTGAAAGATGCTGAGAATTTTGGAGCAAAAGATGCAGAGAAAATGTAGAACAATCTCTCCTGGGTATGTTTGCTGCTCACATTCTTTTCTCATTTTATTTTCAACATTTTTTTTAAAGTCCGGAAAAAGCGAAGAGCCAGTAGAATGGCCCTGACTTTTCCCTGAATATTTTGCTTGTCATATTTGCAGAGATCTGCAAGGAGAGGGGGATGACTTCTTTGTTGTTGTGACCTATGTTTACTCTCCGATTGGATGTCTGTCCCAGTCTGAATGAGGAGCACCCACTATATTACCTCACCCCACTGTTGTGCTACCTACACATTAATGCAATAACCGTGAGAAACTAGAGTTACCAGCAAGAGAGATCAGTGATGAGAAATTCCCTGTAAAGTAAAGCAAGTAACAGGGTAATGTCATTTACAGAAATATATTGCTTTTCGCAATGATTTGAATACTTCTAGATCTTGCATAATTTTTATATCCATCTGATTATTTAGTATTTCATACTATATGTTACATGAAAATGAATTTCAAGGCACTTCTCCAGGGAATTTTGGTCCTTGCACAGTCCTCTGAGTAGAAATATGTAATAACTTACCTATATCTATCATAGGATTGTTGTTTACCATTCTTATTCTATGTGCAAGTAAAGTAAACTTCATTGCTGATAAAAATTAGCTTCTCATAACTGAATTTCATTATGACAATTGTAGGGGCATGTCCAGTTCAGTCAGAATTAGATTCTTTTGGTTTCTGGTCTAGAATTTTACAGTGCCCATGTTATCTGGAATCTCCAGATATCTAAAAAGAATTAACTTCTTTCCTTAAACTATTAAACATGTTGAAGACAAATTTTATACTATGAAATCTGGATAGGAGGTAAAATCTACTTGAGTTTAATATCATGGTTTAAAAAACAAAGCGTGCTTCAATAGGCATTTACAGCGGTCAGTAAAGCTAAGAGAAGTCATTTTTTAAAAGAAAATGAAGGCTCTTATAACTAGACTTGAGCAATAGAGTTTAACAATACCCACTTCTCAGATGTAAAACATAATTTATCCCAAAGCACTATTGTCCCCCAATGTTCTCTGTATGTTCCCTTTTCTGTCCATTCTTCTCTTTGGGAAGGAGCCCCGTGATTCCTAAATTAATTAACTTGTATCTGGTTTGGGACAAATTGAATTTTCCATGTCTCTGTGCTGATGCATGAGAGGCCATTTTCCTGCCCCTTGCCTGTGCTCGGCCCCATTGCTCAATCCACGTCTTCTTGTTTTTACTCTGCTCTTGGTACCTGTGTTGTGCAGTTAATAGTGGAAATGTGGGGGTGGGGAGGGAGGGTGCTAGGAAGCAATATTCAGTCTGTCTCTCAAATATAAGAGAGGCTTTAAAAAAAACTCATATGACATTTCTAGGACAATGTAGGTAACTTTTAGAAATTTAAATAAAAATTTTCAGGTGCCAGCAATACTAGATGATCTAGAGACACATGCATAGGACACCAAGTATAGAAGCCTCTTGTGTTTTGGTAGCTCATGTTGGTGATATTTAATAACAAACTTTAATTTTACACTAATTGAGGGTAGCGATCAGTCAAATTCAGCTCCATGTTTTGGAGTGATTGCATTAAGCTTACTTTATATAGCTTAGCCTTGAGCATGCAGACCAAATTTATGCATTTGGCAGGGGCTGGGGGGTGGGGCATTTTATCTATGTTTCAAATGTTAGTCCCCTTCCTGGTTTCCCCTCCACAAACTCCCTATCCATCCCCCATTTCCCTGCTTCTATGAGGATGCTCCCCCACCCACTGCCACTTCCCCACCCTTGCATTCCCCAACACTGGGACATCAAGCCTCCCCAGGACTAAAGGCCTGCCCCCCTCTGCTATATATGCAACTGTACTCTTTGGTCTGTGGTTTAGTTCCTACAAGCACTGGGGAACATGGTTGGTTGATATTGTTATTCTTCCTATGGGGTTGCAAACCCCTTCAGCTCCTTCAGTCTTTTCCCTAACTTCTCCATTGGGGTCCCCATGCTCAGTCCAATGAGTAGCAACTAGCATCCACATCTATATTGTGTAGGCTCTGCATAGCCTCTCAAGAGACAGCCATAGCAGGCTCCTGCCAGTAAGCTCTTCTTGGCATCAGCAATAGCATCTGGGTTTGATATCCACAGATGGGATAGATCCCTAGGCAGACTCTGGATGGCCTTTCCTTCTGTCTCTGCTCTACTCTTTGTTCCTGCATTTCCTTTAGATAGCAGCAATTCTGGATTAATATTTTTGAGATAGGTGGGTGGCCCCATCCCTCAACTGGGGGCCATGCCTAACCTCTGGAAAGTGTCTCTACAGATTCTCTCTCCCCTTTGTTCGGTATTTTGGCTAATATCATCACCATTGGGTCCTGGGAGCCTCTTGCTTTCCTGGCATCTGGGACTTTCTTGTGGCTACCCCCAGTTCCCCATCCTCCACTGCTAAATACCCCAGTTCAATTTCCTGAAGCTCTGTACATCTCCCCTACCCCATCTCCTCCCACACCTGATCCTGCTCCCCTTTGCCCTCCCCCTCCTTTCTCCCTCCAAGGCCCCTTCCTCTCTCTACTTCCTGTGATTATTTTGTTCCCCCTTCTAAGTAGGACTGAAGCATCCAAGCTTTGGTCTTCCTTCTTCTTGAGCTTCATATGGTCTGTGAGTTGTATCGCGGGTATTCCGAGCCTTTTTTCTAATATCCACTTATCAGTGAGTACATACTGTGTATGTTCTTTTGTGACTGGGTCACCTCACTCAGAATATTTTGTAGTTCCATGCATTTCCCTGGGACAGACAGGACCTTCACTGCCATCTTTGTCAGTCTTTTCCCAATGCAGCCTTTTCCTTTTATTTGTTTGTATTTCTTTTTGCAAGTGGGTCTTCTGCTGGGAAGAGCTTTTAAGACATCAACTTTTAGCAAATTGGCAACCATAACCACTCTTTTTCTTTTATTTGAGAAAAGGAGTGATATTTTAGGGAAGTATAGCCATTTATAAAAACATCTTTATTTCCTTTTCTGTCATCTTTCAAATGGGAGTGATTGTTAGTGATTGATAGCCATATCTTGCAAAACTAATTCCCAAATTAGAGTCCACATTAATATTTTTATTATTCTATGAAATGTCTAAGAATTTTAAAAATTAAAACAATGTATGAGAAAAAGATACAGAAAACAAGAGAGCATCTGGGAGGAGCTTACATGTCCCAATTCTCATGAGGGCCTGGGCTAACTGAGTTACTTGTGATAACAGGTTTGGTTGTCATAACTTCCTATTTCTTTTTTTTAAAATTTATTTTATGTAGAATGCTCCATTTACATGTACACCTGTGCCAGAAGAGGGCATAAGATCCCATTATTGATGTTGTGAACCACCATGTAGTTGCTGGGAATTGAACTCAGAACCTCAGGAAGAACAGTCAGTGCTCTTACCTTCTGAGCCATCTCTCCAGACCATAACTTTCTATTTTCAAAGCTGCATTTGTTAGTGGAAGAAACAAAAATGTGGAGAAGTTGGTTGATTTGCCCAAGTCACCAGCTCAGACCGTGGAGATGAACTATTAGCATACATCCATCATTCAGCCTTATAATCCCTTTCATTACCCAGCACTGGTAAAATTGTCAGACATGGAATTGCCAAGGGTACTTGGAGAAAATGCAGATTCCTAGACTCAAGTCACCAAGCTTATTCAGGAAGAACTTCTGAGACTGCCCCACCATGCTGTCAAATGCAATAAACTGGTGAGAAGGTTGGTCTCCTACTCTTTCCCTGAAAAGTTGAGGTAGGAGGACATCAAAATGTAGTGATTGATTGCAAAAGAAAGACCTTTCTCCTGGTCACATTCTTCAGCAGTTTGCAACATCCTTAGGTGCCAAGACATCCTTCATCTTTCTATGAAGGATGATGAATTTAACTAAATCCAGCATTTACACTCTTGCCCATCTGCCTGCCTCTCAAGATGTGAGATAACTCAGCAGGTTGAGCTTGTAGCCTGTGGCTTAGAGCAGAGGGAAGAATGCAGGGGTCACAGTCTAGCTTTATTAGCACAGAGGGGTCCTTCTGCTGGGGTAACCAACCAGAGTGGTGCCCAGTTGGAGATGCCTGGGTGTTTCCTGCAGAGGGTCCTTAGGTATAAGTTACTCAGCTCTCATTTTTTTGATCAAGCTTTGCAGGCAGCAGGGCCTGTTTACAGAGTAAGAAAAACACCTTGTCTGGCACAGGAGCTCTAAAAAGACGTTTTGCATGAAAACCAGCAATTGGAATGATAGAAAACTAACACCCTTCCTGGCTTCCCAATCCAGCAATCATGTTGACAGTAAAACTGAAATGTGAGAAAATGCTTTTCTGAGCTGCTAGATGTTTCCTGAAATGGTTTATGCTGATTTATTCTACTTGCAATGATGTAATTTTATAAGGTAACTTTTCACTATGAAAGCCTTTTAAAATACCTAAACTTTTCCTTATATATGTGCCTTTTATTTCCCATAAATAATAATTTTATGTGTCCTGGATAACCTTTCTTCTTAATTTGAAGCACCAAAGTGTTCTGGGGCATGCATTTAATCTTAGGAGTAAGAGAGGCAGAGACAGGTGAATCTCTGAGTTCAAGGCCATCCTGGTCTACAGAACGCGTTTAAGCAGCCACAAGACTAACTCTAAGATATTTTCCATATAATCAAAATGTGGAAGCAAAATTTAGGGTTTGTCATCTAATTAGCTGTGCCACTTTGAAGTATCATTTGAAATTTATCTAGAGTGACCACAGTTCTCTTTATTTCACAATAAAGTGTGTTATTATATTTTCTCATATGGAACTATGAAGTCATATCAACCCCATGGGAACATGTCCCAGGCAGAGATCTTATGACTCAACAACTTAGAAGAGGGTCCTAACTATTTAAAATTGCCTTTGGTGTTTGTATGTTTTAATTTGGCTACAATATAACCTCAATATATTTTTTGAATTATTTAAGTTGAAAAGTTGCTTTAAAAGAAATAACGTGTTGAAGCCATTCATAAAGGATAATTAGATAACATGATTTTTACGTGTGTGTGTGTGTGTGTGTGTGTGTGTATTTTCATCTGTACATGCTCATATGTACATGGAGGTACACATATGATTGGTGACATCATTGAATGCTTAGCACTTTATATATCAAGGCAGGCCTCTTACTGGAACACAGTGCTCATCCATCTTGCAAGTCAAGGTAGTTAACTTAATCCAAGTTTCCCCATGTCTTTCTTCTAGACTGTTGGGATCACAAGAAGGACACTAAGACTATGGAACTTTTGAATGAATGCTAAGAATTTAAACCAAGTTCTCCTATTCCCCACCAATATATCTCACATTACCCACCAATATGCCAGACCTATATCACTGTTAGTACTTACTCTAGCTAGTGTTTTGTCAACTTGACCCAAGATGGAGTATTCGGGAAGAACGACTCTCAATTGAGAAAATGGACCTATAAGATCTGCCTATAAGCAAATCTGCAGTGCATTCTCTTAATAATTAATGATTGTCATGGAAAAGTCCTGGACACACAGGATGGTGCCACAACTGGCCGGGTGGTCCTGGATGTCATAAGAAAGCAGGTTGCGCCAATCAAAGGAGCAAGCCAGTTAGCAGCACTCTTTGTAACCTCTGCTTGAGGTTCCTGCCTTGAGTTCCTGCCCTGACTTCCATCATCAAGAAACTATGACCTCAGAGTTGGAAGGTGAAATATACCTTTTTCTTTCTAAGTGGTTTTTGGTCATGGTGTTCTATTCCAGCCATAGAAACCTTAACTAAGACCACAGTAATATTATTTCTGAGTCATGCCAAGAATTTCTCCTCAGCAGCTGCTTCTCAGGTTACCCTTTTGACTGGCTTTCTGGTGGACCTCCCAGACGATCCTGTTAACCTCAGGTTGCTCACATCTGCCTTGCAGCCAGCTGCTTACGGAGTGCTCCATCCTCTCATGGGCTGCACAGAATAAAACACTGTAGAGGCTTCCGTTTCCCCAGCATTCGGTTTCTCCATGTTCATTCCCCATCGTCTCCCTTTATATTTTAGATATGTAAGCTTAAGTTTTTCTTATCAGCCAAAGTGGTTTGACATATGGAAATTCTACTTTAATCTTGAACTTCATTTAACCTATCAAGTTCTTCGTTTCATTAAAGATCATAGCAGTCATTGAAGTCAAACTGAGCAGAAATCATTAGAGAAATCAGTGAACAGTACCAGCCAGTCATCATGGTAGGAGTTTATCTGTGCATTTCATCTCTTAACACTGCTCTCTCTTTGTGGCAGGGCAAATGGAAAGAAAAGAGAAGAGAGGGCATGCAGATACAGGATGTTCCTAAAGGAAAAATCCCTTTCTTTTCTCTCCTCTTCTAGGGGTTAGATGAGTAAGGAATAATGCTCTATCGATTCGCCCAGTTTTATATTTCCTGTTGAGCTCTGGCCATCTGGCTTCTCTTCTTTGCTCTTATTAATATATGATGGCTAATAATTATACTTTATCATCTTATACTTTACAGAGAACTGTTCTTATTTAATGCCTATGCTTCTACTCAGAATAAGATGTTATTTATTTGTTTATCATCAGAAAACCTGTTCCAAGGGGTTAAAGAACATTTATAGAGCCACCATGAATGTGCATCCCAAAAATAGGGAAAGATTCCAGCTGTTCTGACTACCAAGCCTTGCTCTTTCCAGCTGTTGTTGCTGCTGGGCCTGGGGGTGTTCCCCTTTTTGGAGCACTTGATTCGCACAAGAGGCCATTATATTAATATATCCTTTTCAGTTATTCCAACATCCTTGAGAATTCAGTATCATTAATTCAGTCAGAAAGTAAAACTCATAAAGATTTAACTACCTGAGATCATGTAGCTGGTATCAGGTCATGAGTTGGATTTTTTTTCCCTTCCATTCTAGATTATGAAGTGTGCTCTGGCATAAACAAGAATTTGCTGTCAGTATCTTTCCTTTGTTCGTGTAATGATGATAGAATAAATGTGGGTTTGGGTTTACATTGCCCATTCTCAGAAGCTGTTGAATTTTCAAATGCCAGGCAAAGTCTCTGTACTACTCCAACACTGAGTTCCTTTAGACTAAACTTTAGGGGACACGTGAGAAGGAAATACACAAATGACAGACATCTGTCAGTGGCGCTCACTCCCTGATCCTTTCTCACTGTGTGTCACTACATGGCACAATATTCTACACAACTACCTATACCCACTCCTGAGCCACGCCCTGAATAGATCTCATGGATTTCTGTCTTTTCTTACATTTAAAATAAGATCAGGCAGAGTGGCAAACACGTTCAAGGTAATGATAGATGTAGACACGCATTATTACACATATGTCCTAAGGCTCGATAACATCACAGGTGACTCTAAGGTCATATGGACTGAGTGACATGATGTCCCAGGGTAGTTGCATTAATTGTAATGAATGTACTGTTTCAGGTTAAGGGGTGTGATCATAGAAGAGGTATGCTGGGCATGTGTGGGAAAGGAAGTATACTGAGTCTCTCTATATACCTTTTGCTCAATTTTGCTGAGAACCTCAAACTTCTACTAAAGCGAGAAAATGACATCCATTTAAAAACAAAAACTCAGGATTGGTGAATCTATTTGAAATCACTCTTTTTATACCCAGTGTGGCATTCCTATTCATGTCTGATCATCTAGTCGCAAAACAAACAAGATTCCCAGACAGCTAGTAAAATAGGAAAGGTTAGTAAAGTCAGTCATACATATTCTCTGTCCCTCCTTTCCCTGTGAATGGCTAAAGGAGTTCTGGCAGATGAGAACAGCCCACCCACCTAGGCAAACATGGAATTTCAGTTCTCTCTTAGCTTCTTTAGGGCACCTCCATTGTCCTACTGCACAATGCTGGTTTTCCGGGTAATGCCTTCCTGAAGCCACACAGGGCTCTCCCTGAACACTGTGAAAGTTTAACCTTCCTTTACTTCTCTTTTTCACCATATACACCTTATACTTCACCATTATAACACCATATACTTCTCAACATTCATCTATGCGCCGAGCTTTCTGGAGGTAGGTTAATTGCAACGTGTCTTCTCGGTACAGCTCCCTGCTATGGTGTTTATTGATTCAGGGAAAGCTTGTGGGACATAGCCACAATGCTAGCCTGTGGGGATGTCCTTCTTCTGCCTCCCACTCCTCAAATCAGCCATCCTCCAGGTAACAATTATTCCAATTCAAGGCAGATCAACAGCACCCATTGCTTGAGTAGATACCATCCCTCAAACAGGCTCTTGGCTTTTGTGAATGAAAGTCCCCATTCTTTGTGAGGAGTTGCTTTGCATCTTAGTGGCCAAGTTAAGGTAAGAGTGTCATAGTAAAGCCCATTACTTTGTTAAGTGTCAAACATTTGATCTGGTGTGAGCCTTTTGTGCTGTGTTCTACAAAGAAGGAGAATCAGTTACCTTAACTGAAAGCTCGAAATTGCCTGTATTTATGTATTTATGCCTTGGAATTTCAAAAAAAAATGAACATAAATCAAAATCCCACTGGGAAAAAGTATGTCAAAAAGATTAGTTAAGAAGAAAGTTAAACTGGAATCTCCCTGTCTTTGTGGTAAATGATCATAGAAAAACAAGGCAAAAACAGAATCCTTCAATGGAATGAAGAAAAAAATGCCTTTGTATAATTTGGGTTGTGAGTTTTATTAAGATCATAGAGTGAATTCGTGTGAGTATTTAAGTCATGTTTACTAAAAAAAATGTCTCCGAGTTCCATAAGCAGAAACATGACATGGGGAACTATGTCAGGGTATTACTGACAGCAGAGTCAAAGACCCCTCCTGTAAAGGAGCTATATATGGCTGCTCCTCTCTGCCAGGAAAGATGAATCACCATGGAAACACTACCATGAAATAATAGGTCAAGTTTTATCCTTCTACCCTGGGCTGAATTTATGAGGCTTTACTTTGAAGTAGATGCCATTGTAAAAAGAAGGTTTTGGTATTTCAGAGCTAAACATTATAGCAAGCTAAATATGACCAATAAGGTCCCCCCCATATCTAGGTGTTAACATAACACTTAGATTAAATATGTATTTAGAGGCTAGCTTATTACTGTTCCCTTCTAAACATGTGGGTTCCTTTTACAGATATTGTGTGACACAAAGTGTGTATAAATGGATTCACGCTGATTGTTTGCATGAGGTCAGTAAGGGGAAGTGGTGTGTAAATTTTCTTTTAACGGATGACTAACTGTGATAAAGGAAAAGTTCATATTTCATTCCCTAAATAAGTATGCAGCAAGAAAGCATAAAATATTTAGGACTCCTATTATTGTTTGCTATTTTCATAAGACTAAATCGGATGCTGCTTCATGCCCGTTTGCAGGAATGAAAACTTAACTACAACGTGGGAGAGTAGCACATCATAAAGTAAGATATGTAATCATTATTTTGCTATTTGAGGGAGCTGTGCCCCTCAGTGTCCACAGCTATGACATTAACTGTTCATTTATAAACAGTGTCTCAATCATTTAGGAATAAATTGCTAACGTGAAGGATCACGTAATTTTTGTCACATCCAATAACATTGTTCCAATTCCTAAAGGGACATGATTACTGGAATAGATAGGTAGATAAACAGTACAGTTTGTTTGTTTTTTTAAGATCAGGACATATCAAACCATCTCTTTAAATGACTAACTTAAACTAAATAGAATATGATACTGTATTTTAGCATCACGCCTTTGCTGATGTCATCGGGGGGACTAGATTCTCTGTAAGGCTGTGTTCTTTTCTGCAGTAACTTAAAGGTTGCTCAGATAACTGAAATTTATATTGCCTTCACACTGCTCACAGAGATGGAAGATCGGGATCAGTGGATGCATTCATTTCCCAGTGCAGCCTATGGGCGTGTCACAGATGGAGTGGGCTAACGGCTTATACTTCTAAAGGCTGAAAATCGGACTTTTCAGTGCAGGCAGGGCCTTGCTCTTGCAGTCTAGGAGAGACAATCTTCCCTGCCTGTCTGTGGTCTCTAGACAGTGCCTGCAACTCTTGTTATATCTCTCTTCCATGTACACTGTTCCAATCCCATTCTTTCCTTTTATAGTTTTCTCATTTGTGTGTATTGTGTCATGGCTCTCACTTTAATGCCTTATTTTAACTGTGTGTATGTGTGTGTGTGAATGTGTGTATACATGTGTGTATGTGTGTGTGTGTGTGTGTGTGTGTTTGGGGGGGTAGGGTTGGTATATGCATGCAAATGCAAGTGCCTCCAGAGGTCAGAACTATCATATCTCCCTGGAACTGGAGTTCTAGGCATTTTGAGCTGTGCAACATGGGTTTGAGGAACTGAACAGGTCCTCTGCAAGACTTAAAGCCATCTCCCCAGCCGCCCCTCCATCTTCTCATTTTATGAAGATGTTAGTCATGGGAGCAAAAGCTACCTAATCTTGTATGACATCACATGTGTTTGACTGCATTTGCAAAGACTGTTTTCTCAAATAAGGTCACATTCACAGAGCCTGGGATGATAACTTCAAGATAGTCCATGCATTGCAGTCACTGAATCAAATCTCTCAGTAAACAGTGTCCATCACAATTTTAAATCACTCTGATGCCTGGATCTTTGCAAATATTTTCACAATTTCGATCTTTTTTAATTTCTGGAACCTTAGTGTTCTGCTTAATAAAGTTTTTTTTAATGGGTAAAAAAATTGTAATTTTCCTATTTGTGCTTCTCATTACTTGCTTACTTTGGTACAATTTATTGTTTTCTCTGAATGCTTTAGTGATAAATACTTTCAATTGGTTTGTATTTCTGGATTCTGTGACAGTGATGTTGGAGATCTGTTCCTTTGCTGTGACTTAAGTTCTATCTGAAAGCTTCTTTCTTCTTTTATTCTTTTGGGTTTTTTTTTCTTTTCTTGAAAGCTGTTTATCTGTCTGTCCCTTTCCCCAATTTTGATATGTAATGGTGACTCAACCCTGTGGTTTCTAGCATCTTCTTGTAACATTTCAATTACAGCATAATAGAATCATGAGTTTTGTTCTCTCTCTCTCTCTCTCTCTCTCTCTCTCTCTCTCTCTCTCTCTCTCTCCCTCTCATTAAAAAAAACACAGTGCAAAATTGATACTACAATAAGTGGCTTTATCATGACAATAAAATTCACATCTTGTGAAAAGGAGACATGATCATCAGAAAAGGCAGGAGAATTAAACAGACAGTTTTTCAACATATTTATCAGCTGGCTGTGCTGGAAACATGGTTGGCAGATCACCTTTCTCAGTGTCCCCAGTATTTCAAAGTTTTCCTCTATGACAAATGAGAGAAGACTTTTGTGTTGTGCAGAGAAGCGAGCAGGCATGACATTCTCAGCCTATTCCAGTGCTATTCGATCTGTGCCAAGAAGGAAAAGAAAACTGTGTGAAGGTACTTGACATTGGAATGGGGTAAGGGTAAGCTGCAGCCATTCACAATATGTTCTGAACAATATGGAGTCAGGGTGAAGGTAGAAAAGGATTTAAATAATCTGATTAATACCAAGAGGTTCTGCTCCCCAGGGAGACACATCATTCTACCATATCCTTCACTGCCCCTTGCGGTTTAAAGTTTGCTCACTGGGAATTACATGTGTGTTCTCTTCTTTGTTTCATGACTACATACACTGTTAACTAAATTAAGTTCATGATTTTCTGAGAACACACAAAAAAGACTCAATATTAGCTTTTTCTGTTCAATCAGTTTCTATATTTGTTCCAATTATATATAGTTAATACCCTCGGTATCTACATTTTCATAATATTTATAAAACATTAAGCAAAACACAATAAAATATTTGCATAATTGCCAAGAAGCTCTTATTATATTAGAATATAATTGGGGAGTTTTTATTCCTGTTATTATGGTTGAAATGTGACTTCTTACTAATTAGTCACTTACAATTTGAATATACATTTTCCTAATGATTTTAATACTACTTTTGCTATTAAAGACGTTAATCTTTGTTTTCCTTGGCATAATACAAACATATTTCCCATTATGCTTTCCTTTTCTGTTGTCTTCTGCCACTGGAAGCATATTCTAAAAGCTTCATTATTACAATGTTTCCTTCATTACTATGCATTTGAACATTCAAATTTGTTTCTTCCCATGTCTGAACCCTTATTTTCTCTAATAAGATCGTTAATCAGAGCAGTCTTATCCTTCTCCAGAGAAGCATGTGTTCTTGTTGGCTTTGCAAAGTCACACTCTTGGCTAAGTCAGTTCTAGTTGCCCTGATGCTCACTCTCTGAGCCCATCCTCTTTGAATCTCTCTTCCCTAAACCTGTAGTGGCAGAAGAACATTTAGAACGTGGTCTCCAAAGAGAGAGTGGTAAGGGGGGAAACCAAGGTGTGTGCATTAGAAATCATGCTTCCAATCCTGAAAGAATGGACGAGGATGCATAGAGTGAACCACAGAACCAGTTCTTCACATTTATAATAGCTAGCAGAGTACTTTGAGTGATTTGTGTGTCTTGGAGTTCTAATTTCACTTCCACATGTCATGACTTTTGCCGGCATGATTTCCTGTGTTTGTTTTTTTCCTCTTATCTACAATCTTAAGTTTGCTCCGACATCTCAGGAATGATACCTTTATAGGTATTTATCCTGTGCTGTATGAGAAGGTCTAGAATGCCAACACCCTTGCCGAAATTCCAAAGGTTATATACTTGACCATGATCCCAACCACATAATAGAGGATCAGGAATTCAAGTGCACATTTGCTCATCTAACTCAAGCATTAAGAAAGGCACTTCATTGTCATCTTACCGGTGATTAAGCTGACAATGAACTGTAACCTCCTTAAAAGGAGTAACATGTTCCTTTTGTTCCTACACCAGCTGGTATTCATGGACAGACAATAAAGGCATAGCGATGGAGCCAAGGTATCCCTCTAGCTTTAAAGTATGTCAAGAGCTGCCAATTTCAGGTTATATAATCTTTTATTTTCTTTAGTTTTATGCTAGTTGGTATTTATTCATAAAAGGAAGGAAGGAAGGAAAGAAGGAAGGAAGGAAGGAAGGAAGGAAGGAAGGAAGGAAGGAAGGAAGGAAGGAAGGAAGGAAGGAAAGAATTTTTCAGAATACTACAGAGCTGGACATCAATAAGGAAAAAAAAGGAGAAACAAAGCGAGGAAGGAAGGACATCTGTATGTTGTATATCATACCTTTTTTGATGCTGTTGTAACTGTTCTGGAGATTATCAATCTCTTCCTCAAAGTGTTTTTCCTCATTTATGAGTTGGTATCACTGTTTTGTTTTGTTTTTTAGGACACAGCAGGTCAGGAAAGATACAGGACCATCACCACAGCCTATTATCGAGGGGCCATGGGCTTCATTTTAATGTATGACATCACAAATGAAGAATCCTTCAATGCTGTACAAGATTGGTAAGTCAAGGCAAATCCTGCCATGATAAAGGGTAATGGGTTTCCTTTTGAGAACCTATTCTTCCAAAGCAGTGGCCATGGACCAGTGTCCGATACATGTTTATCATGAACTACAATCCCACTTGTGCCCTGAGCCAAGGAGAAGCTGGGTGTGCTCAGAGCCATTGCCAGGGGTTTGACAAGAAGTCACACTGATGACTTTTCTTCACTTGGTTCATTTCAGTGCTGTGCATTTCTTAAGTCTTCCCTTGATAGAGTTGAGTGAGCTGCTATCGACTTTTTAAAAATGTAAAGAATGATTGGGAAGTTTATTGATCTCATGCAGGGATCTAGAAAATAAGACTGGCTTGTGAGCTTGGCTCATAACATGTTCACTAAATAAACGTTATTGGAGCACAGCTGGGGTCCTTTTTTTTAAATCTATGATGCTTTCCCTACCATAAAACAGAGGTAAGTCGCTGCAGCAGGAACCGGGTGGCCTGAAACAATGGAAAGGACTTGTTACAAAGCAGGGCTACAGGCAGAACCTTTGAGACTCATGGCTATCTGAAACCTTGCAAAGATACTTGTCTGCATAATGAGTGTCATATGCAATGGGGCCTTTCGGCTCTGATTCCTTTTGCCTGGTTTCCTAGAATAGTAAGAATCTAGATCATGATCATGAATTCCAGGACAGGGCTGAAAAGAAGGGGGGTTTCCAGAATGAACCTCCTACTGGTAGTGACCAGGGATGACTGTGTAGTTAACACATTTAAATAGTAAAGAGTCATAGAGCTTCTTCTATAAGAAATACCATACTGACACTATACTGCAAAACTAAACAAGATGTATGTTTATTTTCTATGATAGTATTATCCACTGATTCTATAAGCATATCAGGATCCGAGTTTAGAAACTTGAATTTGAAAAAATAAAAAAATAAAAAATAAGTAAACTTGCTTTAGGTTGTTTCTTGAGAATGCTTATTGTTCTTCTTGGAAGAAGTCTACATCTGTCACATAACATCTGCACACACACATGCACATGTACAATGCACATAAATATACATGTACACATACATATATACACATACATAATGCACATGCATCAGTATACAAACACATACACATGTGTATGTATATGTATGCACACATCTACTCATACATATTCACATGACACATGTACATACACATACACACTTCCTATATATGAGTTAATACCATTGACAACAGTAACTCAAAAAACAGCATTATATATTGCTAAAAGTCAGCTTTAGAACTTATATGAAGAACAGTTATCTTTCACTGAGAGATGTAGACTGCTGTAGATGTAGGCTTACAAAACCTATTTGTGGTGCATTGACTATTTAGGTCCAACTAAATACAAGCAAAATGGAACAGGATAGAAAGTCAAGGGACAAACACATCTGTATGTGGATTTAGTTTCTGATCAAAGCAGCATTGATGTTGGTGTCCCCAGTGGACCATTCATGATATTTGCCAAGGTGCCAATCATAGCTATGGTTCATAGATTGTCCTGGAAAACAGTGATTTCAATATTGACTGCTCTACTAGAAATGCTGAACGCCATGCAAGGGCACAGAAAGGGTTCAGACTCAAGTTTTCATACATTCGCCTTCTGGTGCTCTTTATATATAGCTCCACTTACACAGTTGTTTCAGTGAGATTTATTTCACCACTGAGAGAGCATACAGGCATACAATGAGCTCATTAAGAAGAAGTGCCAGTAGCAGCACCAGGAGCTATACAGTCAACACTGCTGACTCTGTTATCAAGGTGATACAGAAAGGATCAGCCTCTGCCTGCCTGAGCAGCCCTCTGTGGTCCAGTCAGTTGAACGTCACACTTGGGCTTATGCTTCTCACGTATAAGCAGACCCATCTGCCTCACCTCAGCTTGCCTCCACCTCAGACTCTCTAGACAACACCCTTCCTCCCTCTACCCTTCTGAGGCTCTATCCGAATGGCACCTCTTTCCAGATTGTCCTCTGCTCTCAGATCTCTCTTCTTACTCCTCCCAGGTACCAGTGACATTTTCCTGTGTCCTGTACTTGATCAACTTATTCACTTCCACAGATTCGCGTATCACTTAGAGCAGATGGCTCCCATATTTAAATCTCTGGCCTTGTGTTTTGAATGAATGTTGCATTACCAGATACTCAAAATATTTATCCCAGCCGGATCTCCTCCCAGTACCTAGAAGGTGTTTATCAGCACCTGAGACTGCTCGACTTCCTGACATAATTCTTGCTCATTGGAATAGACTGCATCATTCAGGGTTAACCAGGAATCCAGCACTGTCCATTGCCATCTGAATCATGACCAGCGCATGTGTATTCACTTATTTAGCACATACATTCTTTGATGTGTCTCCGGCCTTTCCTTTCCCTCTTTATCCACCTTGGTTTAGTTCCTGATTGTTGTATTTTGTTCCTACCCTAATTGGAGCCTTCTGATTTTCACGATTTAAATTTTTTTCTTTCTCAATCCATCCTACACTTTGGTTGCTTATATGATCTTGAAGTTCCCGGAAGATCCCTGCCTTAAAGTGGTAGTTCACCATCACCTGTTGAGTTAGACCTTTCTCTGCTTGCCTCTCAGACACACTACATCAAATAACTCTAACATCATTTCTCTGCCTTCTAGAGGAAAGCTGAAACTACTGGTTCTGGACATTCCAGAACCACTGATTTCAAATATTCCAAACTCTTAGCAGTTTTCTTTTATGCCTTGTTGCATATATTTTTCCCATAGCTCTCAGTTCCATCTGTCTCTGGGCATCTAGATTTTCTCCAAAGCTGAAGAGTAAGGAAGTTTGCCTGGAAAACCATTGCTATTTACATCTCTGTCCTTCACCCACAGTTATGTAACTATTAGTTTGTTGTGGATTCTAATTAGTATTCATTGAGCCAGCAGTCCCTGAGTGTCTATTCTGATAGCGGAAAGCCAGGCATGCATAAGCCAACATGTTCTATTTTAGTAGATCTGCTGTCACCTGGTTAAATAAGTCGGGTCTAACATCTTAGTCATTTGCTTATTATACCACAAGGTCCAGTATTCTGACTTTCTGAATACTTCTCAAATACAATCCTCCCATTTTTCTCTACTCTCGTGGGCTGAATACAAATCACCCTTTGAGGACTTTCTATCTTGTCTCTGTTTCTCTTATTTTAAAATTGTACTTTCAGTAAGTTCATATGCTATATGGCAACAATTGTGGAAGCTCAAGTAAATCACTATGAAGGTTTGACAAGTAGTCATCTAGGCTCCATGTTAGACCTACTAAGCCAAATTGCCTATGAGAAATAAGAGTATAGCTGTTTTCAAATATCCGCAAGTGAATCTGGAGTCCATTTCTCACGGAGACCATTGATTTTTAATGAAATTCAAAGTCTACCCTTCAGGCATCATTTCCTAACATGCTTCTCTCCATGAATGTTATATCCTTCCCAAAGAGAGATCTTTAAAGGGTTCCTGAACATGTGATCCTTTTTACTATGTCTATTCTTCTGTCCAGAATACCTGAGTTCAAAGCAGTCTGGACGTTTATGCATCTTTGCAGCCAAGCCCATGTGGCACATCTCCACAGCTTTACAATGCATCCCAACCCTCGTCCAGTCCCATCCCTGCTCGTGGTGGTCACTGTTACCATCACCCTCTTCTCTGTAGCCATGCTATGTCACTTTCTTCAGAACTCATAAATAACCTATAAGACTGTTGTTATCTGAGTATATTTTGTTCATCCATCAGGTGTTGAGTCCACTAATTTTTCTCCCAGTATCAAATATAGTACAATGTAACATGTTTTCGTATATTTTTCTAACATGTAAATTGTGGCAAAATCCGTATAATAAAAGTTTACCCTCTTAATTATTCTGCAGTAGAGAATTCAGTTTCGTTAAATCATCCACAAAATTCTGCCCAACATTCCAAAGTCATAATCACAATGTTAGGAAATAGAATAGTGCCTTTTTTTAAGACCTAGAGGAAACTGATAGTATGGAGAAATAAGGTTTAGCTTTGCAGTTGAAATGAGTTTTGAAGATGTAGGGCATCTTTTTAATTTGGCAGATTCCCCAGTTCCATAGCATTAACATAGAACAAAACTTACTCTGAGCTCAAATATAAAATTACCTAGCATTTACAATTTCAAAAATGACATGATAAACTGAACACTAAGTTTCAGTTTCAGTAAACGGCAATATAGTTAATAAAACAGGTCAAAAGAATAATTCTTAAGAATTGGGAGAGACTGTGTTTAAATTGTACTGTAAACACTAGGAAGAAGAGCCTGTGTACTAATGCTTCTCTAGGTGGGATTCAACAGAAGTGGGAGAGGGCCATTCATTCCCCTGGGAGAGCAAAGCCTTTTCAGTAAAAAAAATGAGTGCAGTTAAAATACAGACAGGTGCCTGGATCCCCTTGCTCATACCTGCAGTTCGTTAAGTTGCAGAAGCAAAAGCATACAATGGCACTGTGGTATTAGAAACAAGGCTACCTGTTTTTAGAGAATGTATTCTACTTTTATTCTTTCATTGAAAGTATAGTTAAGAAAAAAACAACAAGTGATATGTTAAATTCAGTGGACCCAGTAGATTAGTTACAGAAAAGTAAGGTCACCATTGAAAGTTCCCATCACCCTTGGGAGAGTTTTTCAGATGTCTTGTGCTCAGAGCATCCTCTGAGTCTCAGTCCAGTCTTGGCCCCCCAAACCTAGACTGTACATAGGCTCCCAGACTCTTACGGAAATCTACTACTGTGGTTCTCAGCACCTACACATATCACTGTGCATTTTAATTTGACTTAGAAATCTGTCTCATCTGTGACTTCACAGCTTTTCATAGAGCGTGGCGTGGACCATAGGCTTATTTCCTTAGAAAATGTCTTTGCTCGCAACTCCCACCCTCGTCTTATTTATTTACAGTCTTTGTTTTATGGCACAGTGAAGAACTATAAATATAAAAGGTTCTTTTCAAGGCAAGAAATCTGGAGAGCAGATTGATTTTTCAGCCCCAGACTGGGGATAAAAGTCTAACACCACCATCCCACCCGTTTTAAATAATTCGTTCTATGACATTTGGGCACCGCTGCAGATGTACTAGAGCTAGAACAGAATGTCACCTTCAAATATTCTCTTCCTCTGTGGTTTTCTCTTTTCCTTCGCCATCCAAACATACTGAGAAACCCATATTAAGGAAACCTGTGTTAATACAAAAAATATTTTAAATTAAAATAACAACTAAGATCTGGTGAGCAACTGCTGGGGTTTTTGTTTGTTTATTTGGTTGGTTGGTTTTCCCAGAACAACTCATTCTTCTTGAATGTTCTTCACAACTTTTAAATTATTTTTGCCACAGTCCATAAGGGACAGTGGCACGACTGTAGAAAGATGTCTATATGACCTTCAACCTTTACCACAGCCCACACTAGACCTCAAGCTGCCTATTCTTTCTCCATGAATAATAATGGCCACAGCGGCTGCCTTGTTTACTGTTGACCTGACTCATCTGTAGAACATCTGCCTTATGCATACAACCCTCCTCAATCTCAAGTTGTACTCAGAAGATAAATGGCTGCTTAATCAATCCATGACCCTTTCCAGATCAAACAGCAACAAGACCCAAGTAATCATTTCCTACATGGCCGTCTGCATGTTAATTAACACCTACTAAAACTTGCGAGTTTCATCTTAATTTCTCATTTTCTCCGGTCTTATATTCGGCCCTTCAAGAGAATGCATGTTTTTATATCTTACATTGAAGTTTGAAATGCCATCTTTTCTCCTTTACTGATAATCTTTCCATGTAGACTTGCTATAAAGATAATTAGCAAATTATCACCAAACTGTTTCATAACACTACTAGCATGATGGAATCCTCAGTTCCAGGATGATACCATTTTTCTGAGGAATTACTAACCATGGATCATATGTTCTATAGAAAGATATTTTATTTAATATATATTGTTGCCATGCTGACACTGAAATCCCGCCCAGTGGATGTCCTCTCTGTGACTCATGCCTGGAAGAACCTCATCTAGCATATATATTTTCTCTGTGTTCTCTGTGACTAAATGAAAGACCTATCACATGCTTGTGCCCGGAAATCCCAGGCACTATTTTAGCCATATGCTTGAAGACCACTTTAGACAGTAAATTCACACAAGCAAACAAACTCAAAGTCACACAAATAAAGTGCAATTCATGGCAACAAATATAAGATTGAATGTATTCTTGTTTATATTATAAGAGCTCAAAGAAGAAAACTATGTGGCCTTACTCGCTGTCAGCTAAAAATGTGTGCAACAGATGACTTAGAGTATGTTAGCCATCATCTCAAAGCCATAAGTAATGACAACCAGTAGGATTTTCATAAATCTTCATACTTTCTGCCATTCATAGTAGCTGGTTAGGGAGCTGTAACAAGATAACACAAACTGAGTTGGTCAAAAAGAAAATAAAATGTGCTATATAACATCTCCTGTATGTTTATGGAAACTCTTGGTTGATAAATGGTGAGTCTTATGGGAGTAAGACCTTGCTGCAAGAACTGGATCACTGTGGACTGGGACTGGAAATATCTTCTCCTTTGCTGCTTCCTGTCCTATCTTATGCTTCCTGGTTAGAAGTGAAGTGAACCACTCTCTTCTGCCACAAGCTCCTGACTCCAAAATGTTCTTCCCAAGTAGCCATGTACTGATCACCCTGAAGCCATGAGCAAAAATAAATCACTCTGTTTCTCTGTCTCTGTCTCTCTGTCTCCCCCCCTCCCTCCCTCCCTCCCTCCCTCCCTCCTTTCCTCTCTCCCTTCTACCAATCTGCTTTTTACAAGGTCATACTCTTTTGGCAGTAGGGCCCACCTTATTGGCACTGTGTTAATTTGATCATTCATAAAGACTGCTTCTAAACTAAATTCTATTTTCAGTATTGGGGTATAACTTGTTCATCATTGTAGGGAAACACTGTAAGTCCTAATGCACTGCCTACCCTGCCTTCATCAGTTCCTACCTGGTTTCGTGAAACCATCTTCCTGGACTCCTTCCTTCCACTGTCCATTCTCCAGAATGTTCCCAGAAGAGTAACTGCAGTGAGACTTCATAATAATAAATGCTTTCCTCCAATTCGGTCTTCGTGCCGTCTCCTCCGCTTCATCACAGCCACAAGTCCCCACTGTTCCTCAACTATTCTACCTGCCACTTGCCCTGTCTTGAAGCTTGTCTATCCACACCAGATTTTTTGCTCTTTCTGGAATAGAAAAAGCATGTCTGAGTCTCAGAGCATTTACATCTGCTATGCCACAACCTGGAACTCTCTTTCCCAAATAGCAGTATGAACCCTGTTTTCTCATTAATACTCACTCTCCCATTTCCTTCTCAGGAAAGACTTTCAGTCACCTCACAGTTTCACATTGTGACCTTCTGCAGAACTCCCCACCCATTGCTCTGCTTCTCATTTTTCTAATCTTTCATACCGTTTGCAATCGACTTACTTGCCGTGTTTATTAACTATATCCCCGTAGTGCATGGAAGATTCACAGGACAGGACTCTTTGCCTCTCGTATCCAGCAATGCGTTCTCTGCAATTATGTAGTTCCTAGAATATACACGATGTTAGAGAAATACTGGTTAAGTGAATGGGCACGTGACTGACAGAAAGAGAAAAGTGTAAGTCTGTATCTGAGCCACATTAAGTCTCCATAGGATAGCCTGGATCCAGAAACATGAGTGATGTGTTTTCTACGAACAGTTGATGACAAACAACTGAAATAATATCAATGTACTATGAAGAAAGCAAACTAATGCCCTCAGGTCAAACCACATTAGGAGGTAATGTAGATTTTGCCATTCCTTTACCTCACACATTGAGACTGTTGCTCCTTCCAAAATACACGTGGAATATTTGAGTTGGACTGCCTGATCTTATAGATTTTTTTTGCTGAGATTATTATTTTTTTTAAATGGACTATATTTGTAAATAAGCTAGAATAATTTAAAAGTACAATGCCTAAAGGTAACTTGAAATGTCACCTCAGCTCAGGGAAATAATCTATTCAGGCCTCACAGCTTCGAGTTAAAAAAAAAATTGTTAGTTCTGTATAGTCAGCAACACAGATCTATCTCTAGGATCTACTGTGTGTGTGTATAGCACATTCACAATGTGAAGAGGTGACATTTATTCACACTCCTCTTTCTTTCTTTGAGAAAGAGTATTTCATTGACCTAGAGTTTACCAAGTAAGCTAAATAGGCTGGCTTGCAAATCCCAAACATCCCCTGGTGTGATCAAAAGCTGGAAAAAAAAACACTTTACCAACTGTCCCATCTCCACAGATCCATTTTTATCCACTCCATCTACTACAGTCTAAGACTAAGTCATACTTTTGTCTTCCACTGAGTTGGATAGTCAAAGCACATGTTAAAACCTCATATCAGAGATTAGATGTCTTAATTAATAATCTTAATTTCACTCACCTAATACTCCTTAGATCAAAGAAATAAACTTGACTTTATATTCTTGTCATAAAGTGTCATATTTGTGTATTATTAGCCAAAGGGAAGTGCAAATAGCTTGTACAGATTAGCAGTTAATATGCTGACTTTGACTTCAAAAGAAGATATTGGGATCACAAGAAATAACTATCCTTATGACTCTGTGTTTTTATATTTAACTAATATCATCTGTACTTTTCAAATGTTAATATTCCCTAAATATTGATACTAAGATGATGAGTAGAAGCTAAATTTTGGCTTGAGTCTAATAATAGACACAGTCATTTCCTAGTTAGGCAATATAATGAAATTTAAAGATTAAACCTAAAGACTTGAACTCCTGAATGCAGGGTATTATATAAATATGATAGACAATTATTCTATCTATCTATCTATTGCTTCACTTGCAATTTAAGAATATACTTCCTAAAAGATGCTAATGTACAGGTTTGTGTCATATTTCTATAATTACCAGTTTTTTTCTGACTGATTTCCCTCTGTCTCTATTTATTATAGTATGTCTTCTTTAAAATGTGCTGCCTACATTCCAAAATATCTTAAAACACAATAACTATACCTGCAATAAAATTACCAGAGAGGGAGCTATAATAAAGCCCATTTTCAGCTCTAGATCTTTGGCTTGCTTTCTAGATAGTCTTGCTATTGATTGTCATTTAAATCCAACCTCTGAGGTTGTCGATAGTCAACATGCCGAGAAGACAGTATTTGAGATGCGACCAAGATTGGCTCATGGTTCACCTGTGACTGACTTGAGCCTTTTCAGAATCTTTAGATCCATTATGGACACATTTACCCCACCCCATTTTCTTCCTAGCCTCAGGTAATATATTTTGTATTGCCTGAAACCTTCCACCAATCCTCATTTGTATTAGCCCAACCATCAGTATATGAGCAGCCACTGCAATAGGCAATCAATCTAAACACCCAGTTGTCTTCAACATAGGTTCCCCTATCCTCCTAACTTCAAATCTGTAATTCTGTTTACAAACTGTAGGACCATTTTCTCTAAGTGGAGAATTCTGGAATCCATTTGATCCTTTATTGTTGGGGTAGATTTGGTCTTTTCGTTGCTGTGCAGTTAATTAAGACAGCTATCCTAATTAACAATCATATAAGCTAGCCCATTCCTTATCAAGTCACTATAGAAAGAAAAAATAAAAACTATCCAAAAGAAAAATTAGAATAATAGCACATTATTTGGAGGTGGATTGATTACTTGATGACCACAAACCAAATGATATGTAATACATGATCCCATTCCTTTCAGACAGACCCAATAGTGAATATTTTCCCATGATCATCAAATTTCAAGACAGAATCAAGAATCAGGTTGCAAGTAAGAGAAGTTATAAGCAGCCCAACCATGTACTGTCTCTGCCATCTCAAGTGCAGCCTGGTGAGGTCTATAACCTTCTTCTCATCTATAAACATCACAATCATTGTTAAGGTAGTTCCTTCTTCTAGCATAGTAGAAGGTCTGAATGCTTTCCAGTGGTTTTCAGACTTATATTTGGCCTTAATACCCTTAGCAATTAAAAATCTATATCTACTCAGAGTTAGCCAAAATAAAGGTACATGCTCAGTTTCCCACAGTTTGGCCTCACTTCAGACATCAGTCACAGTAGAATTGCCCTCACTTCAGCCTCTCTAGCTAGACATGTGGAGTCCACATAACTTAGTTTTAATAGTTCCCTAGAATGTCTCCAGGAACCTGGGAAAGTACTGGACTTTTTATCAGTTTGTCATTCTGAGCAGAATCAGAATCATCCAAATCAGAGCCATCCAAAGAGAGACGTGTACGCAGAGATCCAGCTTTCAAACACAAAAGCTTCTGAGAGCCCGAGGGGTGGACACATTGTGACAAAACGTGTGTGACCATGTGCAGAGCACTGACAACGGGGTTGGGGGTTGGGGTGGGGGGGTGGGGGGGAGCTTCACCAAAGCCTTGGTGTCTGGTGATTTTGAGTTTCATAACGTTCGTGCTGTGAGTGAATGAATGAAAACTAGGAAAAGTTCCTTTCAGCTCCCTTGTGAAATACCATGTTAGAGAAAACTGCCCTGAACAACTCCACCAAGGGGCTGTGTGAGCTGTGATTGCTGGCAGCTGCAGGAACCATAGCCTGCCCCGTGGTCCTCTGTCCATTAACATGGCCCGTATGTCCTACCCCTGACTTTCCTTCCCACTCTCACCCCTGTTGCTGTCCCAGATTTTGCTATTCGGATCACTGGTTTCACTGCTGCTGAACTGAAGCAGAGCACTAAAGCCAATGTGACAGGGTCATTTTACTGCACCCTCATCAAAATGCTTCCAGTCTAAATGGCCCTCTGTCTTTACAAATTGTACAATAAATATTTTGACCCCTTCTTCCATCCATAACCCTAGCTCTGACCAAACCTATTCTTTCTCCTTCTAACCTCTGAATTCCACAAGGGTTGGTTAAATATGACACTTTTTTGACGTATTTCTCATTTCAGCAGTGGAGTATAATAAAAACTAGTTGTGCCCCACCCCCACCCGCCCCACACACACACAAACTCATATCCCACACTTCCTAACTGCTTATCAAATATGGGAGCAGCTTGAAAGCAGAAGGCTCGCTCCAGTTGAAACCATTTTCTTATCATTCCATTTTTGATAAATTGTGAATTTTAAATGTGTGCATTAATATGGTAATTTATGTAAATCCTTGCATTCCTGTTTTATATTCAAGACACGAGTCCTTTCAGAACTGATAGAGCAGAATTCCATATCTATCACCTTATAATACACACTTGAAATGTACCAAATATGACTTAATTTATGTGGCAAGATAAGGCAGCTTATCTTAGGAAATTTTTTCCCTAAGCCGTAGGGACGTTCTTTTCTTTGCTTTTTTAACTTCCAATTTTTAAACCAACAATGACAGAGAGAAAAGGTGATAAGAAGAGGAGAAAGAATGAAGTCCTGGGGAGGACAGAGCTGTTTGATAAAGCTCCTGTTAAAGAAGGAAACGGTGAACGGAGTCTGAGCACTGGATCCATCCAGGAGAGCTCAAGGCTTCATTGTTTCACCAAGTTCCTTTACCAGGAAGTTAGAAAAGAAAACAACCAATCCAAATGCTGTGTCCTTTGGGGGATCTGACAGTATCTAGTCCTTTCCCAACCTTATTTGATGCAATTAAAAATGGGAACAGAGTTCCTGACCTTCAAGATGCCTGCAGGGAATAGAGAGAAAAATCTAATGGAGCAACACATGGCTTTTTAGCCTTTGATCTCCATCATTAAGTACTGCTTAATCCGAGACCTACAGAGGAACACCTGAGGAGCTGTTGAAGGCATGGCTATCTTCTGCCATGTCAGTCACCAGCCTAGCCCAGTGACCCTCAAAATATCTCTCCATGTGATTATAATGTGAGGTCCCATTGAAAAGTAAGAATTCCTCCCAAGGCACATTATGGTCAAGAGTTGCTATCACGGTTAACAATCTAGACCTGTGTGGATACTGAATCTCTGGTACAGCCAGATTTTGTTTAACGCTTAGTTTCTCTATTTCTCCAGCAATGCATTCCAATGAGGACTGAATTTTACTACTGAATGTTTGTCAGTGTTTTCTAGGCAGTCTGTGACTCATAGAGACACTTGGCATAGAGTTTGGACAAAGACTAAATCTTTAAACCAGCCTATGTGGGGCAGCAGAATTTGCATATAATTGGTATACGATCATCATCAGAGGCAGGACCAACTGCTGAGATCCCCATATTCTATAATCAACATAAGAATATAGTATAGCTGTGTCCAGGGGCAGAATCAAGTAACTGCCACAGAAAGCAAGCAATAGTGAGAATTATGTTGTTTTAGTAAAGATTTTGCACAGTATCATCTCTGCAAAGGTTGCCAGACTCTACTGTCTTATTAATGGAAACAAAGACAGAAAAGTGATGGTGGAAATTGCTTCTGCAGGCCTGGAATCCATACCACCAAAACAGGCAAAGTCATGTGATTTTCGCATCTCCAGACTTGAACCTGGGATGAGATTCCCACTAGCCTCATTGGTGCCTAGTAGCTCATTTTGAAATGAGAGGTGAACACAGTATCTGCTACAGTCTGTCATTGTCTCTGATGATTGTGTAGAAGAGGCAAGGACTGAGTTCCTGAACTTTGGGTGGGGAGAGAGGTGGTCACATTACTGGCATTCCAAGTATTTTGATACATGAACATGAAGGCTGTTGCCAGCCCAATGAGTGCAGCAACAAGGTTTCATTCAAGTCACAGAGGTTTTTAGTCATCTTCTTTTAACCTCTGAGTCATCACATGGCCACCACAAGTGATGTGAAAATGTCTCTCAGGGGAAGAAGACATGTTATGTGTCAGCCACCAGTTGCTTTTTCAGCCTGTGGGCTCCTCCATCTTTCCTTCTGCCCCCTCTTATGCCAAGGCTTTCATGCCACCCTCTTTCATAACTCCCACCTTCCTTCCTGCTATTTAGGAAGTGAATGCCAATAATGATCCCACATACCTCTAAGAGGATGGCCAACCAGGCCAACAGCTGTCATCCAAAGTGATGACAGTTTTCTGAGTAATATTGTTTCCCATCAGAATGTGGCCTCCTCACCTCTGTACTCTTCTCAACCAGCTAATGCTCACTTATTCTGTGTCTCCTCCCTCTGTAATGTGAATGAAGTCTAAGGCTATCCCGAGGCAGGTATTCCTTAAATATCTACCTTTCCTGTCATCAGGATCAGTGGCTTCTTACTGTTCTCTTAACGATATCCCTTATATGTCTTATCCACTCATTTCGTTCTGTCAGATGTGATCATTGTTTCTTCAAATCAGTGTCCGAAGTGCTGCATGGATAGGAATAAGATTTATCTCCATACTCAAGCGTTTCTCAAAGACTACTTACTAGGCACTCAGTTTCAGTTTGATACATGATGAATTGAATATAAAAATCTATGTGTCCAACTCATCCATGTTTTCTCCTTATCCAAACAATGTATTGTAGCTGATCACTTCACTACTTTCCAGGGATTAAGTCAAAACAATTCTCAGGGTATATACATTTGTGGTTTATTTGATAAAGTAGATAGGACCATTGCACATTAAAATCCTTAAAATAATCTCCAATACCTAAAGGGTTTAGACATTTAACAGTTTTGCTCCTAGCTGAGGTTAAGGGCGAAAAATCAAACAAAACACGCATCTCCATTTTAGGCTAATGGCCTTCACTCTGTAACTCCTCAGTGTCCCTGGAAAACCTGACAGAAGCTGGACTTTGGGACATTCTCAGACAGTCCATCCCTTCCTCACATTCCCAAGAGCTTAGCCTACATGTGGGGCTTTTAGAAAAACAAAGTCACCCCTAAAGGGAAAAGACTGGTTCTCTTCTGAATATTTTAACAGAAGTTTAGGAAAGAGCTAGCATAAATGGTCATTGCAAATATATGCATACACACACACACACACACACACACACACACACAGCCACACTTAGATATTTCAAGAGAACTGTATGTGGCAGCTTGAGCTGAGCATTAAGGAGCTTGATTTATGACTTCTCATTAGCAGCCACTACACATCCACGCAATCCAGCACCATCCTGCATAATAATTAACTCATCCATAAAGCGCATGTCCTACATCTACTATGCAGAACAGCATCTACAGCTGCAGAGGTAATTCACACTTGAGCTGAGATCAAGAATCCCCTTGTGTGGGACTGAAATATGAAAGTCACCATCAAGATGTTTCAGGAGTCAAATGTGCTAACGGATTCGGAAAAGATTTCAAAACTGCAGTGTTGCAAATATAGAGAAATTTATGACTTAACAGTTATCGTTGATGTTAATCTTGTTGATTTATGTGTGCCGATGGGAGAGCTGTTTGACTGGTTAGTTGCATTTGACTGTTAAATTGTCCTCCAAGAGACTCCTATCAGTAGTGGGGAGAGAAGAAAGGAACCTGAGGATGGTGACTTTTTTGACATTAGTAGTTACTCCGATAGGAACATGGAATACTCTACTTCCTCTCAGGAATTAAACACACCCAGAGTAGAAAGGACTATCATTGATCCAGTATCAATGATGAACCAGCTCCATTAACTTCTTAACCATTGCTTTGGCCAATCTGTTCTAAGGGCAGCTCTGAGAGAGCAATGTGGTATAATGTCTTACAAATATTTAAATAACATGGCCAACACTACGAAGTCAAAACACAAAACTATGATTCAATGGAATTTTAGACAAATGATGTGTAAGTTTGTAACATTTTCTTTTGCTTTCTTTGGGAAATGATTATATAAGAAAATATTCACCTGTGCTCCAGATTTAACTGGATATTCTGTTTTACTTGGTAATACTAATTTATATAGACCTGTAGTTAGCATGAGCATAATGAAGAGTTGAGAAGCCTCTGGGGTGGAAAGGCACCCAAAATCCTAAATGAAGAGAGAACTGGCAGTGACTAACCTTTTGTCCACAGCACATGGTCTACTGAGTGGGTGAAAGGGGATACGAAAGCATTTTTGCATAAGATGAGGGTCCAGTACAAGGGTTTCTATCTGAGTTTAGCAGAGGGAGAGATCCCTTCATCAAAGCCAAAGAACAATGCAACCGAGAAACAAAACACCACTACTGGTTCGCACTCAAGTTAACCTGGGACACCTCACACACCATTCCGAGTGGCTGGGGGACATTAGTGAGTCTTTGTGCTCTAAGAAGACTTGTAAGGCCACAAAAGTATCTAGGGAAGCATGAACACAATTGACAGACACTGTAGTGTTTGGGCAGCTGCTCAGCTGAAACAGCAAAACACCATGGGATGTTAAAAGTGGACCTGTGAAGGCTTGATGCCCCAGAGCAGGGGAATGCTAGGATGGTGAGGCGGGAGTGGGTAGGTAGTTGGGGGTGGGTGCACCCTAATAGAAGCAGGGGCAGGGGGAATAGGTTTTTTCAGAAAGGAAACCCAGAAGGGGGATAACATTTAAAATGTAAATAAATAAAAGAACCAATAAAAAAAATTTTAACCTCACTGCTGAGTGTCACCATTGTCAGCGTAGTACCCCATGTACAGCGTGTACAATAATTATTAGCATTGAGATTCATTGCTGGAAAGCTACCTCTTACCAAATCAGGAAGCAAGCACAACTACTTGGACTTTAAATTTAGAAAGAAGCATAGCTCTAAATTTTATCGTCTTTCTTTCCTTTTTCTAATGATCATGTTGTAAGTGTGCCTGTTTTCTGTACGTATATTTCATGATAGGATATAGTATATATGGTATATATCCAAGATAGCTGTTTCAGAGTCATAGGAACTTTTCTAGGAATCATCTTCTAACTGCCCATCAAAGTTAAGCTCCCTGTTCTAGGACAGTTACTTGGAAGTAGCCAGACGTGGGGACTGTATTCCCTGCCGTCTCACTCCTACAAGGCTCACATGATGAGTTCTTCCCTCCACAGAATACAGGGGAAAGTGACATAAGCCAGTAACTCCATTCTTTTTTCTCTTTTACTAAATTGCTACAAAATCTTTGATTCAATACAGTAAAAATTCTAGGGCCAAATGATAAAAGGGACCAGGATTTCTAGTCAGTCCATCCATAAAGAAGCCCTCATTCAAGACAGTAGGCACACAGAGAAGACACTTCTACCATGGTTGTTTGCCCCCCAAAATACTCTCACTCCCAGTATTTCCTTTCATTCTACACCCTTCCACTTCACTTTGCACCATGTCCTCCAGACCCATTCATGTCCCCTCCCACTGTGTCCTTTCAAAAAGCCAGAGTGGGTGATGTACTGTTAGCATGTGTCCTTTCCCAGAGTTTGGGAACGTTCTCTATTTGACAAATCCTAATTCTTAAATGATTTTAGGGTAGATGGTTCTATGTGAGTTTTCATTTCAGTTAGCAAACATTGATCTAATACCTGTCATACAGAACACACATTCTCAGACCTTGGAAATAGAAAGAGGCAATAGCTGATGGGTTTACAAAAGGAACGGGCATATAAGAACAAATGACAAAGGGATTTATTGAAAATACAGCCGTGTGAATAAGTCACTCCAGCAAGTAACAGATATTGCTTCCTTTACACCAAGAAGAGCAGGGCCTCCCAGAAGAGGCATTGTGTGAGGTCTCACAGGGTGGACATGAGGGTTGTTAAAGCTATGAACAACTGTTTTTACCTTCTAATCATTTGCCCAAGAAAGAGACCATTGTTTTTTTGATGTGACTGTGCTATCACATGAAAGTCTGTTCACTCACCAGAAATAACTTTCCAATGTTTTACTTGAACTCTTTTCTTCTAAACAAAATAGTCAAGTTTCTCACCAATAATGTATTCCTCCATTCCTGTTACTGTATCTGCAATCACACTCTTAAAATTAGAGATGTAAAACACATGATTCTTTAGTCCATCTGCAATTTGAGTTTGGATGTGAAAACAAATATTATTTTCATCTGTTATGAATTTGTGTTTACTAAGCACCACTTATTTGTCCATGAATTTCTTTCATACAGTGGTAAGATATTAAACTGTGGATCTTGTCACACAGTTCTGACAACTAGGATCCCAGAGCGAGCTCCACAGTATTTATCTCTCTTCTTTCTCTTCTCTTTCACGAACCAGTTCCCCAGGGTCATCCGTTTACAAATAGATAAAGTTAATGGAACAGAATTAAAGGATTTATGAGAAAAATAGCAAGCCATATAGCTGATGATGTCTACTTCTTGGTTCAGTAAGAACTTGAAGGGCCGCCATCTCATTGTGCTTTCGAAGACTTCGGAAAAACAATTGCATGCTATATGTGTAGAACTGAATTATTCTCAGACCATTTCTCCACATGTCAGTAACTTTAAGAATGCTCTAGGGAAGAGTTTCATTCAGTAACTGTTCATAAGAGTTATTTAAAATGTAATAAATATTTATTAGAAAAAATTGAAATTCCTAAGCTAAAAAAGGTTTAAAAAGAAGAAGAATGTGTGTCTGTCTCTTTTTTAAAAGAGGCTGGGTGTAAGATTCCACTCTGGAGTCTTTTAATATATATGGAAATTATTCTATCAATGTAGCCTTCTTAATCAAACTGTAAGGCATTCACTTTCCACCTTATGTAGCTTATCATAACTCATGCATTCATGCTAAAATTTAAATTAGTTAAGATATCAAAATGTTTCTACATTTATTTAAATGTTTAAAATATATGACATCATTTATAGACATTGGTTATTACTATTTGTGGGGTTGTGACCAAAAACAAACAAACAAACAAAAAAACCAAAATAAAAACAAAACAAAAAACTATATAAAACCAAAACCAAAATAAAATGCAATTATATTTGGGACATGAATCTGCAAGGCTCTAGTAACAGCTCATGCTTGAAGACATGCCTTTCAAATGATTCCGAGTGGTATCAAAGATCCACAGTAGGCCTTTCTCTTTCAAATGGTTGGAACTAATCTCAAGCGTGAGCTGCAGTCAGCAAAAGAGCTCACAAGGGACAGTGAGTCTAAGCCAGGAAGGCCACAAAAGGGGTCAGGAATAGAAGGCCAGGGCTTTAGATGGAAGCTTACTGCGGTTTGCAGAGGAGAGGCATGTGAGGGAAACTGACTCCTTAACTTCATACTTTGTCCAGCATAACCGCTGCTTGGTAAGCACAAAGGACACTTGAAATTCTCCAGGTTCTTTCGGAACCTCTAGGCCATTTTTTGAAAGTGCTTTGAAAACACTGCTTACTTCATTTGCGGTAACTATTTGTGTTAGTCACAGGCTAAGCTACAGGCCTTCTTTTCATTCATTGCATTTGCTGAATGGTGCTTCCCATTGTTTCTCCAAAAGGAAGCTACCATGTTGGTAATTTTAAATAAAACTGTAGGTGAATGACTGAATACCTGTCAGAGGAAAATTGCTGGGTTTTCTTCCTTTGATGCCTCTAAAGTCTTGCCTTTTCAATTCTCTTCCTTTTTAGTGCCACATTAAACAAAAGGATCCGGGTTTGAATAGCAATAAAATGTGAGAGAAGATATGAAAATAAGCTCTCAGAATCATGTCTTTCTAATCATGAAGCAGTTAATGTATTTGCAACTCTAGAATTATTTTAAGCTGCTAATAAAATGTTTACAAATACTTAATTTTGTTCTTCTTGAACTCAAACTACAGCATGATTTTAAAAGATAAATTCTGGATAACTGTGTGCTAGAAATCACTTCTTGAATCTCCTCAGTAATGTTCAATTTCCTGAGCTGAGTAAATATTTGATAAGAATACTGTTGACTAAGCAATGTCCTCTACTGGGAGAAATGTCCATCTCAGTTCTCAAAATGTTATTGCTACAATGTAATAAGAAATCTGTAATTCAGAGCATGGTATTGACCCCTAATTATATACAAGGGACTTGGGGACACAGCTAGATATGAAAACAAACCGAACTGCTTCTCAAAGGAATACCCTTGATCTGAGAGTGCTTTGGGGAAGAGTCAGTTTAGGACCACATTGCAAAAAGTGCACTGAATCAACTGAAGGAAAAAAGGTATTTGTAAATGCAAAGGCACTGGGCATTTGTGTATGCTCTGCTAACTTCTTACCGCTATTATTTTATGATTTTCTACCAGTTAATCCAGGTAACTGAGATTCTCAATAGTCCTCGCTTTTGCCTGACCACAAATTGTTTATGTGATTACTAATGGCCTGTCTCCAGCTATTGGGTTAAATGCTAGGTAAGAAAGAAATTACAGCTTTGGGAGAACATACAAAGCTTTGAAACTTCTATAACTATATTTCTCAATTTTATTATATTTTTGTCCACTGCTTAACATGTAGATTTATTCATAAATTTAAAAATATAGTACATTATTTGAATAATGTAATCATATACAAAGTTGCCAAAAGATTAAATTATGGAAATTCACCCCTAATCTGAAAACAGAGTTACTGATAATATAGCCACCTATGGAGATTTAGACTAAACATTTTATGACTAAACGTTGAAATGTGATCCATAATTTTAAGATGTCAGGCAGGGTTGGGGTTAACAAGGTCCTTTAAATGTGAAAATAAAAAAAAAATTAAAGTTACAAAAATAATATATTGCTGTTGATAAAGTGGATAATCGGATGTTTTGAGCCCATGTAAACTTCCTCCGAGGTTCATAAATATTCATCGACTCAATTAGTTATTTGAAGCTTAAGCTGCTTCTGCTGAAGGAAAATAATTATCTGCTAAGGTGGGTGTCCTGTCTAGAAGCTGCAATTATTTTGAAATATGTGAAAGAGATTAATGGCTACTATCAGTGTGATTTTTTTCTGTGTAGAGGCATGCTGAACTGGATTGCAGATTTAATTTCTTTTTCTACTTTAAGAGAGAGAAAAGAGAAAATGGGGCATATGCTATTTCTTAATGTATAAATAATGTTCCCCAAACAGCCATTTCTTCGAAGGTTTTAAGAATTGTCCAGTAAGTTCTTATCCCTGTAATAGAGTTAAGTATAAGCAGCTCAGAATATAGTTTTACCGGAGGTTTCAGCTTCCCTCCGAAGGTTTGAATCCAGTGGAAATCCTTCACTGTCATCCACCCTCCCCACTGCCACTTGTCTTGCAGAGAGAAGAAAGCCCTGTATAGGCATCTGGAAAGCAGCAGGATGAACAACTGAGACCAGCTGGAAGGACTTGCCTCTAGTGAGTCCAGCAGCTGCCTGCAGAAGAGGGGGCAAGGAAACCCCTGGATAGCCTGCATGTAGGCAGGAAGTAGGAGGGAAGGACTCAGACAAGAACAGTGCAGGGCAGAGCAGGCAGCAAGCTGTGGTGTGTTGTAATGGGGATGCAGTGACTGTCCTGGGTCCAGCATGCCTGAGCCTGAGAAAGTAGGAGACAGGCTACTTAGCACACAATAGGACCTATCACTTAACTCACCTTTATCCATAGCTTTATAAACACTCCAGCTCTGGTCCAGTGAGATGGCTTAGCTGGTGAAAGTACTTGCTGTTATAGCCTGGAAGCCTAGATTTGATCTCCAGAATCCACAGAAAGGTAGAAAAAAAGAGAACTAGCCCCACAGGGTTGCCATTGGCTCTACATAGATTCAGACACACACACACACACACCATTGTCATCCTCATCATCACCACCATCATCATATCTTAAAAATGCAAATGTTTCAGCTTTTAATGGACAAGAAAAATAAATGCTTCATTGGTGGGTCAGGTGTTCTACTGGGTGTCTGCTGGGGTTTTGGAAATGAGAAAAATTCTTAAGTAGAGATGGAAGATTCTTTTGAAAGAAGAGTGATTCATAAAAAAATGCTTTAGGAAACATCTATCACAAAAGGGTTAAGTTCTGGCACTTACAAGTTTGCTCTAACCTCATCTCTCAGTTATTCAAACATGAGCTATACAATGTCCTCTATTTCTTCTGCACTGATACTTGACTACACAACACAATCATCTTTGTCATCGTAACTATCTTGAGATAGACGCACTGTGTTTTCTATTACTCCTGGGTTCAAGTAATCTTCTTGCTTCAGGCTCCATAACATTTAGGATCAAAAATTGTGCAGCCATGCCCAGCTACATCATTAGCAGCTATATGTGCCATTAGTGAAGTTATATGAAAACTGTCAGGCTTAGAGGCACAAGCCGGAAACACCAGATATTTAGGGGCTGAGGCCAGAGATAACAAGTCCAAGATGAGAGTGGTTTTCAGAGTGACCTGGGCATTAGTGTGGTTGGTTCTGTCTCAGCCTTAGGAGAGAGAAGGTGTGAGGGAGAAAAATAGGGAGAGGTGAGGAAGAGACTTAATTATTTATAGTGATTGTGATCTAGATATAATTAGTAAAGGGGAAATGGTTCTTATTGTGGACTTTGATGGCTCTTTCTGGTTTGACCTTTCTTTTAAGATTTATTTTATTTTTGAGTGGTGTGTGTGTGTGTGTGTGTGTGTGTGTGTCTGTTAGGCATGGAGATCAGAGGTGTCATTTACCCCTTAGCTAGGCTACAGGTATTTGTGAGCTGCTCAAAGTGATTGCTTACAAACGAACTTGAGTCCCTTGTAAGAGCAGTATGAGCTCTTAACCTATCTCCTGTGCCATATCTCAGCCTTAATTTGGCTTTCATTGCCCAGGTGCTTTGAACATATTGTATTCTAGATAAATGCTTGGCCACAAATAGAAAGATAATGGCCAGTTTCCCCATCAGCATGAGTAAACCTAGAGCCCAACGTCCATTTGATAAAGAAGAAACCATGCACATGAAATGTTACCTCTTTGAGGAACCTACTGTAAGCATGGTGATAGCCAAGCATAGATGGAGAATACTACTTTATGGCTGTGCCAGCTACAGAGCTGCAACAGCAAAGAAAAACCATGAATAAAATTCATGCCGATATATTGACATCACACCCCATCTTGAAATACAGGGAAGCAAGGACAAAAAGAAAGAGTGGTGAATTGTGTAATCAATGTCTCGTCTAGCATTTATTAGGAGATCCCCCTCCTGCTTTAGTCCCCCCATCTTGGACCACTGAGCAGCATCCATACAGCCAAGTTAAAATCCTTTGCTCCATTTTCTTACAAGACTGCTTTTCCTCCTCATAAATCAACAAAACCTTTTTTCTCGGCCTCACTTAAATTGAAGGAACAGTGGGGAGAGGAACCAGAAAGGAAAACAGTGGCAACAACAAGTCAAGCCTGCTTTAAAATAAAGAACAGAAATCAAGCAATAGGAGCCTGCATCCTTTCCCGATCATACAAGCAACTCCAGTGGAATAGCAGGCACGCTAAGCTCGTGACCAAAAGCCTGGGCTCCCAAGGAGGAAAAGCGTGTGGGTGATTTCCAGAGATGGTGGTGACACTGCCCCTTTCTGACTTCTTTCTCTGGAGTGATACATTTGATGTTCTGCTTGGAGGTAGTGAGAAGCCTGAATCAATCTGACAAAATAAACCCTTAACTGGCTACCTGTAATTAACATTTCCTTTTAATCTGGTGATGTTTTTAAATTTAACCTGGATTATTATTCCATAAGGCACAATATACCTGTATACCATATCATGATCCGTGTTTGTGTTTTGGGTACAATTATAGACTTTAAGTTATTCTTAATAAGCATTCTGAATATAGAAATGACTGTCTCTATGGAGTTCTGGGCAGAGCCCTGTGTGGTTTGGGATCAGGCCTGTGTCAGGCTTGCAGACAGGCAGAACTGGACCACAGTTGGGAGAACCAGGAAGACTGTCACACTGAGTGGGAAAGTGGAGCTGTGTTGCAGGAAGTTGCCTGCCTCTCTTTGGTGAGAATGTTGTCTAGGCAGGGCATCTGGGCATCTCCACTCTGGGACTCCCCATTGTGCAGTGCTGAGCAGTACCTTGGAAACCAAGGACTGCTAGGTTCACAGGCTGCTGGATATCCTGCTATGGTTTGCAAACTTTTATAGTACCAGTTTTATTTGACTTTGACCCTTCAACTGAAATCAAGGGTTAGGGTGCCAGGACAGTTTTAAAATTTAGAAGACCCATGAAATTTTCAGCCTGAACCAGATAAAATAGAAAAACTGCTATAAGTACATTTATAAGTGACATTTAAAATATTGATTGGTACGTTGTAACATAATTATACCTTTTTCTACTTAAATGGAAAAAAAATATCTTTTAGCCAGAAAATATTAACACTCTGTACAACTGTTTTGAGATTCATTTATTTTCCCCACCTTATTACACACACACACACACACACACACACACACACACACACACACACATACTGCATGGTATCATCAACAAGTCAGAAGTTAGTCACATATATTATGGGCTTTAATCCCCAACTGCAGTGCATATTACCTAAAAACACGGATATTCCCTTACCTAGTTTCAGCAGAGTTAGCAGCTTTGCTGTGGCTAACAGCAATAATTTACTTTAATCTGCCTTTTATGACCCAATGCCATTGCAATCAGATGAGCCAGTGGTGCCCTCTGTGGCAGTCTCTCCTCTGGGGCAAGCCTGTACTCATATTGTGTTTGTTCCCATGTCTTTTTAGCCTAACTCAATACACATTTCTCCACCTTTTCTTTCACTTTGCTGACATTGACATTTCAGAAGAAAAGTACCAATTTCCTTGCAGCTTTTGCTCAAATAAGTAGAACTCAATTGGTTTTTGCACTCTATTGGAAAGTGGCAGACGTGTGGCGTGTCCTTTGGCATGTCATGTCTGGGTGTGCACAATGTCCATCTGCCCTCCATGGTGATGCTAACTTTAATCACCAGCCAACAGACCTTGGATTTTCCTCACCATGTCATTGCTCCCCTGAAACTAATAAATAGTCTGTGGGAGACAGGTTAAGGACGTGCCAATGCCAAGTGACTCGTCGAGTTTTCCCTCTAGCATAAGCCTCGACTGATAAATCTCATCTAATGCCATCTTCGTAAAACTTGAAAAATGATGATACCCCCCCCCCATTTCAACACCTCTACACTTACCTTAGCTCTCACAATTCCACGGCTTGCAAGAGCTCCTGGGAGTGTTTGTTAGTTATTATCCATATAGACCTAAGAATTTCCTTTTTCAAATTTATAATGCTCAGTAAAAACTTTAAGTGAATGGTTTATTTACTCACTCTTTCAGTGAATATTTATTGAGTTTCTACATATCCTAAGTACTATTCTATATTCTGAAATGTAATAGTGAGCAAAAAAATGTTAGAGCAGGTGTTTCCTTGCATGGAGGTGTATATCTTAAATTTGTATATAAATATACAAAGGCAGCCATAATCCAATTATTCTTTTATACATGTTTCATTGGAAATTTTTGTTCCTTCTCCATAATCTTCTTCCAAATGAATTGCAGAAACTTCATGACCAGGATGAGAATACATTCCTGCTCTTGCTTCCGTTATGATTGCCATGTTTGGATTTGACATATTCAATCCAGTGATTCCATACAAGTAGCTTCAACGCTGAGAGGTCAAAGACAAAATAGATAAACAAAGAAAGCCAATAGTAAATAACACACTCTTTCTTGTTGAATAACAAGACTATATCATGAGACAGGGCATGAAAAATAATGGCAGACAAGACATGCACTTACTTTCACTAGTGTGTGCTTTGAATGGACAGAAACAAATGATTGGAAGGCACCGTGATTTCAGCTGCCACAACAGTCACTGCACGGTTCTGAGGGACACTCTAAAAGGAGATTCTTGGGAGTGATAGAAACAGGGCAAACAGAAAAGAAAAAGGCTTTCTAGAATAAGTGAAGCACATCCTGAAAAAACTGTGGAATGTTGCCCAGAGCCTTCAAGTTCTCCCAAGCTTCCCAATGCAGCATTTGCAAGTCATAAGGGAACTGGGCAAATAGACCCTGATTCCAAATTCACCCCATTCCTTGGTGTCTGACTCATAGTTGTCACTTGGTGAGTATTTAGGCAAGAGTGTTTGTGCATGTCTAAAAATATTTTATCCTCACAACAAAAGATAATCTTAAGAAAATTCAATATCAAATTCTTTATACTATTTAATGTATGAAGCTTTACTGCATAACATGACTTTAAATGTTGAAGAGATGTCATTTTAAAGTCCTACATTGTTAAAATATTTTTGCTGATGCCTTTAAATTTCAAAGCACATTATTTATTCCCAGAAGCTCTACCTCCTCAGCCATTAGATTTTTCCAATTAACTGAAAGCCAGATTAACTTGGCTTGGGTTCATACTTATGGTCAAAATTTCACATCATGGGTATTGATTAATTAGTGATGAGTCATTTAGCTTATAACATAAACCACACGATGGCAAATTTCCAGGATGAAAATTAGGTCAGAGAGGAGCTCTGCTCCTTATTAAACTGGCACTGCTGGGGTGGAGCTAATCAAAGCAGCAGAAGGAATCCAGGAGTTAGTATTCTTTTCTCTTTCTCTTCTGTTGTCTAGACAAGAAACCAAATCATGACTTAATGTCCGGCTCTCTTTCTCCTTATATGTTACCCATCCATGAATGGACCATTTCTAGTCACTAGTTGCAAACTTAAAAGAAAAGCATCATAATGCATAGGATTAGCATGGGATGGATTTTTGTATCAAGAGGATTACATGTTTGTGTAGACTTTGAAATTGTTACTTATCCTCTATGATGATCAAATAGAAAAGCCATGGAAGTTCAGGAGGATAAACTCCCAAGGTCAAGAGACTTGTACTCAATTCCCAGTATGCTTGGAGATATGTCACCCCCCATTTCTCCCTCCCTGTCTCCTTAGAGAAGAGGATGCCCACGATGGGTACCAACCAACTCAGGCATATCAAGTCCAAGCAGGACTAAGTGCATCCTCTCCCACTGAGGCCAGACAAGGCAACCCAGGTAAGGGAATGGAATCCAAAAGCAGGCAATAGAGTCAGAGGCAGCTCTCACTCCAGTTGTGAGGGGAACCCACATGAAGACCAAACTGCACATATGCTACATATGTGTAGGGGGCATAGGTCCAGCACCTGCATGCTTTTTGGTTGGTCTCTGAAGTATTATCATTTTTTAAAAAGAGATTTTTCAAAAGTCCCACTAAACAAAATGTTGCTTCTGACTGTCCATGCCTGTTTGTGAGAGCATTTCTGTTTTGCAAGCAGTTAGTCTGTGTTCCCTTCTTGCCTGGTATTTAGGACCTAGAAGATGTTGTATGATTGGTTAGTAAACACAGTTTACAAGCAAGAAATGTTCATTACTGAGAAAGCATTTTCGCAAGCCCACTATGGCTTTTCTCTGTTAGGTGACTGGCATACTTAATGTGACCTCATTTCTGCCTCCTGCATTCTTCAGGCTTGCTAATGGAGACACATCATGGATGCTGGTGTCCAGCGACTTCCCCACAGCAGGTCAAATTGGTATGACAGGTAGTGGGAGCTGTACGTTGTGGTCAATACTCCCAGTCAAAAAGATGTATTAATTAAGCATTTTAGTTTTCCAGAGAGAGCAAACAACCATGGTGTTTCAAGACAGGTTTCAGAACAGCAAGTATTAGAGTCATGGTGCAAGTAAATCTCTGGCCAAGAGATTAACCGGAAGGGAGGGAGCTGCTTTCCTGATCTTTTTCCTTTAGACTTCCTTATTTATCAAGTGATTTATAGCTGTCAACATTTTTAATTTGAAAACACATAAAACAGTCTATTTTGAATGTTTTGTGGGGGCCTGAGAGATGGCTTAGCATTTCGGATCGCTTGGACCTCTTACAGAGAACCGAGGAATCCTCTTCTGTATCAAGCATGTACAAGGGTAGCCATACATACATGCAAGAAAACACTAATACACATAAAACAAAAATTAGTGAATCTTAAAAGTGTTTTGCAAAAAAATCCCCTGGAAAAGCTCAAATCGATCTCAGATTAATTACTCTTTACCTACTAGTTTTATAATTTGTCCTTTCATTACAAACAAAAATTATATACTTGATTTAATATATCCATAAATACCTCTATGCTAAGTTGGGAGTTGACAGATGCCTTAAGTCAATGCTACTTGCTCTGAAAAATAAAGTAGGTCAATTTAAAGAATCTTGTTTGATGTAAGAATTAATACCTTGGTTTCCAAGGTAACCAATCATCTCTCTAGAAAGCCTAGCTAAGCCCCACCTCCTTTTTCCTTTAAAAGGTTTAGTTAGCTCTTTTCATTTTCTCATGGAAACCTTGAATTGCACACACACACGTGCGCGCGCGCACACACACACACACACACAGAGAGAGAGAGAGAGAGAGAGAGAGAGAGAGAGAGAGAGAGAGAGAGAGAGAGAGGAGAAGGAGAGAGACACACACAAAAGCACATACACATGTACTCACATGCACATACACGTGCACACATGTCTCTGTTTACCTTCCATCAAGGACAAAAGATGCAAAGTTAGCTGTGTGCTTATCGATCTTTAAACCAGCTGCCCCAGCTGTTTCATTATCTCCTCTGCCTTTATGAACTATAAATGATGAAAAGTTAATGCCGTGTTATTGTTCATTAGAGCAAACATTAATTTTGTATGAATTCCCAGGTAACTGCACTTCAGTTTATGACCTTTCTTTGTTCCTGTTTATTTTGTTTTTGTAAGCATAGATTTTGAAGCCTAGTTATATGTCAACAATACTTAATAGAATAGTAATATCTTTTGCTTTGTATACTGAATAAAATATTAGATACACACATAATATGTGATTATACACTTAAAGACAAAATTTATTTGAAATGAATTTTACTTAACCTGATTTACCCTAAAATATTATCATTTTATCATGTAGTTAATATAAAATTATTTGCATATTATACACTTTATCTTGTCCCGATCATGGAAATCTGGTGTTGTATGCTGATACACAGCTATTAGTTGGAGCCAGCAACAGTATATATCCTCTCAGCAAACAAACTAAGGATGGCTATCTTGGACAGTGGGGCTCTCAGCATGGTTTTTCTTTAGAACTGTTCCTATCAATCTACTCCTGGGACACTCAAAGATATAAAATATCATTTTACAATGTGTCTTTCTTCCCTGAACAATAGTTCATAAATAGCATGCTAGTTGATTTCCTAAATGGAAAACCTTGTTTGTAAATTTTATGTATATTTTTTTATCCTTTTGATGATGTTTCCAAGCCATCCCAGGAGATTTTGATATATCCTTTCTTATTTATTGTCTCATAAAATAGAGTTTACTGAGAAAAGGTATTCCTGATTTCCACAGAGATACAAAACAGTAAATACAAACTAGGAAATTATTCCTTTGATATAAAAGAACCAGACAGGCATTAAGATTAGTTTAAAGGAAAAAGCCAAACCAACTTGAGTTTATATGCTGAGACAAATTGCAAATTATAACAAAACATTTTCTTCATGAGGAAATAAATCTATCAAATTATAGCTAAGTAAATCTGACCTTAGAGAGAGCTATTGGTTGCATGCAACATACAGTTATAAAATAGTTCAAAAGAAAAAAAGAAAGTAGATAGGGCTATAATCCCATAGCCCCAGTGGGTGTTGTAGACAATGCATGGCTTCCATAGTACATAGTGTGATATTCCTTTTAAATCCAACTTTTCCATAGTCTGGCTGTGCATGTAAGGTTACCCAAGCATCAGGCCATGACTTTCCCACAGGAGTATAGAATAACCTTCACCAGAGAGGAGCCTTATGTTTCATTTTTGTTAATTGACAAGTCACAGAATACAACTGCAGGCTCTCCAAGTCTCTTTTCAGCAGTATGAGTCTTGGAAAGGAATCTCTCGAAAATCATGTTTTTACCTAGCCTCCTCCCTCATTGATACAGAAGCAACAGGAAACTCAGAAGCACACATTCTCTCCCCACCCCCATGCATACACGATGCGGCAAAAAGACCTGGTTCCTCACACACTCCTGTGCTTACATTCTATATATGCTCCCTGAATACTTCCAACTACCATGATTTATTAGATAGACATGAAATGGTTTTTTCTCCTTTCCTCAACTTAGAAAATCACAGTGATTTCTATTAAAAAGCATTTACTTCCACTCCGCTGAACAGGATAGCTAATGTAGAGAAGATGGCTAACCCCATCATCTGGCAAAAGCTTATTTTTATTTCCTTTGAAAGTAAGAAGCAAAACATTTGGGCAGCATTAAAACGAGCTGAAATTTTGACTTTGACAACTTGGTAGAACCTGACTCCCAAATCCATGCTGACAGGATGTAAATGTATCCATCAAAGAGCCAAAGAGCGTATTGCTTCCCTAGGCTGTTCCTTCAACCAGAAGACTAGAGGACACAGATATGAAGAAATCAGTCACTGCATGGGCAGAAACTTATGCTAGAAGCAAGCAAACATGCAATCAGCATCCCTCTTTGTGGGAAGGGACAGGTCAAGGAGAGGAAGATCTTATTTTCTTCAGAGTAAGCACTTTTCACATAATAAAAGACAAGACGCTGCCAACCACACGCGATTAAAATGATATTCATAAAACTCTACCATGGAGGTTAAAGATTCACAAGAACTAGAAAGATGTTCTGAGGATCAGAATACAAACGTCCCTTTTTTCAGTGACTATGAACCTTAGTCTATTGGTCTTAGCAGCATCTACTTCATCTGTCTGGTTTTTCCCCCCGCCTTTCACAAGCTGTTCACAGTAACCTGCAGGCACATGCCATACCCACGCGACTAGAATCTAGGTCCTCCATTTGGGAACTTTCAGAGTGATCCCTTTCCAAGATGTGCTTGATTTAAAACAAATAAAAAAAATAAAAACAAATCCCGACAGCTTTCACCTAATACTAAGAGAAATGCTCGCTCACAGGCATCTTTTTTCTTCTCTGCTACATTACCACAGCTGGCACCTTTAAATTAAGAGAAAACTGAGGGATCTATGTGGTTTGTACAGTTTCTACAAGAGGCAAACACCTTGCAAAGAGCACGGGCGGTGTTTCAGCGAGCTGAAACGAGGAAGGCAAACAGACTTCAGAACATTGTCCAAAGTGATTCCCCTGACAACTCCCAGCTTTGCAAGCTGGGCTGAGAGGTTGCCAAACACTCTGGCTTTATTCTGTCATTCAGTTCTGGCAGGCAACCAGTCACCCAACCCTGAGCTTTGTCCTAGATACAGGGTTCGTTCATTCATTCTTCCAATAAAGATTCACTCGGCACCTGCTAGATGTCTCGAAGGGATGCATGCAGCACAGGCCTGTGCATTTCAAATGGCTTGAGGTAGCTTAAGGGAATAAAGCCACAGAGATGTTTGAGTTAAAATTGACAAATTTCCTGTTTTGTTTTTATGAGGAAGCATCACAGCATGTGAGAACTCAATACAGGACTTAGGCTGAAGGGATATGAGTGTTCTGCTCCTGTTTTGACTGTCACTTCTTATTTATTCAGTGGATTTAAAGCACTAAGGTAAACAAACATTTTCATATCTACCAAGTGTTCACTCTATCCCAGGCATCGTTCCAGACCCTAGAGACAACACCAGGAACAAAGAGAGATATTGGATCTTACAGCTTAGTGATAAGAGGGGAAGAAAATACATACAAAAATAGTGTGGATGGTGACAGACACTCAAAAACTTAAATGACAGTGTCATGGTAGAATGCACCCGATGCTGCTGTAGATGAGGTTGCCCTGTACAGCCTCTGTGGAACACTAACATTTATGGAGAAGTCCAAAGGACAAATGGTAGCAACCACAGGGCCAGAGGATTCTAAGCTAAAGTTTATGCAAGACCCACATGGTAAAATCCTAAGCCATGAACCTGTAGACTGGTAAGAAGAGTATGGCTGGAGCAGATGGGCCAGGAGCAGGCTAGGATCAGGCATAGCGGAAACAGGGCTCTGCCTTGGCCATGGTGATTTGTGAATGTCTAATGAACTTTCAGTGAGGAAACTAGGGAGCAAGCAAGGACCTCAGCTCACTTAGGTGCTCAAAGCACAAGAAAAGACTATGCTCCACCTCTGGGCCATATACCCTAAAAGAATCCAGTGTCACCACAGGGGAAAGTTTAGCTTAAACATGTCCTGTATTTGGTTTTATAAATGTGCTTCCTACATTTCTTTATAGAAGGTGAGTCTTTTAGTCATTCATTGAACAAAAATGGCCAAGTTTATTTAGTCCCCTGGGTATAAATGTCTACCTGGGGGAGCACTGGTTAAATAAAATAGATGATAGTTAAATAGATAATAGTTAGTTAGTTAGTTAGTTAGTTAGTTAGTTAGATAGATAGACAAATAAGATGATAAATAGATGATAGATAGATAGACAGACAAACAGGCAGACAGACAGACACACACACACACACACATACACACAAATAATACAGAACCCATTGGTGATGAATGCCACAAGGTAATTAAGATTGAATAAAGTCATGTGCCTAGGGACCATTTTAAACAGACTACGTGTGTTTGCTTGAGCCATGGTGACAAGCAGCTGGCCATGTGAGGACGGCAAATTTTGGGAAGAGCCTTCCAGGAAAAAGAGGTAGCAGGAGAAAGACCCAGAGCCTCTAAGCACGAGAGCTGGAAGAACGCCAGCGGCTGGTAGGTAGCAATCAAGAACGTGTTATCTGAGGTTATAGAACTGGCTCATGGGGTTCTGGGGTCTAGGGGAGCCTTTCAGTTACAGCTGTCTATTTATAAGGAATGTCAAGTGTCTGAGTTCTTTTTCTGAGGCTGTAACAGAATATTTAAGGCTGGATAATTTATAATGAAAAGAAAGCTACTAGCTCACAGCTCTGGAAGCTGTGGCCTCTGAGGTCAAGGCACTGGCCTTTGCCAGAAGGTGAAAGGCAAAGAGATGAGTGTAAAAGAAGAAAGCTACTTCTGCAGGTGCTTAGTGCGATGGTGTGATCAGATCAGAAGGGTGGAGCCTCCTACCTGTACACCTCATTATCTCTCCTCTTCCCAATACTGCTACACTAGGAACTAAGTTTCCAACATATGGATTCTGGGAAACAATGCAAATCTTAAGTGAAGACTGTATTGGTTGATCTCATTTCCAATTCTCTGAGAATAAGATGCAGAATTGCGGGGAGTCGGGGGAAATCAAGAGGCCAATGCAGAGGCACAAACTCTAGCTGAGCATGATGCAGCATCCACTAGACCATATTGGCTGTACTAAAGGAAGGGAGAGGAAACCTTCAGACTCTGAGTAGAGAGTGAGTCAGACAAGACTGAGAATTCCAGATCAAAGCAGGGGTGATTCCATGATGACCCTGGGTGTGTGGTGGGAGCATCCTGTGAATGAAAGACAGAGAGGAGATGGCAGTGGCCATGCGAGGCTCCAAGCTGAGGTGGAATTTCAGAGCGTGCCTTGGGCAGCTCACAGTTTGCAGAGTTTCAGATGAAGGATCCAGGCGGGTGTTGAGATTGGCACTTAGATTAGAGTGTGCAGTTTAGGAAGATGTCAGGATGAGAGATGCAATTTGGGAGTCATCAGCTCTGAAGAGTGTGCACACCCGGCCTTCCAATGAAGGCCACACACCCTCGACACACCCTCGTGCCTCGTGCCCATTCATATCTGGCAGAGTAGATGAAAGCTACATTTGACTAAAAGAGAAAAGAAGACAACCCTCACAATAATTTCTTTAACAAAAACAAACAGGAAGTAATGGAGAGAGAGAGAGAGAGAGAGAGAGAGAGAGAGAGAGAGAGAGAGAGAGAGAGAGAACAGAGAAAAGGAACATCATCATAAGTTGACTTGATCCAAGGAAGCTTCTAAACTTCTAACTTAATCTCTCAGCACACAATTTTTTTAGACTTAGACCTTTTATTTCTTTATATTTTTATGACCCTGCTATTCAATTCGGCTCCAATATATCTTCAAGCAGAAAGAGTGGTATTTAATGCATATTCCCTTTAGAGAACTCTAATCATCTACAAATTCTTCAAGATATGAATTTACATTTAATATTCTCCATTTGGGAATACTAGTAATATGCAAAGTTTTGATCAGGCTATTTTTAATAAAATATGGATCTCTGAAGTGTATTAATGAAAAATAGACACTAAATCACATCCTCTTATATTGTAAGATCCATTCCAAGAGAATAAATCTTGACACATCTGGTTTGGAAAATCACTGGGTACCATGAAAGTGCAATCTAGATTCATTGTGAGGATTGCCATTGTTTTTTTGATGTTTTATGTCATTTAATTATTCACTTCAACAGAATAATATTGTTAAAGAATAAAGGTGATAATTATTAATGTGGTCTCCCCCTCGGTGGAAGCTGTTTAATTATTGAATACCCTAACTATAGTTTCATGAACATCTTGTGCATAGATGTGCAATACACATCTGTTAGCTATCATCTCCTGATAATATATTTTCTAAATCATTGTATCAACTAGAGTACAATAGAAGTCCTTGTCTGTAACCTATAAATGATATTGGCAAAGAATATGAATAATCAATAGAGCATCTTGGAATCAAGTTGGTTTCGGCAGACTGACAAAATGCAAAGTAACAACCTGGCTCTTTGGGGCTCCATGTAAGGCTCGGGTTTGCTGTAAAGTAGCTAGCATCTTCTCTCAGATGTTTCTTATTTTTGAGAGATTTGGAAAGATAAAGTTGACTGAACTAATTTAAGAGAAAAGACTTAATGAGTGGCATTTAGTTAGAGTTTTTAAAGACATGACGTCTCCTCCGACCTTTAGCAGGAAGAGTAGAATTGTAAAGTTACCACATGCTCTACTGTCTAGCCAGAATATGATTCATAATTGATGTTAATTGGATGGTGAACCACAATTGTTTCTTACTGTAAATGTATCATTTTATTTTTTTCTTGGCACTTATCTCATTCTTATAGAAAGTAGCAAAAAATAAAACTCAAAATGCTTTGGAATGCATTGCCTTCTGAAGAACCCTCAAAAACATTTGCATCACAGAATTATACATTCACACTTGTGTTATAATTCAAAAACATTTAAAAATACTTCAAGTGCTTTTGTTATATAGTGAACAACAAATGCTTCTGTGTTATATCTGAATGTGCATAGGCAGACTTCCAGACTCACGTGACACCACCATGATCAGTCAGCCATAACCTTGTCTTCCAGAGGGAAGCAGTAAGGAGAAGAATGTTAGAAAAGTTACCTGGAGCCAGGCGGTGGTGGTGCATGCCTGTAATCCCAGCACTCTGGGAGGCAGAGGCAGGCAGATTTCTGAGTTCAAGACCAGCCTGGTCTACAGAGTGAGTTCCAGGACAGCCAGGGCTACACAGAGAAACCCTGTCTCAAAAAGAAAGAAAGAAAGAAAGAAAGAAAGAAAGAAAGAAAGAAAGAAAGAAAGAAAGAAAGAAAGAAAGAAAGAAAGAAAGAAAGAAAGAAAGAGAAAGGTTACCTTGCAACTGCTGAGTGAAGTAGAACATGATGTATGGTTATACTGAAGTATCTAACTATTTAATAATCCATGTAAACATATTTACACATAATATAACAAGCCATTCATTCAAAGAAATTCTATTTATCAGGTAAGAAGAATTAAACTAAATTCAGTTCATTCATGTACAAAATCTCTAGCTTGATCAATTCATAAATTAAAGGTTAGAATTTGGGCTATGGAAATGACACAGTAGCTAAGAGTGCTTGCTGTTCTTCTGAAAGATCCAAGTTTAGTTTCCAGCACCCACCCAGAAGTTCCAGGTAATTCAATGCCTTCTGGCCTCTGCAGGCACTCACACACATAGTTTGTGCGCATACATTTAAATAAAACTAAATCTATAGATAGATAGGTAGGTAAGTAGATAGATAGATAGATAGATAGATAGATAGATAGATAGATAGATAGATAGAACAAGCACCAAAGGAACTTTTAGGACTTGGATAAATTCTGGAATTTAGGTAGTCACTAACAACACTATGGAAATTTCCATTTGCAAGTATGGGTTTTAAAGTTGTAGAAATCAATGGAGAATGATGATGTTTAAGATAGGCATGGGAGCAGAGATTAGGATTACTGTTCATGTGAATATCTCAAGCTCAAAATTCTTCCTTAAACACAGGAGGTGGAGCATCAGAATGTTTTCCAGAGCTGGCTGGGTCTACTCATTGTTAGGATAATAGAGCAGGCAAGAGAGCAAACTCATTCTTCAGGTATTGCCTCATTTCTTGACCCCCCATGAAAGCACACTTCAGCGTATGCCCTTGGGCTGCTACTATTCCAGATACCTCAGTTCCCACAGTCTTTTGCATTCTTTTCATTTCCAGCATATATAAAAATACATATCCTACATTTCTCATTTTTATATATCAGATTGAAAAGCTGTAGGCTTACTACATGCTTTCAAGTACAATGAAAAGTCACTGCATATTCACAGAGCCAATGAAACTGGGGTGACCAGATCAGGTTCAGTTTATAAGGGAAGGCAACAGAGGCAGGCATTTTACATTCCATGCATCTCCTGATCATTTCTGAATTTCATCAGCATAAATGACCTCCCACCAAGAGAACACTATACACCTGGGCAAACGGAGATTGTATATAATCCTAAGAGGGTCAGGCCAATAGGGAACACATTCATCTGGATTCATTTGGCAATGCACAAAACCATTCACTTGGTAAAGGGAAGTCATGGAGAGTGAGAAGGGAACCGATGGGTATATAAGATAACACTGGTAGCTGAAATGTGTGCAGCAATTCCTACTGGATACAGTTCTTTCCAGAGTCTTGGGAGTTGTGTGACTGTTAGTCAGGCAGTCAATGGCAAGATGAAATAGCAGAGGACTGTTAGGTTTAGGGGATGATCTCTTGAATCTCCCTCTCTGCAGTCCTCCCACTACATACTTGCCTAACAATCTTCAGGACCGATTTATTCCAGCCATCTGCTTGTCTCTCTCTGCTCCTAGGCTGCAAATGCTGCTAGGGAGAATTGGATCCGTGTGCCAACTGGCACAAGGACAGCCTCAGCTGTCCCTCCATGCTACTCCATGCAGTCTTTCCGGTTGCTTTAACCACCTTTCATTTACAGTGTCCACAACAGCTGTTCAAAGTCTTTCAGCTTCCCACAAGTTTCCTGCAGCTCTTTCTGCTCGCTCTCAGCTGCCCACCTTTCTGCTGCTGTAGGGGAAATAGAGGGCAAGTAACCGAGACATGGAGGGGTGTGTCGGTAAGGGTCTTCTGAGCTTGGCAGTAAGCCTTCTCCCTATTTCCTTTACACCTGCCTAAGAGGGAATTCTCTTTCCTCAGGTACATTCTTGATTCCTTCTCCTTTTCAATCCCTCTTTATAAAGGATCAACATATATCTGTTTTGTACACCTTCAGTTCTGTACCTCTCTTTCCATTTTTGTCTACTACTGCCAATCCATTTTCTATACCACTACCTGTCTGTGTCTCTTCCAGATTGTACGTGCTGTTCACTAGTGCATGCTAGGGATTCCTCTCCGCACTACCCAAGCATTAGGAGCAGACATAAGATACCTGTCCTTTAATGAGGAGAAAATAACTCAGATACTAAAGGGAGGAAAGTAAATATAAATGTATGTATATCAGCACCTTAGAGGGGAAAATGAACAAAGAGTGGGGTAGATTGTACTAGGGAGGGAGTGGGGATCTGACTTTCAGACAGGGGTGGTGTTTAAACTAGGCTCTGAAGGAACAAAAGTTATAGCCAACTGGAAGGTCTGCACTGAAATCAAAGGAGCAGCCACTGTGAAGGTGATCCCAGCATGGCAGAGGAGCAAGATCTCAGGGTCACTCACAGACAGCAAGGAGCCCATGACACGTTAAGGCACTGCACAGTGCAGAGGCATGAGCCTTGTGGACCACTTGAAACAATTCCCTCGCTTGCCCTCTGGAGAGGTTGATGAGCCTTCACTTTTACTCTGGAGATACTGTGAGCTCATAGGGAGGCTTGTTCAGGGAAATGATATGATTCAATAGATGGTGAAGGTCCCCCTAGTTCATGTGCTCTGGATTATCCAAGTGCTATAAAAAGAGATGCAAGGAGCCTGGGGTAGATTGCAGGAGGTAACTGTAGTCTTCAAGAGAGGGTGTGTGCACCCTGTCTCCACTGCTACAGCTCTCAGTTAGGATGCTCCTCTCATCAGTTCCTTGTTTGATCCAATTTATTCCTTTCTCCTTCTTACCCTCCTTCCATCTTTTCTCTTCCCCCTTTCTCTTTCACTTTCTTTTCTTTCTCTCTTTATCCTTACTAGAGATTATCCAGGTTGTTTACTACCCTTCTGAAGAGACTCTAGACTAAGATTACAAATGGCCTAACCACCAAGTCCCAGACCAAAAGTGTAAGAGTTTTGGGCTCCTTTATGACAGATACTTCAAGGATAGAGCGAGCCCTCTTGTGTCTTTCTTGGCCTGTGAAAAATAACACTAAACAGGAAGCTCCCACCTGGCAGAGTCTGTGGTCATGACAACCACGGAGACTTCATCTCTCCATCAGCACCTTCTTTGAGCAGGATTTGGAAACTCTAGTCCCACAAGGCTGGGGGTTATGAGAGTAAAGACAGGTACAAATAGATTGAACTGGATTGAGCCAGCTTAGATCCTCTCACCTGAGCATCACAGGTGCCATGCGGAGCAACGGCTCAGAGCTGTTGGGCCCTCTGATTGTTTGAGAAGAGCTTGAACTCTGAATGCAGTTTTATGTACTATTTTTTCAAATGGCCACAACTACTATTTAAATATGTTTATGGAGTAGGGGCATTTGTATATGCTAACCTTACCCATCCCTGAGCACAAGAAATCTTCCATCTTCTGATACCTTCTTCAATTTCTTTCTTCAAAGACTTGAAGTTATTGTCATACAGGTCTTTCATTTGCTTGGTTAGAGTTATCCCCCAAAACACTGTATATTATTTGTGACTATATTGCCTGTTCTTAGGACACTTTTCCTTCGACTGGGTTGCCTCGTCCAGCCTTGATATGAGAGTTTGTACCTTTTCTTATAACTTGTTATGCAATATTCGGCTGATATCTCTGGGATGCTTGTTTTGTTTCTGAAGGAAAACTGTTGGTTTGAGTATGAACGGCCACTACAGACTTATGTGTGTGAATATTTGCCTATAGAGAGTGGCACTAAAAAGCTAACAGATCCCCTTTTCTGTTCTCAATGTTGTTCACAATAGCAATACTGTGAGACAGCTGATACACAAACAGGGCATCATCAAGTAAAGCTTTCCACATAGAACCTGTCTGCTTCTTTTCTTTATTCTACTGCCTGGCAGTCCTGCAAGGTTTGAAGCAAGGGCAGTATTCCTTAACCAAAGTCCATTTTCAGAGTCTCCCATAGTAGAGAGAGAGAGAGAGAGAGAGAGAGAGAGAGAGAGACAGAGAGAGAGACAGAGAGAGAGACAGAGAGAGAGACAGAGAGACAGAGAAAGACAGAGAGAGAGAGAGAGACAGACAGACAGACAGAGAGGGGGAAAGAGGTGGTGCTTGAGTTGTGCTAGTGTGTATATATATGATGCTATTTCCCACACTCTGTTGGGCAAAACTAAAAAGTGTGATCCCAACCACTTACAAAAGTTCAGGAAATGATCTTAGCTTTGGGGTTGCTGAATGCCCTGTTACTCCAGCCTTTGAAAGTTGGAGACAGAACGATGCTGAGTTCAAGGACAGCTTGAACATAGGAAGACTTCTTTCAGAGAATGAGAGTTAGGGTGATTGAATAGAGGGGTCATGGAGCCATTGACTACTGTCAGAATACTTAGCTATGCTGTCCTGTCACCTGAGGTAGAAACAGAGCAACATCAACTTTGCTACATCTTCATAGGCCTGCTTCAGAAAATCTCAGCATCCTCAGGATCTCAGTACGCATCACTTGTCGTTGCTATTTTGAGGCGGTGCCTCTTCGTTCACGCTTTCTGCTTGATCCAGGGTAAGGACCATTTTTCCTAATAGAACCTGAGATTTCGGCAGGTCTCTTCTTTAATCCCCTCTGTGACTTACCTGATGTGTGTGCCAAAAGTCTGTCTTCTTCCAAAATTTATGTGTCCCCACATTGTCTTTGTCTAGAGTACTCAGCCTCAAAAAGCTTCTCAGAGAATCAAGACTCATCTCAAATATTACATCTTCAAAGAAGCCATATAAAATGCTTTACAAAAATTTGTATTATTGCATCTTTGCATTAAAGAGCAATTTGTGTATACTACTTGATTTTAGTATGTTTAACTATAGCTAATTTTATATGTATATATCTCTCAAAGACTAGAAATTTCTTGAAGCAAAAGGGCCATGTCTTATGCATAATTCTATGGGTTTAAAAATCCCTTATTTTTTTGTTCAAAGCCTCTATGTTGTAGGGGCTTAATTGATGCTTATTGGATAAATGAATCAATATAATACAAATTAGAATTTTGTATTTCTACATTTAGAAAAGTCTTAAGTCATCATTTTCCTGCCTGCCAGAGTTTTACTATCTGTTCCCTCCAAACCTCACAGGGATTAAGAGGAAAGATTAACAGCAGCATTTTCCATTAGCTAAGTGAGCAGACATTTTCTCTGAAGGTTATAGAGAATCTTGCAATAATTCCTCAGCTGCCTCATAACTAACGGTGAAACTCACCAGCATTGTCCATTCCCCGAGTGATCAGCTTTACAAGCTGCAAATCATAAACCAGCAGAAGCCTATGCAAAGAGAACCGTCTCTCCAGGTTATCCGGGAGACGGTCACTTCCTCTTCTTCTTGCACAGAGCCATGCCCTATGAAAAACCTATAAAGGCCAGTGCAAGCTAGGAGTCCTGACTAATCCAACTGTGCCTGATCCAAAGGCTAAAGGCAAGGACAAGCTCTGGAGAGGCCTAGAGACTTCAGATTCCTTTATATCCCCTGTCCTACTCTCTTGGAAATTCAAGGATGCACCTCAATGCTAAATAAGAAATGACTTTGGGAGTGTGGTCTTGCTTGCCAGCTTCTCTACCATTTATACCCGGCCAGAGAGAGCTTCAAGACCCTGAATCCAACCCATGTTTCCCTGTATCTCATGCTGAGACTTCTCTTCCATGTTCTCTGTGTCTGCTGGGCTCCTGGCATTTCTGTTCAGATCATTCACAAAGAACTCTCAGCATGTCCAAACACAAATTAATCATCCTCGCTTCTAAGTCTATTGTGAGTCCTCTCTTGCTTGCTTAGTTAATTGTACCATCACTCTTCCATTCAGGCGGGATGGAAAACCCAGGGCCATCGCTGACAGCTCCTGCCTTCCATCAACAGCAACTGTGTACTGAACTGTGCCCACGCCGTTGCAAGAGCACTGAGAGGATCTCATGCGTGTTTACATTTTTAGTTCACATTTTACTTTACCCTGTGATTACTACATTTTGGATTCTTAGAATCCTGTGTGATACTTTGTGAATTCTTAAGCAACTGAATGAATCAATGAAAAAAAGATTATAAGTACATTATTTCTCCCTTCCATTTCCTCCCTCCAAACCACACCCTATTTTTCAAATTTAAGGCTTCTTTTTTCCTTAATTGTTGATATATATCAACATATATATATCATACATGCATATAATATATATACTATATATGCATACATATCATATGTGAAACATGTCCCAACCATATAATATTACTTGTATGTATGAGTTTTTAGGGTTGACCATTTCCATTTTTTAAAGTCATATAACCGAGAAGTAGACACTCATATACTTGAAATAGAATGTCTCTCTTAGTGCTAACAGAACAGTCCCAAAGGCAAACATGTCTCTCTTAGCTGTCTAGTTTTTCTTTTAAAAGATTTATTCTTATTCTTTTTAAGTGTATAGGAGTGGGTGGGTGTTGCTGTACACATGCTCTAGTTATAGGCAATTGTCAACCACCAGATGTGGTCCTTGGGGACAATAGAGTTTTCCGCAAGAGCAGTAACGCTGTTACCTAATGAGCCTCCTCTCTTGCTCTATATCACTCAATGTTTCAACCATCAGGTCCAAACCCTTATAAAACCAAATTTAAAGCCAATCATTTATAGAACCAAACTTGAATTAACTCTGCAATGGCATCAACCACAATGAACTTTAGACTTGTCAAGAATGAGCCTCTCTGCCTGGCCATTGGGTTTCTTTCCAGTTCTCTAAGCCACACTTGGACTCAGATTCCTGATGTACTTCCAGATTAGACTTCAGCAAGGCTTAAAACATTTCCTCAGTGAGTGAAGTCCTGGTGATGGTTTGTATATGCTTGGCCCAAGGAATAGCGCTATAAGGAGGTGTGGCCTTTTTGGAGTAGGTGTCTCACTGTGGCCATGGGCTTTATGACCCTCATCCTAGCTTCCTGGAAGTCAGTCTTCCACTAGTAGCCTTCAGATGAAGATGTAGAACTCTCAGCTCCTACTTTACCATGCCTGTCTAGATGCTGCCATGCTCCCACTTTGGTGATAATGGACTGAACCTCTGAACCTGTAAGCCAGCCCCAATTAAATGTTGTCCTTATAAGACTTCCTTGGTCATGGTGTCTGTTCACAACAGTAAAACCCTAACTAATACAGTCCTTAACCTATAAGCTTGTATGATAACTGAAACAAGATAATGAAGTAATGCCATCAAAAATCTCTACTCTTCCCACTTTCCCTAATAGTCCCAATGCAAATTATCTATTGTAGATTTTACTTAAAATTTCTTAGTGCCTGGCTTAATACATTGTATGCGGCATTTAAGAAGCAATTCCAAATGTGAGTGCCCATTATACCCACTCTCACTAAATATGTAGTCGCCAGTCTTTGACAGAGAATGTTAAAAATATAGTCCTGTGTTTCCATACAATATATTATTTTTAGTGAATGTTATAAGCTGTTTTTCCCTAAGTCAGCACAAACATGAACACTGAACATTATTTTCCTTGCTTGGAAGTCATTTCAATGACAATAACAATTTTTAAACTTTGCTTTTCTAAAGCAAATTATAATTAAATGCTCTGGAGTATTGTGAGAGTGTCTGCCTCACAGAGAACCAGTAAGGCAGCAGAGAGCAGAGTATTAGGTTTGCAAGGAGACAGCATTCACAGCCTGATCAAAAGCCAGGAGACACTTTTCTCAAGAGCATCCTTCTGCATTTGCCTTTCAAATGTAAAATGGGAAGGTTTGTCCTTTAAAAGTCCTTGACTTGATTCAGCCCTAAGAAGCCACTTATCTCAATTTTTTCAGTTCTTTCCTGGACTTCTAAGAGAACAGACTGGTGACCTGCAATCCTCTATGTCTGTTACAGACCGTGGGTCTGCTGCGAGATAACCAGGATTTTTTGGTACAGGAAGGCACAGGTCCGGCTGAGATGACAGACAGAAACAAACCACACAGACACAGAGGCGTTTTGAATCTGAATGTATTTTGGAGCTCTAAGGCAAAAAAGAATTTTTATACAGAAGAGTTGATATTACCATTTCAAAAGATGTAGCCAGTGAGGCAGGCACAATTATCATAGCCATTTGGTACAAGGAAATGTAAAATCAATCAGGTACAAGTTTCTCAAGTAACAGATACAGAAGATCAATTTACAGATGCCATCAAATTTCCCACAGAGTCACTCATAGTTTATAGTAAACCTTCAAAGAGTTTGAAGTTTCTTATACCACTTGGGTCTTAACAAGTTCTTGTGAGAAATCTTTATCTAACATTTAGCCTTCTACCTTGTAAAACAAAACTTCCTGACTTAATCAATGCTTTCAGTACCAGAGTGCCAGAGCCATCCTCATACACATAAGCACAGCCATAAAAACCTGCATGTGGTTGGAAGGTAGTAATTATGTAAACAACTATGAAGCAAAGCATTGCAATTCTTAAAAGGGAGTTTGGTGGTCAGTGAATCGACTTCAAAGACCTGATTATCAGCCAGGCCTTAGGATCCCCGTGAAGAGAGAAAAGGAGGAAGTCAGGGCAAACTGCTACTTGAGAACTACAGGCCCATCTTAAATAGCTAGGAAGTAAGAGAATATAGTAAATTGCCAGGTGAGATTTTCAGCTTCTAAATTTTCAGAGAGTTCCATTATTCCCAGGAGACATTTTCCTTTTTGCCTCTGTCTGTAAAATATCATTTTTACAGACTTCACTGGGCACCACTGCACATGTCCATGATTATTCTGTTTGCTTCTGACATGTGTGTCCACCCATGTAGCCGTGGCATGTCCACATATGTCTCCCATCTTCGTCTACCTTCTCTTGGTTAGAAAGAATTTAGTGAGAACTCAGAACCCATGCTCACATGCTTATAAAGCAGATATTCCCCCAATCAAATCCGTAACAGCCCAAGATTTAAAACTTCCTATGAGGTTCCCATTAAGGAAAAACAAGAAAAAAGTATATATATATATATATATATATAATATATATATATATATATATATATATACTGAAGATATATATATATCTTCAGAGTATATACATATAGATAAATTTTTTATATATTGAGAAAACTCAAATTGCCATTTAAGTTATTCAAAAGTATGCATATCAAAAGCACACAAATACAGAAAACAAGTATGCACTATTTAAAACAAAAAGATCTCCCAACTATTAAAAAGATTTTGTTTCCTTTCCAAGTGTTATATTCTTTTTATCAAAACATATTCTGATTGAGTTGAGTAATATTTTGTGATTGCAAAGCTAATATGAGCAAACCCAATATGAGAATATAATGATAGATAAATGATAGGTAGGTGTATGATAGATAGATAGATAGATAGATAGATAGATAGATAGATAGATAGATAGATAGAGAAGATGATAGGTAGGTAGGTAATAGATAGAGAAGATGATAGGTAGGTAGGTAATATGTAGGTATGTAGATAGATGGTATAGGTAGGTAGATAGATGATTAATAGATGATAGATAGATAGATAATACATAGATACATAAATGATAGATAATACATAGACAGATAGATAATACATAGATACATAGATGATAGATAGATAGATAATACATAGATAGTTAGATAGATAGATAGATAGATAGATTAGATTAGATTACTCTAGCAAAGCCCTAAGAGAGCCAAAGCTGTTTTCTGTGCAGGACATGCTCTAGATAAAATTCCCTTAAAATAAATATTCTCCTGAGGTGCTGTGATTTATGGCATCTGTCCTATGGGTGGGGGATGGGAATGCACTGGGAGATTAAACATCAAAAACATCTCCTTTCTTCTTCCATTCCCTTTATCATGTAAAAATAAGTTCCTTTAGATGTCATGAGCACAGCAGGAGTCTTGGAAATTGCTTTATTTGACTAAATGACTTTTTTTCTATGAGAAATATAGAATTTAACATAAAATAAAATAAAATTCTCTTAAAAGAGACCCAAAATAGAGATGGGACCTGCCTTCTGCTGGGTCAGGAGACTGGGAGTGAATATGAAAAGAATATTTATACTTAGTTGCCTGGGATATTGTGCCTGGTTCTCATTTCCAGATGAAGTGTGAGAGATGCCCGGGCTCCACTGTGACAGGTGCACCTACACTCAGCCCTTGTACTCTAGTGAAGTTCTGTCCATCTCTTTTTTGAAAATATTTCTTAACAATAAACTAGTTAAAAAGTCTTGCCTACCTCAAACAGAAGAACTATGATATATAGTCAATTACAGTCTTAATATCCTTCGAAGACTCAATCCCAGCCTAGGATTTCATTGGAAGGCAGATTTTGAAGATGGAATCTACTGAAATAAAGTTGTGCCATTGGTTGTGTGTCCCAAACAGAGATATCAGGGCATTGAAGAACAATAATTTAGTGTGATCTATGTAAGTGCAGAAGAACCAATCACCTCATGACCTAGTTAAGGGAAGATCTGATGCCGTTAGGTCTGGGGTGTCTTCTTAAGGTCCCAGGTGTCTGTTGCTACTGCTGGTACCTGAGCCATGCATGATGAAGAGAGATACATCAAAGGATGTAAGAGATTGCTTAAGGTAACATTTCTTTATGTAAAGATTTTAAAAGTCTGACAGGGACATGGCATGAGGAAACAGGAAATGATGTCAGAATAGAAATGTCAGTTCTTCCTGGGTTTCTAACACCACCTTACCTTCGAGTCTGGCTATAATTTTGGAGTTCAAAGATACATCCAGTATATTAGCTGGATAGAAGGGCCTGGCTTACCCTCATCCTTTCCCCTGTGGACTTTTTAAAGATGGCTGGCAACTCCTGGAATGGAAAGAATGGAATCCCCAGTCCCTCCCTCCCCTTTCAAGTACACGATCCAGGAGCATTTCTGCTGCCTCATGGCTCTCTGTGTCTGTCTCTCCAAACTCCCTAGAGTCTCTGAAGATTCAGATCTTGCAAAACAAACCAGACAAAAGCACACGTTACTTGTCTCTTTTCGAGACCCTGAGACTCTACAGAAGCACCGAGCCCAGGTTGAAGGAGTTGGGGACAGGGTAAAGGCCCAATTCAGAGTAAGAGAGCATGCATGAATCCATGTGTCAAAACCCAATGATCAACTGATGTGCGGGAGATAAACACAATGGGGTTCATTAGACGCCCCGCACCCCAAATAGCAAATATCCCACAGCTGTTACCCAAGAAGTCTTTCGGAGACAGCAAGAAAAATGGCAAAGATTATCAAGATGACAGGGAAACTGTGGTTGATTTATTTTTTCTATATTTCCAAGTTTCCTAGAAGAATGGTCTGTCTATACAATATTTAGGGTATGTTTTGAATTGTTGAAGAATTGAATTTCTTTTCCTTGGACTAGCTGGGGTAAAAACTGGGCAAAGCAGTAGCACCTACATCCAGACCTTGGGGAGCTGCATCTGTCCCTTACTGAGCAAAGACTCAAACTCCACTATGTGTCATGAATGACAGGCGCAGTAGCAGTAGCACTAAGGAACAGATACTTCTCCTCGTATTCTCTGATGGGCATAAGCAGGCTGCAGCAAGTCCGGAGCATCCCATCAGCAAAATCGGTCCCTTGTTATTCAAGTCATGATGCTAGTTGCTAGCACTAAGTGCTGAACACATCCCTCTACTGTTGTTGTTCAGCTGGGGATGCAGGCATCAAACCTTTCACTTTTTAATTTAAAACTGTTTTTATTAATATGATATGTGTATGTGAATGTGTGTGTGTGTGTGTGTGTGTGTGCATGTATGTATGTGTGTAGGTCAGACAGCAATGTTCAGGAGTAGATTCTTCCTACCATGAATTTCAGAGACTGATGAACAACTCTACCTTCTGAGCTGTCTCACTAGTCCAAGCCCTTTTACCTCTCTTTCCGGTACTCAAGAGTTTGGATACAGAGAGCAGTGAGAGGTTGAGTCAGGAGAAAGCAGTTCTCACCACCTGCTGCCAACTCTCCTGTCAGCTCCCCATTATAGGTCATCGCTTATTTCTTTACCAGGCCTGCTGCTAGCCAAAGAGGCCAGAAAGCTTTGATCTTACCGGATGCGCATAACACAGACTGTTCACTTGATGTGCACATTTAATTCAGCGTGTTCTGCACAGTGCTCCAGCCTGGCACTTTTCCATATAAGGAGTTCACGGCATCTTTCTGCAGCACCCCTGCCTCTGTCTTGAAATGCAGTCTGAGATGGCTTTGTGTTTGCTGCACGTGTTGTAGGCTGAACACCACAGCAGCAAAGCTGCCACGATGCCTCCCATTCCTGCCAGGTAAGTCCGGGCCATCCCATGGCTGACCATTTCCCAAAGGACAACCCGATGTGTCCAGTTACTTTAGATTTTAATGTAAGTGAACAAGTTACAATCTGTTTTAATGATATTTGTCTGTCGGCTTATATGAGAACAAGCAAACGCCTTTGTGTGGGTGTAATTTTCTCTTTGTGATAGTGTTGTTAGGTCCTGGTTTGGGTGTGATTTTAGATGGAATTGGTGGACACTTGAGACACTCTTTTCACGGCAATGTGCCCCTTGGGTACACAAATGAGAGGTCTGGCGTGGAATAATGCATGGAGCCAGGGAGGAGGGGCGTTTCAACCTTGGGTATAAGGTTCTCTTCTAAATAAATGCCACCCAAGCCTATGGACAGTGGCGGTCTCAGTGAAAGGGGCCACAGCTTTAAGTAGATGGCTGCATTTGTGCTATTAGCTCAAATAAGCAACACTCGCTAGAGAAATCTCACATTTGGGATAATTGTCCATAAATGTGTCATGTTGCCTTTGCCCACGGTTTCTCCTGTCTAATGCCTGTCAAGGTTTTGCAAAAATATCTGCAAGTCCAGATGTTGCCACTGTAGTGAAGGGATGGATGAGTGAGGAGATTGAAAAGTAGAGAGCGTGGTTTTAGGGACCAACATGGGGGGGTGGGTACATAGAGGGTGGCGTGAGGGAGCCTGAGAGCCTGCAGCCTGTGGCAAAGAAACAGTTGCTAAAGGGCATGAATGAGAGAGGTGGTGTTATAAAGTCAAAACTGAGAGCATGACCTTTAGGTGCTATGGCAAGCCTTGTCTAGAAAAGACAAGCAGTAGCATCTCGTTTGCTGTATCCTATTGCTGTCCTGCTTCTGGTACCAGATGCCTCACTTAGGATCCAATCTTTGCACACTGGCCAGGGCGAGCCTATTACAAATCCCTGACAGCAGATGACAGAAGAGTACACATGGTGTGTATATGTACTTAAGGATGGTTGTGGCCCCAGAGCAGATACTCCCTTAAGACATTGTCTTAAAATGAATTCAATACAGGTAACTGTACGTCCTATTTCAATGGCTAAAGCAACACATTGAGAAGCTCCTGCATGTTCAGTGATGTATTTGAATTATCTCAGTCATTGCCCATCGTCTTTGAAAGTTAGTGTTATTATGATTTTTACAAATAAAAATACAAAATACCTAAGACTTGAGGAACTTAAGGAACTCAGCTGGAGACACACAGCTAACTAAATGGAGGAAGCAGGGTTTGAACTCAGGTCTATCTTTTAAAGTCCATGTTCTGCCCACTTTGAGACAGCCTTTTCATTTATCTGACATGTTCTCTCAAATGTGAGATAGGAAACAGTGAGCAAGGGGATAGACAATAAGATAATATTTACTTTTGAAAAATTGGGAAAAGCACCTGAAGCCCAAAGTATTTTGTATTCAGAGCCTGGATTTTTGAGCAGTTGAAGCTTTGCCAGACACACAGGATTTTCATCCTCTTTGTTGGTTTCATGTTGTAGCAATCTGGGGGTATTAAAAACATGCTGATTTCTCATCTCTACTCCCAGGACTTCTTGGTAAATTGGTATGAGATGGGGTCTGGACATCATGGTTTTTTAAGTCTGCCAGGTGATCCTAATGTGTAGATCCTAATGTGTGAGCATTTGTGCTCACAGCCTCTCCTGAAGCTCAGACTTCTTTAGTCAACATTCAACTGATTCCTAGCTTTCTGTCCCTTTATGTTACTCTGCATCTCAAACACGATGTGTCTGAGGCAGAATTTGTGTCTTTTCTCTCAAACTTGACCCTTTTCCTACTATCTATCCTTTTAGAAGAAAATGTCACGCACTGTTTGTGGTGTTGACTGAAATGAACTTACTATTCTAATTTATTCATTTTTTAAAAAAATCTCAGTCAAAAAAGAAATACAAGGTTGAGACATGGGTGAATACTTTGTAAACCCATAGTTTGACCTTGGGATTTTCAATGTCCATCAAGTTCCAGCACCTGTTAATATTGGAAGTGTTGGGAGAGTTTTCTCTTGAATCCCAAAGGAAAAAAATGTAGACACTAAATGCTCAACAATGGAAAGTTTCTTAAAATTTGCATTATGCATAAAAGTGAGCAAACCCATCAATTTCAAATAAGTGTTTAACGGTTGCTTACTTCTAACATTTTTAGAATATTTACATACCCACAGACGGAACTTCGGGTTTCAGAAGGAAACAAACTCCAATGGTCTCCATTCACAGGCTTGAATGAAATGGATTGAATAAAATGATATTTAATGAAATGGATTATTTCATCATTAAAATGATACATGGCAGAGAATGGAAAACGATTTACAGGAATAAAATATAGGCTGTCTTTCTTTCGGGGGCTGGTTATTTCTATGCTAATCCCTTTGTAGAAGCCTCAGTTCAGTGTTCCTAAAGGGAAAGATAAGAAAGTCAATGGCTTAAATAACTGGAGAGTATGGAGCTGGTCTATGTAAATCAGAAGTCAGTGCTTGATAACCAAGGTCTGTTTCTCAGGATTAATCTTCTCTCCCTCACGCTGCTTCCGCTCTGCCTCAGGGGCCTTTGAGCATTCACCATCCATCCAGGTCAGCTTTTGTCTTACAGAAGACTCAGAGAGGCCTAGTATTTGAGTCTCATTGAGATCACTTCTGACCTGCAGGAACAGGCTTGCTTTAGAGGTTCACTCCTGAAATCAAAAGTTGAGTTAGCCCACTCAAAATCATGGGAGACCACTGCAAAGGGCACATACACGGGGAAATCTCGGCTCTGTTGTAGGAGGAAGAGTTAAGAACTGGGCTCAGCACGTCAGAAATCTCCATGGAGTCTGTAGGTACAGGGAAAAAGATTCCACTCCACCATGGTAATAATATAGTTATAAAAGTGCAATTATGGATGAATCATGGAAAATCAAAAAAAAAGTTAAGTTCTTAGTTTCTAATGGCAGTATACCTATAAAGGTTATCACACATCTGTGACCACAACCCTCACTGTGCTAAAAAGCCAAGTCTGTGCTTATGTCAAAGTGCTTGGGTTTCCCAATTAAAGTTCTTGTTTATAATGGAAGAGATGGAAGATGCATCAGATATTCAGTTACCAGGTCTGTACCTTCAGATTCTAGATCTTTTAAGCTGAGAGCCTCTCAAATTTGATTTTTTTAAACCTAATCATTGAAATATTTCCATAAAATTCTGAAAAGAGTACACTTAAAGTGATTAAACCTAATTTTTTGAGCTCCTTCTATTACATTATAAACTTCATCAAAGACACCATCCATGTCTTGTGTCTTCCTATATTTCTATCCCCAGCAACAGAATCAGAATAAAATTCACTGATTTTTGCTTAACAAACACTTAGCAGTGATTGCTACAGCACAGTGAAGAATTTTGTATCAAGGAAATGTTTCTCTCTCTGACACTACCCATCCCCATAATTTAAACTAGTTATTCAAGCAGTGTATACTTTTAAGAAGTAGAGATAATATTGGCTAGTAATACACTGTTTTTGGATATTGTCTATTATTAATATTGGAAATAATAAATGAAACTGGGTAGCTGGATCAGCTCTGTAAATATCATGCATTGTGCAAATAAATGTGAGATAGTATTAGTGTACAGTTTTGGAAATCATATCTTCTATGAGGAAATTGGATGATAATGGTAGAGCCTTTTCCTGTTAACGTGATGACTTAATTGCTTATATTTGAGAATGTCCCTTCTCACGATGGGAGGACAATCAGTGGCCTAAACAGAAAAATATTTGTAGCACTCTGTAGAGGAAAGATACATGGCCTCAAGCTCATCAGCAGGCCCCTGAGTGAAGGATTTTGAACAGCATTGGAGGACTTTCTGCAGCAGGATGATGAAGGGGCTTAAAGGGGGGAGTATAGGGGTTAGGTGAGTGTGGCTAGGCGGCGTGGGGGAAGGTGTCCAGGCGGGCCCTTGCCTGGGCACCTCTGCCCCTGAGGGACCACACACACACAGGCATGGTATAGAATAGAGTTTATTCAGAATAGGGGATGGGAGTTAGTGGGAGAGAGAGAGAGAGAGAGAGAGAGAGAGAGAGAGAGAGAGAGAGAGAGAGAGAGAAAGAGAGAATAGAGAGAGTGAAGAGAGTGGAGGCTGGCCATGACCACGTGGGGGGGGGGGGGGAAGAGCCCTGGGGCAGAGAGGTGAGAGTATGTGGAAGAGCGGAGAGCAAAGAGAGAGAGGAGGGAGAGAGAGAGAGAGAGAGGGAGAAAGGGAGAGAGTGGAGGGCCAGCCATGGGAAGAGCCCCAGGGGCAGAGAGGTGAGAGTATGGGGGAGAGCGGAGAGCAAAGAGGGAGAGGAGGAGCAAGTAGCCCCTCTTATAGTGGGCCAGATCTCTGGGGCAGGGCATACCTGGCTATTGCCAGGTAGGTGTGGGGTGGAGCTTAGACAAAACCCCAACATTCCCCAATGTTTGGTTAATTAATAAAAGAAAAAGAAAAAGAAAAAAGAAAAGAAGTGACGGTGCATACGGCGAAGCAGGAATAGGGTCGTTGTGATCTGGCTGCTTCATGCTGACATCGGGGCGGCGTGTCTCTGGCGAACCTAGAGAAAGGGGTATGGGGGGTGATTGTCCAGTCTCGGGAGGACTGGCTGCTTCTTTGCTGTCCAGGGTTTGTAGAGCCATTTGAAGATAGGTCAGGAGAACAGGTCCAGTAGAAGCTGTCTGCGTCTGGAGAAGTTGAGAGGAGATTGGAGCATCTGAAGGTTACTTCTCTGGAGCTGTCCTGGATATGGCAAGGGCCTGGACTTAACAAGATGTTGTAACACATTAGTATAGTTAGGGAATGAGACTAAATACATTTGGGAGAAAGGAAAATTTTCTTAAGATGTATAATTGAAACCCAGAGGAATCCCACCCTTTGGAAAGGTAGTAAAGTGGGAACTTGGGCAGATGTACTTATCTGGATGGAGCCTACTTGGTCCATGAGCAGTAGATTTGGGTAGGTTTCCTGTAGCTAACAAGTTTATTAAAGAGATAACAACATGAGTTAACCACATGAACAGTCTTTAAGATGAGCATTTGTGGATCAGAAGGAATAGAATTGAAGGTTGGGACAGTGACAGAGCAAGAAGAGGAAATATGAAGCATTTAATGGAAACAGAGTTTAGGTAAGGAGATAACTGTCTAGCTGTCAATGTAGTCAGAAGTCTGAGGAATAAACAATAACTTAGCAGTTATATTATTAAAGAATGACAGATTCCAGTAGCCAGCAGTTCTTTGTGGTCTCTGGTCTCTATGGCGACTTTGGCTGTCAGTCTGGCTTTCAAACACAGAAGATGCACGGCTTTTCTCTGTGGAATGGATACCCATGACATGAGAAATGGCTTACCTTTGTTTAGCTAAGTCATTTGACTCAAGGTATCTAGTTTTGTCCACTGCACTTTCAGGCAGCATCCTGTGGCGGTGTCCATCTTTCTTCTGAGACATCCTGTGGTGGTGTCCATCTTTCTTCTGAGACCTCCTGGGAGAAGCTGTCAGGCCTTTGGGAATTCTGTCTGTCTTAAATCTAATAACAAACTTCTGACAAGATTGAGTGCAAGATAGGAGAGCAATAGTTAAAGAGAGACTAGGAATGGAAATCTTAAGTAGCTTTGACAGGTTGTATAGGTAGAGGAAAGTATATTGCCTTGGTTAGTAAAGATGCTAGGATCACAGAAAGAAAGCTGGCAGCAATGGATAAAATTGTGGTATCTAGGCAGATTTAGGCTTGTTAACATACACAAGCTATAGGAGCAAATGAGCTAAGGGTGTGGGAACACAGATGGGGAGCAGGCAGCGCAAAGAGAAGGCTTAGACCGGAGATAGATAAAAGCTTGAACGTATAGGATTCGGTCCCATTTACCGGATTGTTGACAGTATGTATTAAGATCCCTTAAAACAATTGAATCTAGGGTGCCATTAGGTGGCCATTTTGAATTATTGTCTAGCTTATATTGAGTCCAGACCTTATTACAGAGGTTTATTAGTTTTTAGAGACTTGAGATTTTCCAGGAGACATCTCAGTGGGGTGCCTGGAGGTACCGGCAAAGACACTATTACCCATCAGGTGGGTGGGGGCATTGTTATTACACAATTGGCATCCCGAAGAGTTATATAACAAATAACGGCAGCTAAACCAGAGGGTCCAGACCATCGTGAGGGCCCCTGGGAGCTGAGGCAAAAGCCAGAAGAAGTATCCCGCCTGGCCAGGGTTTGAGTGAGCGGCTGGAAGCCAATGGGGAGACTCAGGAATACTTCTGGAGTAGGAGACACCTGGGGTTTCAGTGTCCTAAAACGAGTGTTAGCTGGGGAGGCACCTAGCTCCAGAAAAGACTGGCCAGATCCCTTCTAAACTTAAGAAACCGTCCAGCCAACCAAAAGACCTTACCTTTTTAGGCCGATGGTGTTTGCTAAGGAAGTGCAATCCGATATCAGGGAACGTAGAAGCCAGTGTGGACCTGTGGAGCGCTTAGCTGTGGGACCCGGTCCCCCAACCTTGCTTCACCTGCCTGTGCATGGCTGCAAGACCAGTCATGGACTGCTGTATTAACAGTAGAGGACATTGGGAGACCACGCAGTGTAAAAGAGGGAAGACAGGGTGGTAGGGAGAAGCCATAGAGCTGTGAGAGAATCAGGTACTAGAATTGATGGGGGCGTGGGCTGTGGCTAGGCTTTTGCAGGTAAAGGCCTACAAAATCTGCGCTGTAGCCAGAAGAGTGGGACAGTATGGTGGTGGGGGGTGGGGCGCAGCAACGGGAAAGGAGTGTAGGCTTGCTGCGGCGGACTCGGAGAGCCGAGGAGGCATCAGTGATTGCGCATGCACGGGGCGGAACTTCCTGTCAGCAGCGGTGTGTGGGTGGAGCTTAGACAAAACCCCAACACTGAGGCTTTGTGAAATGTTGCTTCCATATTGAATAAGCTTCCATATTGAATACCAGCTTCCTGGAGCCCTTGGAGCTCTGGCTATACAACACTGAAGAGGAGATATTCTTATAGATACCCATGTAGAGAGCTGTGTTTCTCTTATGTTTCCTACCATAAAAGTTAAGGGTTTCAGTATTGCCTTTTGGCATTGCAAAATTTTAGAATGCATGAATATACATACCTATACAAATCTGTACTCCATACACAGACACATATGGGCCACATGTGTAGCATATATTAATTCTTCCCAAGCAAGAGGTTGTTGCTGCGTCTGGAGTGGTGGACTCAGAGTCTAGATGAAGCTTGAGTATTCACACACCCTAAATTTTATCATCTATCTATTTATTTATTTATTTATGCACTTATTTAGCATCATGGAGGGACATACAAGTGCACACATACCGTGGTGTGCATGGGTGGAATTCAGAGGACAATCTCAAGTATTGGCCACTTTGCTTGTGACAGAGTTTCTTTGTCAATCCCAAATGTTCCAGGACAGCTGGCTTGCAAGTTTCCAGATGTTCTCCAGTCTACACCTCCCACTTCACAAAAGGAACACTGGGATCACAAGTGGATTATACCAGCTGTGTATGGGATCTGAAGACCTTACTTGTACACCACAAGTACTTTACCCAATGAGCCACCTCCCCTACCCAATAACCTGTGGATTTTATCATTTTGTTGATGCTAGTCCAGGGTGAAGTATAGCTAGTGGCAGTGTTACAGTTTTCTAGTTTCATGCTCATCCTTTGTGATTTTTATTACTTCTGTAATCTTGATTGACATCCCATGTTGTCAAATTTACTCTTTGCATTCCTTTTTAATCTTGGAGATAAAGAGTTGGAACTTGATTCTTAAGAGAGGTTAAATCTTCTCCCATGTCCAAAGCCATAATTTCTTCCCAAGTGTACATGCAGGGTACAGAGATAAGGTATGAGAGGCCATAAATGAGGGGTCAGATTCCGAGCAGGGTGTGGACTAAAGTGTAAGACCTTCTGTTCTCCCAGAGGGGCCCCTGGGGAATCCTCCGCACCAGCAGTGTAGTTAAAAACGGTGTTCTTTGCACCCTCATGTGCACCTCTCCATCCAAACAGCCTACAAGACTACTAAGATAATTCCCCTTCTTTGTTTTTCAGGCCTTTGTGAAAAATTGAAAATTCTGAAGGAAGGATTTATTAAAGCATGCGAAATGTAAAATAAAATAAAACACAGGGATTTCAGGGCAGCACAATTCCTAGCTGATTTTGCTAACTGCAGAACAGGAGGAAGCGAGGTGCAGAACAGCACTGTTGTAGGTTTCTAGATGCTCAGCTAACAGAGGGATACTCCAACCTGGGTTGCAAATGCTTTCATTATGCAGGCTTCAAAAGTCACTTTTTAGTGTCAGTGTCCTTACTATCAAATGACTCTCAACCCAACTATTAACTGATGTGCTTGATTCTTTCATATAAAAAATGGGGAGGGAGGTTAACTTATTTAAAGCATTCTAGACAAAGGACTAAATGACACTTTAATTTTATACACTTCTACAGAAGTTTCTGTTACAGATGAAATAAATATCTCAAAGAATTTTCTTAAATTATTTAGCTCATAATGTGGTTTTTATGCTGTAGTTCCAAAAGAACCTCCCCTGAAAATCTGCAGGGAATGCTGGTGCCTCCTTGCGTGACCCTTTGATGGGTCAAGACAGCTCAGGGCTCAGTACTGGTAGTAAGCAGTTAGATGGGCACATTGCTTATGTGACACTAAGGAACGGCTTTGGTGTAAGTTTCTTACACAGCACACAACTAAAAGTTTAGGTTATAGAGAACGCCCTCGTATTTTGTTCTTTCTATATATCACCTGAACTCCATCACCACAGAATCCAGACTGCAGAAAGCCTCTGCCCAGATTACCACTCTGAACTGCCTTGTGGCTTCTGATTAGAAATATTAATTAGAATTCCTTGAATTCTTTTTTTCTTAGTTTTGATGTTTTATTATTAAAAGAATAGAAAGAGAAAAGGAAGTAGGGAAGTAAATAAAGAGAAGATAGCGAGATGAGAGAAGGCCATTACCACATGGAAAGGGGAGAAAGAATGGAGAGAGAGGAGGAGCAGAGAGAGAGAGAGAGGGAGAGAGAAGGGGGCAAGAGAGAGATAAGAGAGGAATTCCTTGAATTCAAACAGGAGTTTAGCAGATGTATATCGAATGCATTTAGATGAACTACTGAAAGCAACTGTGAAATTTTCAGTGTATCTGGCAAGATGGCTTAATAGATAAGAGCACGTGAGCCCGCACACCCACACACAAACTCCATACTCTCACATACACACTATGTCCCCTGCTGGCACAAGTATTGGCATGGTTAGTTTCTAGTCAAAGAACCCTTTGGAAAGGATTATGGGTATGATCTGTTGCAATAGGTATGTCCTTTTAGGTGTTTTCTTATTGAAGTAGGTGTGGCCTTGTTAGAGGAGGTGTGTCACTGGAAGTGGGTTTTGGGGTTTCAAAAACCCATACTAGATCCTATGTTCTCTCTCTCTCTCTCTGCCTACAGATCAAGGAAGGATGTAACGTTCTCAGTTACTGATTCAGAAACCATGATGATAATGTATTAACCCTCTGAAAGTATAAGCAAACTCCCTATCAAATGATTTTTTAAAAAAAGACTTATTTATTTAATGTATATGAATACACTGTAGCTGTCTTCAGAGACACCAGAAGAGGGCATTGGATCCCTTTATGGATGGTTGTGAGCTACCATGTGTTTGCTGGGAATTGAAGTCAGGACCTCTGGAAGAGCAGTCAGTGGTCTTAACTGTTGAGCTGTCTCTCCAGCCCTTCAAATGATTTTTTTAAATAAAAGTTCCCTTGATTATGGTATCTCTTTATAGCAGTAGAACAGTGACTAAGACATAGACATACAACATAAAGACACCAGGAGGAGGAAGAGGAAAAGAAGGAGGAAGAGGAGGAGGGGGAGGAAAGGAGGAGGCAAGGAGGTACAGAAAAATGAAAACAGTATGAGTTTAAAAAATGAAACTCCTTGAAGAAAAGAAGAAAGGTGGGGCTCTCTCTACTATTCTTCCATCCACAGTGTATGGTGGGTTTTGTTGAAGAATAGGACTGTAACCAGAAACAACAATGATGGTAGGACAAAAACAAAAGATCAACTGGGATGATAACAGTAACTGGGTGTGGGGGAACAGGTGTAAGACATAAAGAGATCAGAAAGAAGAGGAACAGAAGTAAGTGCTATGAAGATGAGAACCAGACCATGGTAAGATCAGGGACCAGACAATGGCTGTTCCCTGATGGCACAACATTTCCATCTGCCAGATATCTCACTACCATTTTTATATCCTTCTTGGGAGACTGCAAATCATTATCTCCAGAAAGGATAAATAAATAAACAAATAAATAAGTAAATAAATAAATAAATAAATAAATAAATACTTCTTAGGTCTGTATCTTTTCCAGTCAGGTTCACTGATATCATGGTTCTCCCCAGGAAATGTCTTTTCTGTCTAAAATGTAAATGTAGAGTATAAATGTCTAATTGTAGGCTGGGGATATGGCTCAGTTGGTACAGGAAGCTTCATGCTTGATCCCTACAATGAGCATAAAAACCAGACATGGTTACACCTGTAACCTCACCACCACATAGGTGCAAGTTGGAGGATCAGAAATTCAGGGTCTTTCCCAAGTTCTACCTAGGGAGCTCAAGGCCAAGCTGTGCTACACTGAGACTTTGTCTCAAAAAAGAAAATAAATACAATCTAAAAGTCTAGGAGGGGCTAGGGAATGCTAAAACTTATAGTGCAAGATTCATGTGCCTTTGCCCCAAGCAGCACAAATACATTTAGGCAAGTCCTTACTTATGAGACTAAAACTCCTTGAATTAACTGTAAAGAGCTGATGAATTAGAGACATGTGAGCACTGTGTGGCACACTAAGAGAATGCTGCCAACCTCTCTCACTGGGAAGCTATAGGATACTTGGTGAGTCTCACCAGTCCCCTGATTCAGTTCATCCATGTATACTGTGATAGTTATAACCACCACACAGAGTAGTAGGGGAAGAACATATCAATAAACTTGTGCAAAACATTACAGATAGTGGGAGTGTAAGCATGTTGCAGGGTCCTGGCAAGATATACAGTCTATGCAGAGAAAGAGACTTTCTATAGAGATTGGTTACAAAAGTGTTTGCAGAGATAAGACAGTGGAAAATGGGAGTACCAGCAAGCTATGAGTGTTGGAAATCATGACTTCCCTCAAGCTGAAGGCAACGGAAACAATTCCTACTATGTCCAGCTACAGGAGGAAATATGGAGGACAGCTCATTGGAGCTTCATTGTAGAGTAACCCTCTACTATCTGAGAAACAAGAGGGCCATACCTCTGCTTCTGCAATTTGAGCTCCTACTGAAATTTCTCATTGCCAAACTCATAGAAGAGACAAATGCAGATTTTACTGTTCTCAGAAGCCAGTCTCCCTGACACACAGCAAGACAGAGATAAGTAGTAATGGATAGAGAAGATGGAAGAGTTCAAGCAGTACTCATGGAGTTGCTTGTGCCCCTTATCCCTGATTTACTGGCCCCTCTCTCTTCTTCATATTTCCAAATAAAACAATATAAAGAGAGTTTCGAGAAATTGTTTCTGTTTAACTCACAATCCCCAAAATGACTACTAGCCAAGCCCTGTAAACATTGATTTTAGTCCTCTCAAATTTAAGCCAGTCAAGGTTATGTGCTGTAAGAAATATTAACTCTTACCCAGATCCTGTCACTATGATACTTAACAATTCTCTTAACATTCTTAAGGGAACCTATCTATGTTCTCAAAAGATGTTATTTAGTAATCTACTTCCAAGGGGAGAATGTAGCACTAATAATACTGGATTTCCAAGAAGACCAGAAAGGAGAAACTGAAGAATGAGCAAGCAGCTTCGTGTGTTACGTCTACCCTGTCTTTTTTTTATTACTGCTCTTCTCCAAGTCTGCTTGTTTAGGTAATGACCTACAGTCAACTTAAGATGCTTAGAAATGCTTAGCATCTCCCTCATTCCATAGAAGTACTAAGGATCCTCGTACAGAGGATCTAGGTTGTATCTGCAGGAACTAACAAAGATGGTTCATGTACCAAATCCTGAGCTGGAAGCAAAGGCCTATAAGAAGATGGGAAGCTGAGAGAGACTTGACTAGTGTTGTGCTGCTATAATTTCCATATGAAACTTGGTCCTAAAGGCCCACGTGCTTGACAGTTTTCCTCCTCTCCTTCTGTTGCTGTGACAAAATGTTCACACAGTATCAGATCATCATGTGACATGTCAGTCACTAATGAGGAAACAAAAATGGTGTCTCTGCAATAGGAAGATATAGCTGGCATTGCATCATCGAACTTTTGAGCATAGTTAACATAGCCAGCTCAAAGACAGGCTCACACTATGAATTATATGAAATATGAAATGTATAATCTAAATGTAGATACTAGGAAACAGGCAGTTTAGATCTAGGGACATTCATAACTAGCCACAACTAACAGAGACTATCAAAACCTGCTAGTATCATCAAAACCAAAAAAAAAAAAGTTATGGAGAGTACTCTAAATTAGCATAGACTGGAGGATCAAAGAAAATGGACGTCCACTGGTTAGAAGACATTACTGGGGCAACTGGAGCAATCTGAATGAAGATTCCATCTCAGTATTCTCAGTCAAGGTATTCTATTCATCAGTTGATTTAACAGAATTGTCTATACTGGCTGCAGAAATGTCTGCAAAGTATTAAAATGCCACTAGGTCTATGGCTTACACTGAAGGAGTTTGGCAGCCACCATGGCATATGGAAAGGGGTCAAGCAGCTTTGCCAAAATGACAGTATCTGGCAAAAGACGGGTGTATACAATTTCTGTGTGTGTGCTTAGAATTGTTCTAAAAAATAAAGGTGTGGGAGAACAGGGTGTTTTCCTGCTGATCCCACCTTCTCAGAAATGGAACCCAAGCTCAGGGCACCCATAGGAAGCCGTCAACCCCAGGCCTTTCTGATCTCAGTCACCCTTGCCACACGCTTTTCACCTAGAGTATCTAAAGACATATGAATATGTTGTTGTTGTTGTTGGTGGTGATGATGATGATGATGATGATGATGATGATGATGTTGCTATTGCTGATGTTGTTGCTTTAGAATGCCATGTATTTCCCTCAGTTTCTCATGACTGAAACTGCAAGAATCTCTAGGTTGTAGCTGAGCAAGGAAAGGTGGTTTGTAGGTCTTCTGACATCCTCCAGAAGGATGAAGGACCAAAGTAAATTCTTGGTGATTACTGAGTCTAAGAAAATCCTGAGTTATCATATCTAGGAAAAAACACAACAGGATACATGATATCTCTCTGGATATAGTCTGTGTCTATCACGGCCCTATACGTTCTAGACAAGTGCTTTATTGAGCTGCATCCTCAGTACCAGAAGGTAATTTTGAAGAGAACTTTAATAAGGATCAGATTCATACAGTGTTATTTTATGATTATTTATACTTATGACATGTGAATGTAAGACCAATGAGGGGAAAGGGTATATTTTCAAGCCATTGGGCCCCTTTCTTTTAAGGAACAAGCTATTTATGAAAAAGTGAAGTATTCTATATACTATATATGAGGTTATTATTTGTATGATAATGTCCTTCATTGGATTTGAAAGCATTTGTCTTAGATAATATCTGCTTCATGTCTCTGGTTACACATAAGGCTGCCTAAACTCCCTGTGAAGATTGTTTGGAAGTTTCAACTCCCTTTACAGCTCATGTTGCAGAATAATATCATATCGCATGGCACTTGAATAATTTCTCATTTAAATGCCTTCAGTCAGTATAACCAAACAAAAAGGCCATGGGAGCCTGTTTCTCCCATTGTGTATGGGAGCCCTCTGTGTACCCTGTATGCAGTCTGTGGATTCTGGAAACTGCTGCCTGGAGTCAGGTCTATTTTGGTGGGGCTGGTGCTGAAGAAGAGGATATCTCACACTTGGTTGGTGGTATCATTAGCAATTTTGTTCTTCACAGAAAAGGAGAATAGAATCAGAGTTTTAAAGCTATTAATTCCCTGGCTTTCCTCTCACTGAGCAAGGTTTATTTTCTCCATCCCTGAAGACAGGGGTCTTTTTAATGTTTAAGCAAATCCCTGCTGTGTCTTTGTCTCCATAAGTATAATAGAAGAGCTGAGCAGAGTGCACAGGACATGACTGCTGCTGCCTCTTAGCTGCCATGGAGGTTGAAAGAGAAAAATCACACGTGGTAGGACTGTACACAGTTTTTTTTTTTTCTTAAATGGAGTCCTTTAGAGGGCTTGAAGAAAAGAGAAGGAAAAAACTGGGGACATTGGATCTATGTGCTTCATTTTTCCTAGCTCCGAGTGACCTTTGCAGGAGCCTATCATTACCTTATGAAGCTTATGACTTCAACTATAGAGACTTTTAGGCAGTCCTTAGCCATTCTTAGAGACCATGGGATTTTACCCATCAGACTAGAGTTCCTCTCTCCACCCGGATGATTACCTTTTTTCATATCATATGAAGTAGCACACCACCTCATTTGCATTAAGTACATTTCTGAGGCTTAACAGTAAACAAGCTATCAATGCAAGCACAAAAGCTCCTGATACATGCTCTACTATGTTCATAGCAGCCCTATTTATAATTGCCAGATGCTGGAAAGAACCCAGGTATCCCTCAACAGAAGAGTGGATGCAAAAAATGTGGTATATCTACACAATGGAGTACTATTCAGCCATTAGAAACAATGAATTCATGAAATTCTTAGGCAAATGGATGGAGCTAGAGAACATCATACTAAGTGAGGTAACCTAGACTCAAAAGGTGAATCATGGTATGCACTCACTAATAAGTGGATATTAACCTAGAAAACTGGAATACCCAAAACATAATCCACACATCAAATGAGGTACAAGAAGAAAGGAGGAGTGGTCCCTTGTTCTGGAAAGACTCAGTGAAGCAGTATTCGGCAAAACCAGAACGGAGAAGTGGGAAGGGGTGGGTGGGAGGACAGGGGGAGAGAAGGGGGCTTAGGGGACTTTCTGGGAGTGGGGGACTAGAAAAGGGGAAATCATTTGAAATGTAAATAAAAAATATATAGAATAAAAAAAAAAAAAAGAATCAACAAAACCAGAAGCTGGTTCTTTGAGAAAATCAACAAGCTAGATAAGCCCTTAGCCAGAAAAAAAATAATAAAATAAAATAAAATAAAATAAAATAAAAAGCTCCTGACAATCTGGGAAATACAGCACCTCCATAAGGACGTTGGGTGTTTGTCTCTCCCTGGGACTCTCAATCCTCTAGAGTTGAGATCTTTTTCCCCTTAGGGATTCTAGTGAGTAAAAACCACAAGTTCATGATTGAAATGGGTAGAAGCACTAGGAGCTGAAATCCCACCAAGGATTGCTTGCCATGAGCATGATCTCATAAATCATGAATGATGGGAGGAGGAATCCCAATGGCATGTGGCATTGGCATGCATGTATCCAAGACACGGTATCTTCTGTGAATCAGTTGATGGTTGCATGAAGCAATAGGTCCTGTGGTACCACTGTGGAATAGGAACTGGCACAAGAGCCTAAGAAACCTGAGAGACAAGGTTATAGACACAGTAAAGGTAACGCATACCCCTTGGTATAAAGAGGAGATGTATGGTGGTTAACCACTGGCACACATTGTTCTCTTAAACGAAGGATTATAGAAATGTCACCCTGCAAATCATCAGAATCATAAAACTAAGAAAATGAAATATAAATTCAGAATATTTTAAATGTAAGCCTTGGAAAGGTTCTGAATTTGAAAGGAAAAACACAGTTATACCAAGTTAATCTGATGTTCCCCCACAGAAAGGAACCCCATAAGCCTATTGATAAATGGAATCTCCATTCCTTACTAAGGAGACAGCATGCATATATTCCAGTGGAGGGACATGGCCCTTCTGTCTGCTTTCTTCATTGATATATTTGTGAGAAAATGTATTTTACAAAAGCACTGATTATATGCTCACTCTCCCCAACTACAAGGATTCATATAGAAACTACACATGATGAATGTGTGGGGAAATTGCTGGGGACCTGGCTGGGGACCTGGCTGGGGACATGGGCATGAAGATGGTTGGTCAAACTGATGCATTGCAGAAATCACAGCTAAACTTAGAGCTGAGTTATTAATTGCTTGGTTTCATCTGCTGCTGAAAAACAGACCAGAAAATGTATTGTCTAGACTTCTTAGGTGTCCTATAAATCTGCACAAAGCAAATAATCCAGGAAAGGAAAGAGCAGTATGAACGCACTGACTGAAGTCATAAAGGCTAGCTTAGTCAGGAATCTTGAATCAGATGATATAAAGGCTAATAAGCTATAGCCAAACAGCCCCAAATACAAAGGTAAAGGACAGAAGATGCTGTTGTCTGTCATAATCATAGCATGAATAGACCAAGCTTGGAGACCTTCCACAATATCTTTAGGGACACATCACTTCCAACTTGCTACCAAAGTCTTCACAAAGGCACTAACTTCATCAGCATTCCCAAGGAAGAGTCACGGCTGCAGGCAGCCATATTTCTACAAATGGGGCACAGGCAGCAGATGAGAATCATGCACTTTCTTTGTTGGCAGCAAACACCAGAGTGTTTGGGCCTTCTGTTCTCTACTCATCCATTGGTCAAGCACGGATCATATTGTCACCTGTAGTTGCGAGAAGCATGGGCATGGTGTTGACAGCTGGCCACATCCCACAAAAGGGGAGAAAGAACAGGAATGAGGGATGGATTTGGAAGAGAGAAATCCTAATTTTCTGTCTGATTTGTGGTTCTCACTGAGTCTGATGGGCATTATTCTCAAATGAGTGTCTCATGCCCAAAGCATTAAGCAAGGACGTTCTGTTTCTGGGGAAAATTTCCAGGGAAATAAAACTGATTAGCTATACTGGGGTGCTTTTTAGGTTGTGGCTTTTCTCTGATGAGGTTAAGAATGCGTTTTTATTTTCTGTCTAACACTGTCAAAAGTAGGAAATGGCTTTGAAAGTGCTGGAGTCAGTTGGGTGTCCACTGAAGTGTGCTAAATCTTATCTCATCAGCATATGTTCTTCAGGATCAGAAATTATTTTCTTACAAACCAGCTCTATAGTCGCAAAAATAATAACAGATTTTGATCTTCTGTTAGTCCATTTTTTTTATGACCACCCTGATTCTGTAAATTCTACAGAGTTTTGTATCATATCTGCTACAAGGTCTTGAGTGATTTTTTGGGAAGAAAGCTAGTAATGGGTAGGTAAGTCATCCTCAGACAGCAAGCTTTGAAGCATTCAGCCTGTTCTGAAAAATATGAGATTATTATAAAGTAGCCAGGTCTTAGGCCAATTGGCCTTTCTCTGGATCTAATAATACAGTTGTATGTCAGAGATTTCTTGAGCAGAAATGATTGGACATGTCTAAGGCAAACACTTTCCTTTTCATTTCTAGGGCAAGGGAGAAAAAAACGCTAACCAGTCTTGCGCTGTCTACATCAGCTCTCAGGAACTCGGTTTTAGAACTGGGATGTTTCTTTTCTTGTGTTTCCATAATAGTATTGCCTGCTGCAGGCCTCTGAGCTGCCAAAGTCCCCAGGACTTCTGTTCTCAGATTCTTTCTTCACAGGTGGTCTTCCAGACAGGGCAAGGGTACCAGTAAGCTATCAA